>NW_025766982.1:0-600000 GCF_003918875.1 Haliotis rubra | reverse complement strand
TTAAGCTGTACTTGCAAGAAGTGACCATCAAGATCCTAATCTAAAGCTTTCACTTGCCAGCTTCATCCAAACTGAGAGCTTTTCCTCTGCCGTCAAGATTCAAATCCAGAATTTTCCCCTGTCATCAAGATCCTAATCCAGACTTTTCCCCTATCACCAAGATCCAAATCCAGTGCTTTCCCCTGTCATCAAGATCCAAATCCAGAGCTTTCCCCTATCATCAAGATCCAGATCCAGAGCTTTCCCCTGTCATCAAGATCCAAATCCAAAGCTTTCCCCTGTCATCAAGATCCAAATCCAAAGCTTTCCCCTGTCATCAAGATCCAAATCCAGAGCTTTCCCCTGTCATCAAGATCCAAATCCAGAGCTTTCACCTCTCATCAAGATCCAAATCCAAAGCTTTCCCCTGCCGTAAATGTTCAAATCCTGAGCTTTCCCCTGTCATCAAGATCCAAATCCAGAGCTTTCCCCTATCGTCCAGATCCAGATCGAGAGCTTTCCCCTGTCATCAAGATCCAAATCCAGAGCTTTCCCCTGTCATCAAGATCCAAATCCAGAGCTTTCACCTCTCATCAAGATCCAAATCCAGAGCTTTCCCCTGTCATCAAGATCCAAATCCAGAGCTTTCAACAAACATCAAGATCCAAATCCAAAGCTTTCCCCTGCCGTCAATGTTCAAATCCAGAGCTTTCCCCTGTCATCAAGATCCAGATCGAGAGCTTTCCCCTGTCATCAAGATCCAAATCCAGAGCTTTCCCCTGTCATCAAGATCCAAATCCTGAGCTTTCCCCTGTCATCAAGATCCAAATCCAGAGCTTTCCCCTGTCATCAAGATCCAAATCCAGAGCTTTCCCCTGTCATCAAGATCCAAATCCAAAGCTTTCCCCTGTCATCAAGATCCAAATCCAGAGCTTTCCCCTATCATCAAGATCCAGATCCAGAGCTTTCCCCTGTCATCAAGATCCAAATCCAAAGCTTTCCCCTGTCATCAAGATCCAAATCCAAAGCTTTCCCCTGTCATCAAGATCCAAATCCAGAGCTTTCCCCTGTAATCAAGATCCAAATCCAGAGCTTTCACCTCTCATCAAGATCCAAATCCAAAGCTTTCCCCTGCCGTAAATGTTCAAATCCTGAGCTTTCCCCTGTCATCAAGATCCAAATCCAGAGCTTTCCCCTATCGTCCAGATCCAGATCGAGAGCTTTCCCCTGTCATCAAGATCCAAATCCAGAGCTTTCCCCTGTCATCAAGATCCAAATCCTGAGCTTTCCCCTGTCATCAAGATCCAAATCCAGAGCTTTCCCCTGTCATCAAGATCCAAATCCAGAGCTTTCACCTCTCATCAAGATCCAAATCCAGAGCTTTCACCTATCATCAAGATCCAAATCCAAAGCTTTCCCCTGCCGTCAATGTTCAAATCCAGAGCTTTCCCCTGTCATCAAGATCCAGATCGAGAGCTTTCCCCTGTCATCAAGATCCAAATCCAGAGCTTTCCCCTGTCATCAAGATCCAACTCCTGAGCTTTCCCCTGTCATCAAGATCCAAATCCAGAGCTTTCCCCTGTCATCAAGATCCAAATCCAGAGCTTTCCCCTGTCATCAAGATCCAAATCCAGAGCTTTCCCCTGTCATCAAGATCCAAATCCAGAGCTTTCCCCTGTCATCAAGATCCAAATCCAGAGCTTTCACCTATCATCAAGATCCAAATCCAAAGCTTTCCCCTGTCATCAAGATCCAGAACTAAAGCTGTCTCATGTGTCTCTGCGTCTTCCATGGTTGTCACAGTGGTTACAACCGCAATGATCACTGTTGCATGTTATAATGCTGAAAAACAAACATCCAGATGAAGACCATGGATTTTACACTCAGTTGATCCCTTATATTTTCCAACATTATGCATGTGTTATATTACCCATGCACGTGCGATAACTCGTGTAACATACACATTGTTGTGTACGTTATAAGCGGAAAGCATAATATCAAAAGATAATTCTGCAACGTAGCATCTGTGTGTCATTTGGTTCGGTATAATCAACACACTGACGTAACCCAGGGTAAGCAGATAGCGTCACCACCTCCTAGGCGCTGCTACATCACAGCACGCCTTGTCGATAATGAGGTTTTATTACAGATGTTGGATATGGGGTATATCGACCTCTCCATCCTCGCCCTCGGGACGGTGGAATATTGCTAAAAGCAGCGTAAAACCCAACTCACTCACTCCTGCCTCCGGGCTTCATCAATTTGGCAGTGTATACCAGCTGGTACACCGATATTCAGGACCAACTAACCTTACCCACAGGGTATTTTAGCCAAATCATCCAATCGTGTATCGAATTCATGCAAATTCATTGACGAAGACAAGTCGTTTGGGGCAAAATATTCCTGGACCAATTCGCCCCAAGGTGGTCATCGAATCATGAATTAGGGCTGGGACGGGTAGGAATAAATGGAATCGAGTACCCGCATGTGCTTACCCGAATCGGAATCGAGTACCCGGAAATGTAAGGAATACAGCGCTTCTGTCAACTGTCTGAAAATTCAATCACGGGTTGACAGAGATTATTATAGAAACTTGAAAGAATGGCAATAAGACATTAAAACAGATCTTAGGCTATTTAATTTACGTCTATTTAACCAATATAAAGAGTATCAGCATTACTTACATTCCTCGTTACACTGGAAAAAAAGTCCACATTTACAAGCTTGGAAATGTCTTGGAAAGATGATGTTTCCAAGACATTTCCAATTTTGGAAAGATGATGTTTCCAAGACATTTCCAATTTTGGAAAGATGATGTTTCCAAGACATTTACAATTTTGGAAATACGAGATGTCCAAAAATTTACAATTTTGGAAATGTCCACAAGGGGGGATAACTTGTGGGTGATGGTAAATGATTGTTCTTTGCACGCCCAGGACCTAATCCCTTGTTAACTGATGAGTAAGTCAAGGCAGTTAAGAGTCACCAATTAACAAGGCCTACTGCCTTGTTAAATTAATGAGTGAGTGAAGTCAGTTTAGACAGCCTCTGGAAGGAAAACCAAGTTGCAAGTTTTTATGCCTCTTAAAGAAGCCTCTGGAAGTAAGTTATATCTTTGATGGCCATTTAGAAGTGGAATGCATACAAAGAGCAAGACTTATGGATGTCAACTTCCTTACTGTGACCTGATTTTCACCTGATGAAGGAGCAAGGTTATGCTCCGAAACATCGTGTTATTCACAATAAAGAAGTTGACATCCATAAATCTTGCTTTTCTTATTAAAAAGGTAAGTTATTAAAATCCACTGAGCTGTAGGTTTGTTAATCATGTCTCGATGTGATTATCGCTCTAACACACCTGAGAGATTCGTTAACAGTGTTGTATGCACAGGCGGTGAAAGTTGTATTGTATTGAATTTGGTTGGTTGCATATTGTTTTGTGTTATGCTGTCAGTTTGTATGTATGTGTGAATGAGGAACCTCACATATTATGACATTGAAATCAAACTGAACTTAACATTATTCCATGGTCAATATCGCAATGTGAGTGAAATGGTAGTATACGGAAGTTTGTTTCACATTTTTGATAATACCTTCTTTTATGCAGATAAAATTATTAAAAAATGAAGGAATAATGCCATGCTTCTCTCAGAGTAAGGGAAGATAATTTATATAGTGATTCTTATCAAATTAGATATTTCTTTATCGTCCGAACGGAATTCACAAATTACAGATGTTTTGTGTGGGTTTGTGTGCATGCACTCGTGTATAACATCTAACTTGATAGGTATTAAAATCAAGCCGTTTGTAACCATGACTATATTGGTTGGAACACTTGAGGAACAAAAATAATTTCTCGCTTCAAAAGGAACTGGAACAGTAACATTTTTCATGTTATCATATGAGCTTCAAAACATTGAATGAAATAAATGCTGTATGATGAAATGGATCAGAGAACATTATAATGGCATAAATGACGTGTTTATGACACATGTAACGGTAAAAATACATAATCACTATGTTAGTTAACTCATGACCAGACACGTCAAACTGGTACCGATAGATTTATATCTAAAATGTAAAAATTCAGTATTTCTTAGTACCTGAAATAGAAAACACGAATTTGGATGAGATGTTTTAATCTGAGATCAATCTGTAGAACTTAAATCAATTTCAAAAGATTGGTCATTCGCAAACTGAAGCAGATCTCACTTATACTGCAGTAAACAATATGGGGATACATAACGAAACATACCACTTACGTGATAACAACTCCCTTGTTTATTGCATAGAACGGCATTCCGATGTACATCGTTCAGAATAAACAAGCTGTTTGAATGTTGATTGATTCCATCACTTGGATAATGGAGTGGATTTCGACTTGTTGATCTTACTCTCCTGTTGACCTCAACGATGTGCTACTTGCTGAAGTACCTGTTGTTGTTAATTTGCTGCTTGTCACTATGCATATATACTTCTATTCACCTGGTTGTAGTAACTTTTATCCAGATAATGGCGTGAGAATATACATGGAAACTCCCCTCTATCGACCTTTGGTCCAAACGGATGAGTTAAGAAAAAAGGTCGATATCCCGTCCTTTAGCCATTTCACATTGGATTATAGAGACAATGATGGGCCTACGTGTTGATAGAAGAGGATATTCCGGATTATGCGAATGAGAGCACACCTAATGAGAAAACGAGCCAAATATATGTATAAAGATAGTGTTTTATTTCACAGAACTTTTCGTTCCCGCCGCTCACGCGTAGATAAATTACAGTCGTTAATAATAACCTTCATTAATCGGACAATACCAATGATGTAATTGTGTGTTACGTCAATTATGAAAAAGACAATTTATTATCTGCCCTTGTCATTACAGAGTTCTCTCCCTTTCCGGGTACTCGATTCCTAGAAATAGGACTCGATTCCAGGTGTACCCGACCCGGATTCGAGTACCCGAGTACCCGTCCCAGCCCTATCATGAATCGAATTCATATGTATTCATTGACCGAGATTGTCAGTTCACAGAAAGACATAGGCCAAACCGTGCATTTGATAGTAGAGGATGGGTTATAGGCAGTAAAAGAATGAACGAAAAGAGTTGTGACGAACCAGAAATCTATCTAACGGTACAGAATAATCATAGGTAAAAAAAATGATGAAAAATGAATGTTTGTTTATACTGGCTTTAATAGATGGACCCTTGTTTTAAATTGAATTAGAATTAAGTTTCAAACAAGAAGACAAAGTCATCAATATCCCCGCAATGGCAAAATACTCTTCATGATTATGTCTACGAGTTATGATTATGTCAAATATTTAGGTGTGTATATAGAAAAGTGGAAGGAGAGTATTGAAAGGTTTTAAAGTTTTGCTCCAGAAAGGAGCACTATCACCAATTTCAGTCTATGTCAAACTTGTTGCCACGGAAATGCCAAAAATAATATATTCAGAAATCCAAAACTACCAAAAGGCACCAGTACACCACCAGATCTATGTATGTGCCAAGTTTGGTGAAGAAACATTGAACGGTTTTAGAGTTCTGCTCCGGAAAAGTGCACTACCACTAATTTCTGTTTTAGTCAAACTTGTTGCCACGGAAACGCCAAAAATATTTTATTCATAATTCCAAAACTACCAAAAGGCACCAGAACAACACCAGATCTATCTATGTGTCAAGTTTGGTGAAGAAATAGTGAACGGTTTTAGAGTTCTGCTCCGGAAAAGAGCACTACCACCAATTTCAGGCTAAGTCAAACTTGTTGCCAAGTTAAAGCCAAAAATATTTTATTCAGAATTCCCAAACTACCAAAAGGCACCAGTACACCACCAGATCTATCTATGTGCCAAGTTTGGTGAAGAAATAGTTAACGGTTTTAGAGTTCAGCTCCGGAAAAGTGTACTACCACCAATTTCAGGCTAAGTCAAAACTTGTTGCCATCGAAACGCCAAAAATGTTTTATTCAGAATTCCAAAACTACCAAAAGGCACCAGTACACCACTAGACCAATCTATGTGCCAAGTTTGGTGAAGAAATAGTTAACGGTTTTAGAGTTCAGCTCCGGAAAAGTGCACTACCACCAATTTCAGGCTTAGTCGAACTTGTTGCCATGGAACGCCAAAAATGTTTAAATATTCAGAATTCCAAAACTACCAAAAGGCACCAGAACTCCACCAGATCTATCTATGTGCCAAGTTTGGTGAAGAAATATTGAACGGTTTTAGAGTTCTGCTCCGGAAAAGACAAATGTGCACGGAAGGACGGCCGGACGGCCGGACGCACGGAGTCCATTTTAATACCCCCCGCAAAACGCGTTGCGGGGGATAATTATTTGGCAAGTCTAGTTTTCTTCTGTTGTACACATTTATTCTGGGCTCAATTTGGCATTTTATTATTTGAAGATATACATTTTATAAACAGGTATCGCCCTATTGTCTCCCGCTGAAAGGTGGTTCAGTTCATTTGTCATAGTACTTAGAGATGTACCCTCCAAACACTATAGAAAGAATTTTGGGGAAAGCCAAAATTGGTAAAACCCCAGTCGGGCTTCACTTATCTTGAAAGCAAATGACATGACATGCAGGGGGGTCACTACTTAGTTTGTACATAAATATTGGGGGTGGTGTGTGTGTGTGTGTGTGTGTGTGTAATGGGCATTCACATTGTACATGCCCTTCATCCAAATCATCATCAAACCCAAACCACCACCCACCCCACCACCACCACCTCCACCCCCTAGCCATGGATACTGTACAGTGTCCTATGAACCCACAAATATATCAACAACAGTACATTTGTCTTTAATCCGTTCTAGCACAGCTGGAATCCCTGGTTGCCATGGTATCAACAGCCGTTACCATTTTTATGCTGCCAAGGTTTTACTCCAACGAGCACACATTCCGAGGATCTATCAGACATTACTATTACCACGAATTTCATCACCCACTTTATGTTCAATATCAAATACATGCATGGTTACATTCAAAGTTCTTCATACTGGAGCCTTTGTCATTGATGCTTCACGTAGCGAGACACGAGCGCCAGCTGACAACACCGGGAAGTTTAGTCACGTGAGATGAGAGTTGTGTCCCTTTGACGCAGGAAGCCATGGCCGACCTCCCCCCAAAGTAAACTCGCAAAATTATAATGACTATGGTCAGTGTGTCAGACTGTTTAAGATACATGACCATGCAATTCTCCTGAAGTCAGATTCACAAGGAGGTCCTGTCTTTCTCAATTAATGTGGCGTTCCATCTGCGAGGTAACCAGAACCACGTTACATATCATTCACCACCCCGGCACGCCTTGTTGTCAAAGCAACAGGGGCGGTAACTCCCAAAGGTTACTTGAGGACGACACCAGCCTGAGACTCAAGAGACCCGTGACTTAGTTTAGAGCCTGGTTTTCTGTTCTGATCCCATACGGTCGGAGATGGTAAACGTAGAACTCCAGACTCAACATGTAACTCGGATTTATGTAATGGAAGGAGATTGCGTAATCGCTGATATTTTCAATACCCTGAAACACAAATCATCAATCTGTTAAGAAATTCGATCTTTGAAACATGACAATGAACTGTAAATAGTTTGGACCAAACAATCCGGACGTACAACTGATGACAATCGATCCAAGAGGAATGGAGGGGTTGTGGAGGCAAGGCTTGCAGACAAGGTTGATGCATGTCATCGTATCCCATGTGCTCAGATCAATTCTCATGATATCAATCACATGACTCTAATATTTATAGACTATCGTCATATGCTGGAATGATTTCATAACTACAACTAATAAACTAGGTGTCACAATCTAATAAATAGGTCAATGAGTGAGTGAGTTTAGTTTTACGCCACACTCAGCAATATTCCACCTATATGGCGGCGAAATAAGATAAATAATCCAATCTGGGACAGACAATCCAGTGATCAATAGCAATGAGCATCGATCTACGCAACTGGGATACGATGACGTGTCAACCAAGTCAGCGAGTCTCACCACCCGATCCCGTTAGTCGCCCCTTACGACAAGCATGGGTTACTGAAGACCAGTTCTAACTCGGATCTTCACGGGTTGATAGGTCAATGAGGTCACTATAGTCAATGAGGTCACTATAGCCAATGAGGTCACTATAGTCAATGAGGTCACTGTAGTCAATGAGGGCACTATAGTCAATGAGGTCACTATAGTCAATGAGGTCACTATAGTCAATGAGGGCACTATAGTCAATGAGGTCACTTTAGTCAATGAGGTCACTATAGTCAATGAGGTCACTGTAGACAGGAATCTAAACCTAAATCTCCATTATCTATAAAGTATTTACTAGCATTCGTAACAAGTTCACACAGGGGCGTAAAACAACAAAGTACTAAACCCAGTGATCTGCTTAATTTACATTTCTTATGTTATAAGTACCTGCTATATCACTGCAATAATGCAGAGTGAGTGAGTTCAGTTTTACGCCGCTTTTAGCAATATTCCAGGAATATCACATTCTCTGATACAACAACCCCTCCAAACCCCCACATCGCCAACACTAGACAACGACATCTTATTTAGTCATCTTTTCTGACATCCCAAAGGAGAGACAGCTCGAGTATATTAGTGAGGGAGCAATATTATATATAGCTGTATCTAGTGGTGTGACGATTCATCGATACGCATCGATCCATGGGCCGCCGATACAATGAAGTTTTACAATGTCGTATATCCTGATACGATACTTTAAATGGGCTACGATATATCGATGTTTAACTCTGAATAGTGCCGAATCACGATATCTGTCAATACAAAAGGACTAACTTTTGTTTGATGATTAAAGTATGCTTACTTATTTTCCCTTCATTAGTAAAGGGGCGGTGGGGTAGCCTAGTGGTTAAAGCGTTGGCTCGTCACGCCGAAGACCCGGGTTCGATTCCCCACATGGTGTGAAGCCCATTTCTGGTGTCCCCCGCCATGATATTGCAGGAATATTGTTAAAAGCGGCGTAAAACGAAACTCAGCCATCCATTAGTAAACGTTTTCTCGGAAATTCTTGCGTCGAACCCCCTGAAACCCCTCCCCCCTTGGCTCCGCCAACGCAAAAAAAAAATCGTCAATGTGGTCTTAAGTCATATTCAAAGAGGAGGGGGGGTCGAACCCCTGAACAACACCCCCCACCCCACCCCCCTGGATCCGCCCATGTTTTAGGCTGATTTTGGCTATATCAAGCAGCGCAAAGGCGCAGAGAACGCTCTCTTTACAGAGTGTACCCCTGTGCGGAATCGAACGAGGTTGACAACCGATTCTGTTCATCCCATCTTACGACAAGCAATATATTTATCCCGAATCCATTTACATAAACTGAAAAAGATGTCGCGGATCATGAATAATTTTTATGATATTTTAAACTGTGTGCTGAACAAAAAATACACATCATATAATGAGCCAAAACTAAGTTTTTTATCATCAGAACTGGGCTTCACACTTCAGATAATGATCCAAAAGTATTTGGTTGTTCAGAGAGTTATCTCCTTTAATCTTGAAACTGATTGAGAGGTAATGTTCTATACAGTCCAGATACACGATATACCTATTGCACTCATAACCTGTCATGAATGACTTTCTTGAGTTCTAAGTTGTGTGCTTCACACTTCAGATAATGATCCTAAAGTATTTGTTTGTTCAGAGAGTTATCTCCCCTTAATCCTCTACCTGATGGAGAAGTTTTATACGATCCAGATATACACGATATACCAATGACACTCATGGTGTAATAGCCTGTCATACTTCAACAGGTCAACGACCTCCTACTGACCTGCTTAGCACCACCCATCACGTAGGTGTAGTACCACTTGGGGAACCCTCCGTTCACGTGTGCCTCTGGCGGGAAGCAGTGGAAGCGAGATCTACCAAGAGCGTCGGTAGAGTTGCCGGTCCTAATTCCTAGTGTTTCCATACATCTCCCAATCTCGGCGTCTTCAGACCCTCCGTCTTTCCGACAAATATCCGGGTCTCTTTGAGCAAACCTTGTCAGTGCCTCTTTGCTCAACACGTAGCCAGCACCTCCGCTGTAGTAGCCCTGCTTCACTATGGGCTTGAAATGGTGGCCATAGAAGAAAGGATCAGACGTGTTTTTCGTGGACAGAAAATATCGTAGATTTTCTACAATGACGTACGTATCGTCGTCGCACTTCATGAACCAGTCGGCTTGGTCGTAGTAGTGGTCGTAGACATATTTGAACGCGTGCATTGACTTGGCTGTCAAGTGTTGCCGGCCCTCAGAAACGTTGAGCGCGATCGTCGGGAGGTGGGGGTCCACCACGGAGCTGAAGAATAGGAGGATGTTGCAGCGGTGTCCCCACGTTGCCTTGACAACATCCGCTTTGGTCCGGAAGTTGGTCGGTGACGTCATAACCCAGCAGAGCACGCGGACTTGTTGGGCCATTTTATCGGCTACGGAAGTGTCGTCTGCAAGAGACAAATAATATATCGCATCTTGTGTATGGAAAATGTGTGCAATCACCTTTACAAAGCCATTCAGATATGAGTGGCGATGGGATAGCTGAGTAGTTAAAGCGTTCAATCGTCTCCTGGACCTGGGTTCGGAGAATATGTTAAGCCTAATATTGGTGTTACTAGTGGAATATTGACAAAAGCGAACTATTCCCACTCACTCACTCATTCAGATGATACACCCAGTTTGTTTTTGTCCCTCCACCTGTTTCATTTCGTGAATTTAAAACTGAGTGAATTTGTTGGGTTTAACAGCATTTCAGCTCTATCACATGTCAGTTTAATGTTTGTGTAACTTCAGTTATATGTCGGCTGTTCGGCTCCATGGTAACGTCGTACAAAATGTCGTTAAAAGATGGCACTTGTTGTTATCCTGCCTAAGGGGTTAAACAAGGACTGGTCAACTCGGGGTCACTTTAATATGCCTGTTTTGGGTATCCAGCGATATTGTCTCTCGTGGGGTAGCCGTGTGGTTAAAGCGTCTCCCGTCAGGTCTAAGACCCGGGTTCGATTCCTTAAAAAGGTTGAATGTGCGAAGCCCATTTCTGGTTACCCCCGATATTGCTGGAATATTGCTAAAAGCGGTGTTAACCTAAACTCACAACAACTAAGTCACACACATGTGCACGTCACGATATATGTGCAGTTATTTAGATTGAGTGAGTGAGTGAAGTTTTACGCCGCTATTAGCAATATTCCAGCAACATCACGGCGGTGGAATCCAGAAATGTGCTTCACACATTGTACCCATGTGGGGAATCGAACCCGGGTCATCGACGTGACGAGCTAACGCTTTAACAAACAGGCTACCCCACCACCCTGCAATTATTTAGAAATCTGTGCTTGGCCCCACGTGTTGAAAGTATTTCTTGATGGCTTACCGTGGTGGACGTGGGAATCGTTGATCCGTCCACCGTGGGGTCCATGTTCCACAGTGTCCATCTCGGATATCCCGATCACGTGACCAGTGATCAGCGTTTGAGGGATGCGCATACGTGGTCTGTAGACAATTCCAGATTGAAAGAATATTACTGATAAAAGGAAACCTAGAGTCAGGCCAATACCGAACTGGAGTTTGGGATGTTTAATAAACATTATGGTGGTTATTTTCACGAGACCGGTTATCTTCACGATCACTCTCTTGGATACCGATTATCTTCACGATCACTCTCTTGGAGACCGGTTATCTTCACGATCACTCTCTTGGAGACCGGTTATCTTCACGATCACTCTCTTGGATACCGGTTATCTTCACGATCACTCTCTTCGATACCGATTATCTTCACGATCACTCTCTTGGAGACCGGTTATCTTCACGATCACTCTCTTGGAGACCGATTATCTTCACGATCACTCTCTTGGAGACCGGTTATCTTCACGATCACTCTCTTGGAGACCGGTTATCTTCACGATCACTCTCTTGGATACCGGTTATCTTCACGATCACTCTCTTGGAGACCGGTTATCTTCACGATCACTCTCTTGGATACCGGTTATCTTCACGATCACTCTCTTGGATACCGGTTATCTTCACGATCACTCTCTTCGATACCGGTTATCTTCACGATCACTGTCTTGGAGACCGGTTATCTTCACGATCACTTTCTTGGGTTCCCTCTTGGATTATATTTTTTAAGTTTTTCAGTACACATAACAATACAGGTGAATTCATATAGCGTGTATTTTATCTGCCTCTTTTCCAACGATAGATGTAGGTTTAGGATGTTTAACATGCAAAGGTTGGCGTAAATCTGTTCAACGTCTTTTCGCTGCAGTCAGTATAGGATGTTTAACATGCAAAGGTTGGCGTAAATCTCTTCAACGTCTTTTCGCTGCAGTCAGTTTACGATGTTAAACAAGAACAAGTTTGTGTATATCTTCATCGTCTCTCGGCTGCAGTCAGTGTACAGTGTTTAAAATACAGAGGTTATATAAACAGTTCGTGTTTATCTATAGGAGGTCTCTTGGTGGTATTGTCTCTATATCAAGGCATGGGACAGCGTTATTTCACGACAGCTACAAACTCGACCTTTTGATACAACGATGCGCCATTGTTTATGTATTTCCGGTTCCGGAAAGTCGTTTTGAGTCACCAGGGACGAGTCTATGTGTGAGAAGGCCATGAAGTGTTCAGATTGTCTCTGGTCATTGTTGGTTGTAATCAGTATCTGAAACGATAGAACGATGTGGGGTGAAAGTGTGGTGTCATTTACACACTAACACAAACTGATAGGCATAAGACAGAACGACAAGTGGGACAAACACGGAGTAATCGCGGGGTAGTGGAACAAACACGGGGTAGAGGGACAATCACAGGGTAGAGGGACAATCACAGGGTAGTGGGACAAACACAGGGTAGTTGGACAATCACAGGGTAGTGGGACAAACACAGGGTAGTTGGATAAACACGGGGTAGAGGGACAATCACAGGGTAGTGGGACAAACACGGGGTACAGGGACAATCACAGGGTAGTGGGACAAACACGGGGTAGAGGGACAAGCACTGGTTTTGGGACAATCACAGGGTAGAGGGACAATCACAGGGTAATGGGACAATCACAGGGTAATCGGACAATCACGGAGTAGTGGGACAATCACAGGGTAGTGGGACAATCACAGGGTAATGGGACAATCACGGAGTAGTGGGACAATCACAGGGTAGAGGGACAATCACTGGGTATTGGAACAATCACAGGGTAGAGGGACAATCACAGGGTAATTGGACAACAGAGGGACAATCACAGGGTAATCGGACAATCACGGAGTAGTGGGACAATCACAGGGTAGAGGGACAATCACAGGGTAGTGGGACAATCACAGGGTAGAGGGACAATCACAGGGTAGTGGGACAATCACAGGGTAGTGGGACAATCACGGAGTAGTGGGACAATCACAGGGTAGTGGGACAATCACAGGGTAATGGGACAATCACGGAGTAGTGGGACAATCACAGGGTAGTGGAACAATCACTGGGTAGTTGGACAAACACACGGTAGTGAGACAATCACGGGGTAGTGGGACAATCACGGGACAGGGGGACAGTCACGGGTTAGTGGAACAAGCTCGGGGTACAGGGACAATCATGGGGTAGAGGGACAATCATGGGGTAGAGGGACAATCACGGGTTAGTCGGACAATCACGGGTTAGTGGGACAATCACTGGGTGGTGGGACAATCAAGGGGTAGTGGGACATTCATGGGGTAGTGGGACAAACACAGGGTAGTGGAACAAAAACGGGGTAGTGGAACAAACACAGGGTAGAGGGACAATCATGGGGTAGAGGGACAATCACGGGGTATTTGGACAAACACGGAGTAGAGGGACAATCATGGGGTAGAGGGACAATCACGGGTTTTTTGGACAAACACGGAGTAGAGGGACAATCATGGGCCATGAAGTGTTCAGATTGTCTCTGGTCATTGTTGGTTGTAATCAGTATCTGAAACGATAGAACGATGTGGGGTGAAAGTGTGGTGTCATTTACACACTAACACAAACTGATAGGCATAAGACAGAACGACAAGTGGGACAAACACGGAGTAATCGCGGGGTAGTGAGACAATCACAGGGTAGAGGGAAAATCACAGGGTAATGGGACAATCACAGGGTAGTGGGACAATCACGGAGTAGTGGGACAATCACGGGGTAGTGGAACAATCACAGGGTATTTGAACAAGGGGTAGAGGGACAATCATGGGGTAGAGGGACAATCACGGGGTATTTGGACAAACACGGAGTAGAGGGACAATCATGGGGTAGTTGGACAAACACAGGGTAGTGGGACAAACACAGGGTAGATGGACAAACACGGGGGTATTTGGACAAACACGGAGTAGGGGGTATTTGGACAATCATGGGGACAATCAAGCACGGAGTGGGGACAATCATGGGACAGTTGGACAAACACGGAGTAGAGGGACAATCATGGGGTAGTTGGACAAACACGGAGTAGGGGGACAATCATGGGGTAGAGGGACAAACACGGAGTAGAGGGACAATCATGGGGTAGTGGGACAAACACAGGGTAGTGGGACAAACACAGGGTAGATGGACAAACACGGAGTAGAGGGACAATCATGGGGTAGAGGGACAATCACGGGTTTTTTGGACAAACACGGGGTAGAGGGACAATCATGGGGTAGAGGGACAATCACGGGTTTTTTGGACAAACACGGGGTAGAAGGACAATCACGCGGTAGTCGGACAAACACGGGTTACTGTTACATAACGGGGAGCTAGGTACACGTGGAATTAGTACCTATTGGAGACAATCAAGAGACACTTTTAGAACTACGGTGTACCTGGGACAAACAGATTAAAACTCATCGGAGAGTTAATTACGAAACACCACTGCAGAATGAATCCAAGTAACAGTCATGTAATATCTCAAAGACCATGTCCGACCTAGTCAATACTGGAGATAGGTCGATAACAGTGGAGGTACGCTTCAGTGCCCTCGCGCTTATACACACTGTATAATCACCTATAATCACACGTTCTATTCCAAAACTACCATGTGTTCAACATGTAGGCGTTATTCACAACTTATAACTGCTGTTATCACTGCACAAAGAGACAGATTTCCGAGTGCAAGCATACTCTGATGCACAGCTGTATGTTACGTAACGATATTATAACTTCCCTCAGGTTTTGGATACACCTGAGCAATCTGTCTGTTAATATGTCAATAACATATTGTATTTTGTTTGTTGGAGTTATAACAATGAAACACAGAATGCAGAACAAGAAATACAATTTAGACTGCAGGATATTTTACATGATCCAATTATAAAACACGTTCGGGCTCCCAGGAAAGAGTTTCGGGGGGTTGGGTGGAAGAAAGGGGTCTCTCTGTCCGTGTCCGTATGCGTGTGCGCGCGTATATTTACTCCGAGTCGGGGCCAAACCGTCGCCTTATATACTCTAAATCTTCGAATTTTCTGTAATCGTTTGTCATTTTTAAAATCCCCTATTTTCCTTCCATCCAGAGTATATCCAACAAGAGAGAATATCTGAATCAATTCAACATCCATAGCATTTCCAAAAGACAAAGTCCCCAGCCCCGTAGGCCAAAATTCAGCTATTTGGACAGCACTAGCAGAAATAACTTGCGCCTTTTCTCATTGTATTTTGATTCCCCACATGGGTACAAGATCCGGGAGTCCCTCGCCGTGATTCTGCTGGAATATTGCTAAAAGCGACGTAAACCCATACTCACTTACTCGATGTTTTTTCAATATTGCGTTTTGCAGTAATTAATGATTTGATTGTTTACCGGCCATACTAGGTTGTAGCAGAGATGCCGGCGCGACTTTAGCGACAGTCAAACATGTTCTCGCCAAAAAGGCGCCGGTTGTTTTGAAGAGCAGGAGATGCTTGAACCATTGGTTCTCGTCAATGATTTCCATGACCCATTCAACTACATCCTTATAGCAGACTGTGGCGAAAAAGCGTCATTAGAAACCAATCTTTATCCAATAAAATCGCTTTTTACAACTGTGAAAATACTCTCGGCGAGGGTACAGTGATATTGTAGATGTTCCAGAGCTGACGAACGATACCAGACACCACAGGATTCGCCTCGCATGTTATTCATACGAAGCTTCGAAAACGGAGGTATTTCCCGTTGTTGTGTCATGTTAACGAACGGAAAGCCTGATTACATAAAAATGAAAATATAAAAGAAAAAGGCACGGGCATGTTATGACATGTCACAAATGGAAAAAAAATCGCTACAGTTTTTGCTTCTTTCGTGGTTTATCTGGACATTATAAATGTAAGCTTGCATTTTCATTAAAAAATAAATTTATTTAAGTTGTAGTTGCATTATGTCAATTTTATTATAAAAATAAACTTCATATTTATCAACATGATATAGGTAATGTCTGTGAATGTCTCTACAATCCAAGATGGCGGTCAAATGTGAATAACGAACAACGGATATAGCGAACTAAATTTCTTGGTCCCTTGGAGTTCGTTATATCCGTGTTCTACTGTATTTTTCATTACTATTTTGCCTCTTACTCCCTAGTAAGTCTTTTTCTAGTGATAATGTCATTGCTATTTCTAATGATCATCGCCGCACACGCCGATACCCCAACTATACTCTCTGAAAAGGAAACGCGAATTTAATCTGCTAACTTTAAAGTGCAATAACACATGTTATTCTGGATCAGAATTTCATAGTATAGAAGATCAAACATATATAAATATGTATAGTTTATAAAAGGTTCAATAAGTGAAGGCGTCCGTTCCAGTATCTGTTGTGGGCATCATGATCTCAAAAAACTGCTCTGCATCGCCTCGACATGGACTGAATAAGTCTTTGAATTCAGCGAGCCTGACCACCCGATCCCGTCAGTCACCTCTTACGACAAGCATGGGTTACTGACCAATTCTAACCCGGATTGTCAACGGTCAAGTACAAACATGTTATTCATCTTGATCCATTACAGCCTAATGATACGGTTGGTTTATGCAAATTATGTAGTCGGGGTTAAAATAATTCCAATGTCTATTCTGTCCTTTGTACCAATCAGTCAAGGAATGTTCGTCATGTAAGTTAGCCTGCAATTTCAGCTAGATTAATGACCCCCTTAAAACAGTTTCGGGAAGGGCAATTTTATATTTCAGCATATTCGAAGATGTGATTTTCTAATTCTGAAGAGAGAGGGATTCGAATTATATGGGAGAGACAGAAATACCTACCCTCTATCCGAGGTATGACGGTTAAACATGCTCCCCTACGTTGACGTGAACGTGGACGTGGACGTGGACATGGACGTAAATCTTCTCTGTGCAGCCATTACTGCAGCGTTACTGCTCTTTGTCTGCCTGCTACACACAAACGATACGGACACATGGATGTTCATATAGATCGGATACTAAAATAATCTAACCACTGATCAATTTCTGGATAATATATTCCGAACTATGGAAGCGTATTAGCGCCACGATCTAAATTAAATGTATCATGTATGTAGAATAGATTTACCTTGAAGATAATTAGAAGATAATCTATGTAGGTGATAATTTCCTCATAGAGGATATTATGGTAGTGTGTTTCGTATTCGGAAAATAATATTGTCTACACACATTAGATACAGATGTTGAGAAACAATTAAATAAGAATTTACATGCGCCCGCGCGTTCGTTCGTGCACACAATATTCCAACAGCTCCAGCCTTTGGTGTTCACTTTTCACAACTTTTGAGGTACATTCAAGCATGCTCCTTTAACCAAGATTTCAAAGAGCGTCATACGACACGTGCCCAGAAGTTGTTCGATCAAGGTTAACATTCAAGACCTCAGCAAATCTTTCAAAACGAAATTTCTAAGTTTGTTGCATCGGTGACAAAAACTATGTCCGATGCTATTCCATATTTTAACTTATACCAAACGTTCCCTATTTTTTTCAGGTGAACAGTTGACAAGCTTTTGCATATGTTTATGACGGGTGCCACCGGTGGGGCAGGATACGCTCACATTTTCGCGAATACCTGGTATCTTTACTATTAGACAGTGATACATACAGAAATGATTTGTCACCAAAGTGGGATGTTTCGCATCCGACTATTTCTCAATGAAGCTGTTCTTGACTATAACACTCATACTGCAGTTAGGAAGAAGGTTCTCTAAAAAGTAACTGTGGTCGCAAGCTGAAAAAGTACATTGAGTAAATACGCACAGTATTGTTATATATTTCCGTTATTTAATTTCTTCATTCGAATTTCCACGTAACTCAAAGTCAAACGTTTGTTTGCTTGTTGTTGTTGTTCTAAATAATGTAAACAACCGCTTGTACTTATTACTGACTGACTGACTGACTGAGTTTGGTTTTACGCCGCTTTTAGCAATATTCCAGCAACATCACGGCGGGGAACACCAGAAATGGGCTGCACACATTGTGCCCATGTGGGGATTCGAACCCGGGTTTTCGGCTACCCCACCGCCCCGCACTTATTACTAATGTTCAATGATAACTATTTTTCACAAGTCAACAGAGATTTATGAGAATTATAGAAAGACATCGAAGGAACATATTAAATGTCTTTATAAATATGGACCCGTGAAGATCCGGATTAGAACTGTAAACTCTTCAGCAACCCATATCACGCCGTGCATGCGTGTGTATGTGTATGTGCGGCTGCTTGTACTAGCCCAGACTGAAGCTTGTTTTATAGTGCTAGACCAATGAGATACCATGTCGCAGTGAAGCATGAATACCCCACTCAGACACATTATACTGACTCCGAGGCGACCAGTCCTTGTTGTACCCAGTTATGCCAAGCGCCAGGCAGGGACCACCAAGTACCATATTATAACGGTTTTTGTTATGACGCGGTTGGGGATCCAACCCGCGACCTTCCGCTCTTCGGGCGGACCCCTCTAACCACTACACCACGGAATATAGTGCCGTGATATATACAATAAATGTCACAGATGTGAATTAAAATTTTTGTTTTAAAAACGCTACATTGTGTATTTGAATAGGGACGGGAAACGCCAATACAGGTAAAACATCAGAAGAATTATCAACACGACTGCAACACAAGAGGGATGATTTCAACTTTTCCATTATCTTCTAACAATATTCCATCTCTTTAATGTCTTCTTTTCGCACAAATATGTCACATAAGTATTTGCGAACTATTAACGTTGTGATCAAGAATCTTCAGAATTTTTTAGCGGTATTATCCTGCCTTCCTGTCCGCAAAGCGTTACGACAGATATACGCATGCACTTCGTTTTTGCAGCTTTCTGTTGGTTTATTCAACTGTAAGAATCTGCGAAAAACACTTTTGCTGCGTAAAAGTTGCTGTACTAACCTATTATATATGATCCGCTCGATTGACAGCATTGTCACTCAACATACTGTCGTCCACAGGGGAAATGAATAACAGCTGGCTTGGTAAGTTTCATCTAGTCGAGGTCACCTGTTGTCATCGATATTTAAGGACTGGCGTTGTATTGTTTGTGTTAATCAGCTGATGAAGACAGTGCCTACGTCAGCATTTTTAATGATGCGCGAAATATTGACACCTCTGACATTGTGGCCAAACGACATGATATAATCGAAACAAATTGTCGACAACTGGCTTGGCAGTATTCAACTAGTCAAGGCCACCCAGTACTGTCAATATGTATATATGAATACAAGGTTTTCAGCTCAAAACCTATTTTTAAATAATGCATCTAACCCGTCTGACAGTGTCGATACTAACCTCTGTGCGTGTATCGTATGACTGATAGTATTTCATGTAACAATTCTCTCTGTCAGGTACGACTTATGCAGAGACCAGGTTACATGCTCTGTGTTACTGTCAATCAAGGCATTGGGGATTACTTCCTACCCATGTCATGAGACTGACTGTGCCATATATTCATTAACCTTCCTCATAGCTTCACAAATATGTTAACCCCGTACAAAAATCTGAGTTAGAATTGGTCTTCAGCATCCCATGCTTGTCGGTAGGGAGAACTACCAGGGGCGTTCGATCAGGTTTACAACTTGGGTATATGTTTTTACACAATCTGTCAACTTGTGGCAGGTGTGACACTAGTCATAACATCAGGTGACACGTGTCATACCAAGTTCCGGACACAATAATAAATGAGATATGATGGCTCCATTCACCTAAGGGTGGTCACAATCATGGAGTTTCTCAAACATGAACAACGCGCTGCAATAAAGTTCCTTACCAAGGAAGGATGCAAAGCAAAAGAAATCCATGATCGCATGTGTAAATGCTTCTGACTTTTCCACAGTTGGCCGTTGGTCTCTAAAGTTTAAAGGGTTAGGGAGTCCATAGACGATGATCCAACGTCAGGCAGGTCTTCAGATGCCATCCAACCGGAAACCATAGCCGCTGTAGAAAGAAGCATTTTGTCTGAGTGAGTGAGTGAGTTGGGTTTTACGCAGCTTTTAGCAGTATTCCAGAAATATCACGTCGGGGGACACCAGAAATGGGCTTCACACATTGTGCCCATGTGGGGAATCGAATCCGGATCTTCCGCGTGACGAGCAAACGCTTTAACCACGAGGCTACCCCACCGCCCGCATTTTGTCTGACCGATGAATAAAAGTATCTGAACTTTCTACGGAATTCCAAATATCAGTTGGAACTGTTGAAACCATTATTCATGAGTATCTTTGCATGTCCAGAGTATCTGCAAGATGGGTACCTAGAAACCTCAGAGCCCAAGATCGTCATCACAGAGCTGAACGTTGTCGAGAGCACCTGGATCTATATACATGTACTGATGATGAAGCCTGATTTCTTTCTCGTCTAGCGACAGGTGATGAAACTTGGATCCACCACTGGGACCCAGAAACTAAATAATTGGAATCCATGCAATGGGAGCATCATACTTCTCCGTCTCCGAAGAGGTTTCGCACTCAACCATCGGCTGACAAGGTAATGGCCACCATATTTGGGGATGCAATAGGCATATGACAGATCAATAGACAGTGTTATGCTAATTTAATGAAAGATTTGCGAAAATCTATTCGCCAGAAACGCCGCGGGATGTTAACACGTGGTGTTCTACTTTTGCATGACAACGCCCCGGTTCACAAGTCGAGAATTGTACAGGCTGCCATCCGTGAATGTGGATTCGAACAGTTAAGTCACCCACACCACAGCCCAGATTTAGCCCAGAGTGACTATTTCCTGTTCCGGCAAATGAAATCTGTCCAACGTGGAAGACGCGTCCAGGATGACGAGGACATAAAGGCTGCCGCAGGGGCGTGGTTAGTGGGCCAATCTTCCAGGAAGACGAGGACATAAAGGCTGGCACAGGGGCGTGGTTAGAGGGCCAATCTTCCAGGATGACAAGGACATAAAGGCTGACACAGAGGCGTGGTTAGAGGGCCAATCTTCCAGGATGACGAGGACATAAAGGCTGGCACAGAGGCGTGGTTGGAGGGCCAATCTTCCAGGATGACGAGGACATGAAGGCTGCCACAGAGGTGTGGTTAGAGGGCCAATCTTCCAGGAAGACGAGGACATAGAGGCTGCCACAGAGGCGTGGTTAGAGGGCCAATCTTCCAGGATGACGAGTACATAAAGGCTGGCACAGGGGCGTGGTTAGTGGGCCAATCTTCCAGGATGACGAGGACATAAAGGCTGCCACAGAGGCGTGGTTAGTGGGCCAATCTTCCAGGAAGACGAGGACATGAAGGCTGATACAGAGGTGTGGTTAGTGGGCCAATCTTCCAGAAAGACGAGGACATGAAGGCTGATACAGAGGTGTGGTTAGTGGGCCAATCTTCCAGGAAGACGAGGACATGAAGGCTGATACAGAGATGTGGTTAGTGGGTCAATCTTCCAGGAAGACGAGGACATAAAGGCTGACACAGAGGTGTGGTTAGTGGGCCAATCTTCCAGGATGACGAGGACATAAAGGCTGCCACAGAGGCGTGGTTAGTGGGCCAATCTTCCAGGATGACGAGGACATAAAGGCTGCCACAGAGGCGTGGTTGGAGGGCCAATCTTCCAGGATGACGAGGACATGAAGGCTGATACAGAGGTGTGGTTAGAGGGCCAATCTTCCAGGATGACGAGGACATAAAGGCTGGCACAGGGGCGTGGTTAGTGGGGCAATCTTCCAGGATGACGAGGACATAAAGGCTGCCACAGAGGCGTGGCTAGTGGGCCAATCTGCAGATTTCTATAAAAGTGGTATTAAAAGCTTGAAGGACAAATGGAATAAGTGTTTTGAGGTGAACAGAATTATATCGAAAAATAAAAGTCCAAAAACATTTCTGCGACTTGGTCTTATATTGAACTTGAAAAATATATTGAACGCCCCTCGTAACGGGATTGGGTGGTCAGGCTCGCTGACTTGGTTGACACAAGTCATCGTATCCCAATGGCTCATGATGCCATGTACCATGTGATGTGTACCATGAATGTGTATATCATTAGATATTATTAAAACGGAGACCTACTTATGTCTATGACCATTATGGTACAAGCAAACTGTTCATATAAATATTATCTCGAAACATCTTTTAATTGTCCATAAAAGTAGGCACTTAATGTTATGCATGAAGCAATACGTTTTTGTCTTAATAGTTCTTCACCAAATCCTTTGGTGTTCCAACAGGAATACAACCAGTTACGTTCGAAGTATAACACCCATAGATCTATTTTCACAGACGGATCCAAGGACGATGGCCAAGTTGCCAGCGCTACAGTCATTGGATCCAAGACTGTCTCGCATAGGCGTAGGAACAGTTTAAAAGTTGGGGGCAAGATTTCGAAATTGATAACGGGGGGGGTGGGGTGGAGAGAGGAGATATATGAAAAGGACAGACAGAGTTCACTTGAAACTTTAATTAATAGCAAATGCATTACATTATTCAGGTAACACTAGATCGACTGTTTATACAGGCTAGTGCATCTCGCGAAATGTTCATCTCTTATGAGAAAAGTCCAAAGTAGTTGCGTCTTCTGTCATTGAAAGAAATGAACTCCCGGGCAACATCCACTAGAGATAGTTCATCAGCAATGGTTTTGTGGACATGCAGTAGCAGAACGTTGTTCAGACGTTCCTGTGTCATTGTAGATCTGACGTATGACTTCAGGCGTCGAAGCGTGGAGAAGGTACGTTCTGATGTTGCTGTGGTGACAGGAATAGTCAAGTAGATCTTCAAAAGGGTGCTTATCTCCTTGAACAGGTGCCTTATTACAGGCGATGAGTTGATAATTGATACAACAGTATCAATATTTGTGACTTCAGTGATTAAGCATCCTCTTTCAGTGGAGACAGATTTCACTGTGTCATGAAGCATGGAAAGCTGTGTGTTCAATCGAACAAAGTCAACATCATCTTTGTAGAGTTCTCTGATGTGAGAAGATATTTGAAAGTTCCGTCCATTTGCAGCAGACAGCAACAGTTGCTCTATCTCCACAGCAGTTTCAAATCCTTTCTGTGAGAATCTCCGCTTTAGTTGCTCTGAAACGATGTCTAGACCTTCAAAATATTGTTGGCGACAATAATCTTCCACAGAAGGGAACGTGTGAGTATTAGATCCATCATCCAATCTCTTGGGCCTCTTCCGGTAGCGTGGTAGACGTGGAGGATCAGTTTTGTCTTCAGCTTCATCAACAACAGACTTGTAGAACTCTGAAAAAGTATCTGTACTCCTCAGCTTATCATAATACGCCAGTACTTGCTCTGCTCCCTTTCGTGCGTCCTTTGCCGTTGTTTCTACGCTTTGAATGGAGGAAGACAATTGCTCTGATGCACCAAAAATTTGGGAAGAAACTTTCAGCCCAAAAGGCACACTAAACTGGTCAAACTGTGAAAGTAAACCACCTTCAATCCTGGCATTCTCATCGTGACCCTTATTGATTTCTTCAAATGCTTTTCGAAGAGTATCAAAGTTCTCCAAAACAGAGTTGATAGATCCTGTTCTAACTGTCCAACGTGTTGGACACAGAGGTCGTAAGCCACGAGTTCTTTCAGTTTGAGGCACATCCATGTCAAGACGCTTCTCAATGGATAGAGCTTTTGGAAGATTCTTGAATAGGTGTTCTCGTTTTGGAGAATATTTAATGAGCTTGTTCACTTCAATTGTGATGTCAAGAGCATCCCTGAGAGGTTTGCATGCTCTAGTGGCTTCTTGCAAAGCCAAGTTGATACAGTGGGTGAGGCAATGGACATGAACTGCTCGTGGTTCTTCTCCTTGCAGTTGGACAGCAACTCCATTGACATGGCCTTGAAAATTACTTGCACCATCATAGCCTTGACCTCGGCAATTCGATAGTGGTAAGTCACAACGGATAAGTGTGTCTTTTAGTACTTCTGTTAGTGTTGCTGATGTTGTGGAAGGAACCTCATATAGGCCAATAGCATCCTCATGGACACTGAAATCATTATCCACCCAACGGATACATATGACAACTTGTTCTTTGTTTGATGTCTCTTGTTTCATACGCCATAACGGCAAAGAACCTGGCAGCTTTGATTCTTTCAAGAATCTTCAGTCGCACAGCTCGGCCCAGGAGCATCGATTGCTCATTCACAATTGCAGGTGACATATATGTTTTCTCAGATAACCATGTTGGCAACCCCTCTATGTCAGAACCTCTCAGGTTTCGTCTGCACTGCTGTTCCTTGGTAACTTTTGCCAGAAGTAAACTTGTGACACTGTCATTACCATGTTTCTTGTGTTTTGCAAGGGCATCTCTGTGATATGAACTCTTATCATGCTTTTTGAACTCATCTCCAGACTTTTTCCAATTGTTGAAACCTTCTGATATGAATGTTGCTTCAGGTTGTCTGGAGGTAGGATGCTTCTGCAGATCACTGTCCTTACCGTAAGCCAGTCTGCAATAAAAGCAGAAAACTTTGTTTCTTGTTGTACACAGAGTAAGCCAAGGATATTCATGAAACCATGAGAACGAGAATGATCTCCCAGGTTGATGCAGCATTTGGCTGATAAGGTTCACTAATTTCAGAACAACAAGGTGAATTGCACACATGTTGACGTTCATCTTCATCACTGCCGGGTGATGATTGGAGCTCAGATGTCAGAGAACTCTCCATTGAAACATCCTTACTCTTGCTTTCACTGATGATGTCTGGAACTGGGTTTATATGAGACTGAGAGTCTTGTGTCCAGAGAAATTCTGATGGTTTTGTCTCACTTTGAGATTGCTTCTTGCTCTGAACTGAAAACATAAAATCCAACGTCCTCTGTTTCTTTTGTTTCTTTTTTTGGTCACTTTCTGCCAAGTCAGCATCAACATGTTTTTTCGCAGTATCCAAACAAGCAACAAAATGATTTGGTGACCAGTTCTTAGTATTTGTGTTTGTACAATGTGTCCACATGATGCAGACAGGTTCCTCCTCCACATCATTCAGAGGGTGTATTGTTTCATTAAGTACATGTCTGTTTGTAGCCACATTTTGGATTTTGGGATAGATAAATTGAACTGGTCGTTTCAGAACACTTGGCAAACTAAACATGTGTAAAACTGATGAATATTCTCCATTTCTTGTTGTTTTCATCACTAAATGTCTGTAACGCTGCATGTTGTCACCCTCTGCAGACTGACTTTCGGATGACGTCAAAATATACTGTAACAGTGATCCGTTACCTTTTGCTTCAGAAACACTTGTCAGTTTTGATTCATTTAAGTAATGTTCTTCATTGATGATAAGATCAAAAAACACCTCTCACTCGAAGTTCAGTATAATAATCTTCAAAACCAAAGCAGAGTTGAGAGGCTGACCTCCAAAAACAGTTTCCATCTCCATAACATCTGACTGGGGTAAGATGTGTAGGAGCATCATCTGGATATAACATTCTAGCAACCTGATCAATACTGAATTGCATATTGCTATAGTTTGGCAAATGATTTAAATCCAGTTCAAATTTGTTAGTGTTTGACTTTATAATAATTTATTCTCTTTATATTTGGTCTTAAATATCTGAAAAATAAGAAATTGGAGTCACTGTCATTTTTTCTTTATGATGATCATATTTGGGGTGCTGACAAATAGAACAATAGGGTACTGAAAAACAATAGTTTTATACTATAAATATATTATAATTACATTCAATAACAAGGCAGAAGTGAGCACAGCTCACATACCCCCGCTTATAGTCTGATCACCTTCAATACCATTATTGAATACCAAAATAATATTTTAGGAAAACTTTCAATTTTGGCATCATGCAATTGAAAGCCAAAATCCACAATGGCACCATAAGGGTAAGTTCCATGCCAAATTTGAAGTTTGTAAGTGGTATAGTTTTTGAGTTATGCTCAGAGAAACCATTCCGGACGCAAGAACGCACGGACACACGGGCGGACGGGCGGAGCGCTATATACCAGCGACTACGTCGTAGCGGGGGTATAATAATGCAGCCATTCTTATTTCATACATGAATTCGGCTTTCAGATAAAACCAGCTCTCTCACTGCCAATGTATGAGTTTGAAATCGTGTCTTATTGTTATTGTTTAGATGTTCAATAAATAAATCAAACAGCACCTATTATACTTAAAATATGGCTATTACTGTAAACTAAATGTTACTGTATAGACTACACTGTAATGTCAATGTATGTTGTCAACTTACCGCTGATTCGAATCCATGTTGGCTGTTAATAACAGCCTGACTGCCTCTACTTTCACTTTTGAGTGACATGAATTAAAAAAAATTGGATTCTATCATTAGCGGAAATTTTTTTTTTGATCATGTTATTTTTTCAACGTTACCAGAGGCTTGAATTTGTGTTTAATTCTCTATTATGGTCCCTAAAAAAAATTCCAGCTTGTAATAATATAGGGGGGCAGCGCCCCCATATTTTTCTTCTGGGGCAGCCCTGCCCCCAGTTCCTACGCCTATGTCAGGTTTTCACCATCAAGCATATTCTGCTTGAATGCGTGGACTTATCGTCTGCAAGGGACTCACATTATGATGCAACAAACCTAAAAGATCTGTTCTCCCTGTTTTTGGTTTTTGTTTGTTTGTTTTTCTGTTTCTGTTATTTTTATCGTTTGTTTTTTGCTCTTTTGGGAGGGGACGGGTGCGCGTATATCGAGGATGGTCTGGACCAGACAATCCAGTGAACTAGAGCATGAGCACCGATCTTCGCATTTCGGTTACGATGATTTATGTCAGCCAAGTCAGCGAGCCTGACCACCCGATCCCGTTAGTCGCCTGTTACAAGTATGGGTTACTGAAGATCAATTCTTAGCCGGATCTTCCAAGCTACGTGTATATATGGTACAACTAAATAATGTAATACTGCTTAATCTTTATGGATCTTGGGCGGTGGGGAAGCCTAGTGGTTAAGGCTTTCGCTCGACCCGTGTTCGATTCCCTACATGGGCACAATGTGTAAAGCCCATTTCTAATGTCCCCTGTCGTGATATTGCTGGAATATTGCTAAGAGCGGCGTAAAACGTATTAAGTATTATATTTGTAGATGAAAGTATTGTAAAGTACCATCTCTGTACATGATAATTGTTTTTAGTGTGTGGCACTAATACCCTTCCATACCGAACTGGATGTATGTTAACGTTATGTTGATGATTGACAGCTACACAGCAGCTGTCACACAAACTAGTTATCGAGTCTAATAGTCAGATATTTTATTGTTCTACAGCTAGATTCAATATGTGATATAGTGCTGGATGTTAAAATGTTCTTCGGTTACACTTTTCCACATTAAAGTAATACCGTACAACCTCTCACAATATGATAGTGCGGACATGACTCCATCACATGTACTCCATCTGTGTGTGTGTGTCTGTCTATCTGTTTGTGTCTGTCTCTCTCTCTCTCTCTCTCTCTCTCTCTCTCTCTGTCTCTGTCTCTCTGTCTCTCTCTGTGTGTGTCTGTCTGTGTCTGTCTGTCTGTCTGTCTCTCTCTCTGTGTGTGTGTCTGTGTGTCTGTCTGTCTGTCTGTCTGTCTGTCTCTCTCTCTCTCTCTCTCTCTCTCTGTGTGTGTGTGTGTGTGTGTGTGTGTTTATATGAGAGGTATTCTGGCTCAAAGTCCACATTATTTTGCCTTCCACCCAACTATATCTGTAATGCAAAAACTCTCGGGCTCATTGAAGCAAGTTCACATTTTCCTCAACTGAATTTCCAATGCAACTTCATTCCTTTTCTGTTTATGCATATAGTCACTAGTTTCTGTCACAATTATATGTTTCCAGAGACTATGTATGAGTCAAGTTAAAAGGCCAGGTAAAGGAAATTAAAGGCAAAGATAAGATGAAAGAACAATATCATGAGATGATAGAATTACACCCCTCCACCTGAGTACCTGTTGACCTCGGATTCTAATCTAAATGGTGATGATTTGGGAGATTTTATGCGCGTTTCCGACATGATGCGTATTTCGCAGACGGGATTCTTGTCAATTCAATTCTTGTCAGGCAACCGTTATCTATACTGATGGGCAAAAGAAACTTTCTCTTGCAAAAATGTTCATAATATTAACATTAGAAAATATAATCAAATGCAAATTGCCCCATAGTTATTGCAACAACAAGGGTTCGATTCTGACCAATATCAGCGCTCAAATGCACCTCTTGACAACTTTGCATCGAAAACAGCAAAATGCACGTGTTTTGCAAGTAAGGGTAAAATGCACGTGCATGCATGGTATAAAACCACCTCACAGCACAGAGTAGATCGTACTTCAGTAGAAAACCACTTTACAATGCCGAGGTTAACTTCAGCAGAGCGAGAGAGGGCCATCAGAATGCTGCAAATGGGCGCTACAACGGGTCACGTTGCAAGAACCTTAAATTGCTCCGTCGTGACCGTCAGGAGCCTTCGTCGGCGTTACCAACGGACTGGTCAGACCTCAGACAGGCCCCACACAGGCAGACCCCGGATGACAACTGCGCAGGAAGACCGCCACCTGAGGACGTTAGACCTTAGAAACCGCTTCCTGACGGTAACGTCATCAGCGTCAACAGCACTCGGTCACCCAGTGAGTCGAAGGATAGTGTCAAGGAGACTACTTTCCCAGAAGAATGGAACAATGGAATGGTCATCCCCATCTTCAAATCAGGAGACCCAAAGGATCCAAACAACTATAGGGGTATCTCACTTCTCAACGTTATGGGTAAAATATTTACTGATATTATCGAAAAAAGGTTAAGACGATGGGTTGAAACAAACGAACTTATTTCAGAGAGTCAAGCTGGATTCCGTCCCGGATATTCTACAGCAGATCACCTATTCACGCTTCAGTCACTATGCTCAAAATATCTTTGTAAACCAAAGGGTAGATTTTATTGTTGTTTTATAGACTTCCGAAAGGCCTTCGATCTTGTGGACAGGAAAAGAATGTTAACTTTACTGCTTCAAAAAGGATGTCATGGAAAAGTGATTACTCTTCTCAAGAACATGTATTCATCGATCAAGGCGTGTGTGAAGGTGCAAGGAAACGCAACTGAAATATTCTCAACATCTGCAGGGGTTCGACAAGGCTGCATTCTCAGCCCAGTGTTATTTATATTATATATACATGAACTTGTAACAGCCATGTATAGATCGTGTACAAGTGGAATATTCGTCACCCAAGATATTGAAGACTTGATGCTCCTACTTTTTGCGGATGACGTTGTATTATTTTCGTTTACTATCATCGGCTTACAGAGACAGCTAAACACACTGGAATCCTACTGCTCAGAATCAGGACTACAACTGAATTTTAATAAATCAAAGATTATAGTTTTTAGAAATGGTGGAAAACTGGCACAGAATGAAAAATGGACTTATAAAGGACTGCCTATCGAAACCGTCACCTATTACAAATACCTTGGACTCATCTTCTCATCACGACTGGTATGGACAAAAGCATCTGACACTCTCGCACAGCAAGCTAGTAAGGCATGCCTCGCAATAAATAGATTCATACAGAAAAATAAAGAAGTAACGTTTTCAACTGCATGTTTGATATTCGACACTAAAGTTTTACCAATACTCCTCTATCGAGCAGAAGTGTGGGGATGCAAGTATTCAGCTTCAATTGAAAAAGTTCAGTTAAAGTACTTTAAACACCTTCTCAAAGTTGGAAAATTTGCTTCAAACAAGGCAATTCTTGGCGACACTGGAAGACATTTGATTTATATATCAACACAAGTAAAAGCCATCAAGTACTGGATAATAGTTCTACGAATGACAACCGATCGCCACGCACACCAGTGTTACCGAATGCTTAAATCACTCGATGATGTAGGAAAAAGAAACTGGACCTCTAATATTAGAGAAACATTGTCCAAGATAGGATTCTCACATGTATGGATCACACAGGATGTCGGAGATGTAAATAATTTCTTATCTTGTTTAAAACAGCGCCTCAAAGATATATCACACCAAAACTGGCATTATGAGATAAACAGTTCAAGTTTCCTTACCCACTACGCTTCATTCAAGTTTTCACTGGAAAGAGGATCATATATCACGAACATCAGGAACAAACAACTAATAAGAGTCTACTTCAAATTTAGAGCTTCGCTAACAAACTTTAAGATAAACAAGCTAAGAACCAATAAAGATACAACGGCAATCAACCCCATCTGTGAACTTTGTAATCATAACCTTAATGAAGATGAGAACCATGTATTGTTTTGTTTGTGACAAGTATAATCAAGCCAGAACTCTATATCTACAGAAGCTACAATCAGTCTACAGAGGCCCACTTACCATTCAGGCAATTTTCATGTCACAAAATAGTAATTTACAGCATCTAACAGCCATCTATCTCAATGAGATATTCAAAATAAGATCAATATGAAACTCAAATGTTTATGATCACGTGTAATTTAAATTGTAAATGTCAACTGTATCATAGGCCTTATGGCCCAAATACTACTGAATAAACTTCTCTCTCTCTCTCTGTCAAGGAGACTACGGGCCTAAGGTATCAGAACCTACCGACAATATCGAGGAACGCTGCTGACAGACCGACATGGTCGCTCGAGTTGTCCAGAACTTCTTTCACGCCAACAACGTCAACATCCTGCCATGGCCTGCACGCTCGCTTGACGTGTCGCCAATCGAGCACGTATGGGACCACCTTCATAGAGTTATTCAACGGAGACAGAATCCACCAGTTACAGTACAGCAAATGACTCAAGCCCATGTCGAAGAATAGAGGCGAATCCCGGCTGACGCCATCAGACGCCTCACAGCTTCTGTCAGAAGACGTTTGTTTGCATGTATTCTATCCAGAGGTGGACAAACTCGCTATTAGAGACTTCTGTTCACATTTTGCTGTGTTTCCCGAATGGACCCATTGATCGTGAATTCTCTAGTTAGACCCCATGTCGACCATAACCTGTTCAATAAGTTATCAGCCTTGCTAAAAATCGAACGTTTGTACTTAGCACGTGCCTTATCATTGCTTCACAAATTGTAACTTGCAAACTTCGATTTCATGTTGTTGTTTTTAAGTGAGATCTAATTGAACGAGGAGAAAGTTTCTTTCGTCCGTCAGTATATTTGTGCAAATCGTTAGTCACAGGTACCACACGTAGGGCAGGAAGTGCGTGTCCATTTCGCTAACACCTGGTGGCATCATCAATCATAAGTGAGTCTATATTTTCACCGCTACTTTGGCGCACGGGATTCTTGTCAGGCAATCGTTATCTACTTATGTAATTCTTTTTTCATACTCTGATTAAAAAGCTAGCATTAGAACATACATCCCTGATCTGATGCAGACGAAGTGGGACACTCAAGTAGGTATCAATAGATTACATGCAATAAAACCCTATATTGGTTACACCTACTTGGGTTGTCAGTCCAGATTTGAGTCTTTTATGCGACGATGTCGTATTGGCCATACTATAGTCCGTTTGGCTCAAAAGCGGACCGATGAATTGCAATATAACTCGAAAACTAATAAACATAAAATACTAAATGAAACGCCAAACGAACTATAATCGACAATATAAACACTTGTTTGAATAATGGAACTGATTAGTGTCGTATTGTCATCGATTCTCACAACTGTGCCTCACAAAGTGTATTTTCGGTTGAACTTTGCTGTATCAGGTAACAGCCTGTTTGCCCGGTAGCGACACGTTCTGAAAGACGTGGCTCGTGATTCGCACGTTCAGTTAGTGCTAAGATTGGAAAAAAATAACACTTCAGGGCATCTTTCCCCCGAACAACTGTCTGGATATCGACAAAATGGATCCATTCGGACACACCTCCATTTAATGCTGGTTCGGTCTCTTAAAGCGTAACAACCATTCGTTCGATTTTGCTGGAATTGACACGGCGGCGTCCGTATTGCCTGGGAAATATGATTTTACGCCGTATTTAGCAATATTCAAAAAAATATTAGCTGGGGGATACCACATATGGACTCCACTGATTGTACCTGTCTCGACCCAAGAGAAGGGCGGTGGGGTAGCCTAGTGGTTAAAGCGTTGGCTCGTCATGCCGAAGACCCGGGTTCGAATCCCCACATGGGTACAATGTGTGAAGCCCATTTCTGGTGTCCCCCGCCGTGATGTTGCTGGAATATTGCTAAAAGCGGCGTAAAACCAAACTCAGTCAGTCAGTCAGTCGACCCAAGAGAAAAATGCAAAAAGGAATCAAACTCAGAATCATATGAACAAAGACACAGGCGATTGTATTTATGCCTTTATGAACCCACAAACATATCTGTAACTGTAAAATTTGTCTTTGAAACAACTTCCTGGAAGAACAACGATCGTGCACTGCAGGAACCTCTGGTTACCATGGTTTCAGCAACCATTATTATTTATGTTGTCAAGGTTTACTTCAACGAGCACACAATAAACAATATTGCTCCAATAAACAATCTGGTATCACCAGGATGTCGCTGATAATGTTTCATCACTCACTTTATGTTCAATATCAAATACATGCATGGTTACATTCAAAGTTCTTCACACTGGAGCCTTTGTCATTGATGCTTCACGTAGCGAGACACGAGCGCCAGCTGACAACACCGGGATGAGATGAGAGTTGCCTCCCTTTGACACAGGACGACATGGTCAACCTTCAAGGAACTCGCATAATTATAAATATAAACAACGGGCAGTGTGTCAAACTGTTTAAGATTCAATGTTCTTGACCTTGCAGTTTTCATGGCGTCAGATTCACCAGGAGGTCCAGTACAGATTTTTTTGCGTTGGCGGAGCTAATGGGGGATTCATGGAGTTCGAACCCCCTGAACCCCCAAAATTCCTGGATCCGCCCATGGCACACATTCCTAAAATCAAACAGACATTCAAAGTTCTTCATAATTCATACTATCAGTGATACTTCACGTAGCGAGACACGAGCGCCAGCTGACGACACCGGGAAGTTTAGTCACGTGAGATGAGAGTTGTGTCCCTTTGACACAGGAAGACATGGCCAACTTCTCTCCAAGCACTCTTCATACAATGTAATACCGCACCAGATACGACGAATCATTCACACGCCACTCACTTTAAGTCAGTATTTATAAATATCTATTGTCAGTGTGTCAGTCTGCCAAAGTGTCTCCAGGCGTCAGATTCACAACATTAACGTCTTTCCCAGTTAGTGTGTGGCTCCATCTGTAAGGCAACGTGTAACGCGTTGTCATAGCAACAAGGGAGGTAACTCCCAAAGATTTCTTGAGGATGACACCAGCCAGAGACTCAGAGACCTTGGTGCCGTTGTACAAAACAACCTTAAGTCTATGTTAAGATATGGGAGTTACGGTCACCATAGCACTAAGATCGCTTTGTACAACGGCACCCTGGGACTTAGTTTAGAGCCTGGTTTTCTGTTCTGATCCCATACGGTCGGAGATGGTAAACGTAGAACTCCAGACTCAACATGGACCTGGGCGAGACGTAATGGAAGGAAACTGCATAATCGCTGATATTTTCGATACCCTGAAACACAAATCATCAATCGATTTAGAAATTCGACCTTGACACATGACAGGGACCTGAAAATAGTACAAAATGTAACCCTTCAGATATTGATCCCAAAGTGTTTGTTTGTTCCGAGAGTTATCGCCCTTTAACCTTGAAACTGATGGAGAGGTGCTACACAGCCTAGATACACGATATACCCATAACACTCATAACCTGTCATGAATAACTTTCGTGAGTTTTAAGTTGTGTGCTAAGCATTCAGTAAAAAAAGGTAGACCTTCAGATAATGAGTTAGTGAGTATGGTTTCACGCCGCTTTTAACAATATTCCAGCAATAACACGGCGGGGGACACCAGAAATGGGCCTCACGGTTCACACTTCAGATAATGATCCTAAAATATTTGTTTGTTCAGAGAGTTATCTCCCTTTAATCTTCTACCTGATGGAGAAGTTTTATACAGCCCAGATACACGATATACCAATGACACTCATGGTGTAATAGCCTGTCATACTTCAACAGGTCAACGACCTCCTACTGACCTGCTTAGCACCACCCTTCACGTAGTGGTAGTACCACTTGGGGAACCCTCCGTTCACGTGTGCCTCTGGCGTGAAGCAGTGGAAGCGAGATCTACCAAGAGCGTCGGTAGAGTTACCGGTCCCAATTCCTAATTTTTCCATACATTTCCCAATCTCGGCGTCTTCAGGCCCTCCGTCTTCCCGACACATATTCGGGGCTCTATTAGCAAACCTCGTCAGTGCCTCTTTGCTCAACACGTAGCCAGCACCTCCGCTGTAGTAGCCCTGCTTTACTAAGGGCTTGAAATGGTGGCCATAGTAGAAAGGTGCAGACGTGTTTTTCGTGGACAGAAAATATCGTAGATTTTCTACAATGACGTACGTATCGTCGTCGCACTTCATGAACCAGTCGGCTTGGTCGTAGTAGTGGTCGTACACATATTTGAACGCTTGCACTGACTTGGCTGTCAAGTGTTTCCGGCCTTCCGAAACGTTGAGCGCGATCGTCGGGAGGTGGGGGTCCACCACGGAGCTGAAGAATAGGAGGATATTGCATCGGTGTCCCCACGTTGCCTTGACAACATCCGCTTTAGTCCGGAAGTTGGTCGGTGACGTCATAACCCAGCAGAGCACGCGGACCTGTTGGGCCATTGTATCGGCGACTGAAGTGTCGTCTGCAAGAGACAAATAATATACTGAGTCAAAAAAGAAACTTCACATTTTTTCTTCAGGGCACTATAAAAGAACAAGAGATGGTAAGATGGTTAAATTGTTATTATTTCATTGCTGAGATCTGTGTGATGTACTCGATACACTGATAGTGCCATAATCAGTTCCATTAGGCTACCCCGCCGTTCCAAAACATGGGTATACAGAATGTCAAGTCACAAGAATAAAAATGCGAAATTTCTCAGTTCAATATCGTGTATGGCCGCCCTGCGCATTCACCACTGCCAAACACCGTCTCCTCATCGACTGCCTGATGCTTGTGAACACGTGGTTGGGGATTCTGCGCCATTGCTCTTGCAAGGCAGCGCCAAGTTCCTGCAAATTCTGAGGTTGGTTCCTAAGACCACGAAGCCTTCTCCCAAGTGCATCCCAAACGTGGTCTATTGATTAAGGTCAGTTGACCTCGATGGCCAGTCCATGACGTTGATTCCAGCGTTTTGAAGGACATTTCGTGTCAACATCGCGGTATGCGGCCGAGCATTATCATGCTGGAACTGTAGTCCTGGGCCATGAGCCGCCATGAAAAGAACGAGTTCAGGGGTGAGCACCTGGTCGCGGTAAGCAGCAGCTATGAGGTTTCCACGAATGACCAGAAGTCGGGAACGGTTGTTCCCACAGAAAGCACCCCACACCATGCAACTTCCACCCCCGAATCTGTCGACTTCCTGTCGACTCGATTCCAGTCTCTCTGGGTCCATCTCTCTGGGCCCACAGCAGACGTTGACGTTGATGAAACGGCGTCAATATTGGCCAACGATATGGACGTCGAGAATGGAGATTGGCAGCCCGCAACCGATTTCGAATGGTCTGTGAGGACAGTCGACCTCTAAACATCTCAGCCCTGGTTCGTGTTGCCGGCAGAAATCTGTCACGTAGGTGACGTAGGACGATTTGACGGTCTTCTGCTCGTGACGTCACACGTGGACGACCCGACCTTGGGCGATCAGAAGTGGTGCCAGTTTGTTGTAGACGACCTCGCAAGTCATACACAGTACGACGGCTGCATCCCATTGCTCTTGCGACGTCAATAACTGATAACCGCTTGCAACATGCCAACGGCACGTTCACGTTGCACATTTGACAATCGTGGCATTTCAAGTACCGTTAGAACTGTGGTTTAAAAGTGTTTTTTCAATTCTTGAGGCCAATGCAAACACGTGCATATGAAGAAAACTTCGATGCGAAGATCACGTGATCGACTGCACGTGCAAAACCTGGTTTGGCACTAACGTCATTTGCACGACGAATGGATGGGTTTGAGTGGGTTTTGCTAACGTTTTTCTAGAGTCGAAAAATAGGGATCCCATTTCGGATACATAGATGTATCATCAGAGAAAAATTATTCATTATTTTTCAAATTACATTTTGTGAAGTTTCTTTTTTGACTCAGTGTGTAATCAACTTTGGAATGTCATTCAGATAAAGAGCGGCGGTGGGCTAGCAGAGTGGTTAAAGCTTTCAGTCGTCACTCCGAGAACCAGAGTTTTATTCCCATCATGGGTAGAATGTGTTAATCCACCTTCTGTTACTGGTGGAATACTGATAAAAGCGGCGTTGAACCATTCTCACCTATTCAAATATTACATGCAGTATGTTGTTCCCTCTACCTGTTCCCTGGGGTAGCCAAGTGGTTAAAGCGTTCGCTTGTCACGCTGAAGATCCGGGTTCGCCCAACATAGGTACACTATATGAAGCCCATTTCTGGTGTCCCCCGCCGTGATATAGCTGGAATATTGCTAAAAGCGGCCTAAAACCATACTCACCCATTCACTACCTGTTTCTTAGCGTTAAATTATGTCCAATAGTGCGTTAAAGAGGGAATTTGTTGGGTTTCATACCATTTCAGTTATACCACATGTCAGCTTAATGTTTGATGATAAACTCCGCACTCGCAAAACAATTCAGCTATATGACGGCTGTCGTCTTAATTCAGGGGGAAAGCCTTAAGTGTTGCTGTTTCTTGACGTTTACCATTTTAGTGAAACCACAAACAAAGGTTTGGGCTGACAAGCCTGGAATATATCGGAGCCGAAATTCGAACCCATAATCATAGGTTTCTAACCTGCCCAAGGAACCGAACTTGAATTATATAAAAAATATGTATAAAATATAGAAATCTGCGCTTGCTTGACCCTATTTCAACATACGTCTAGAATCTCTTTATAGCTTACCGTGGTGGACGTGGGAATCGTCGATCTGTCCCTCAAGGGGTTCTTGTTCCACAGTGTCCATCTCGGACTTCCCGATCACGTGACTACTGACCAACGTTTGAGGCATTCGCTCTCTTGGTTTGTAGACAATTCCAGATTGAAAGAATATTACTGAGATAAGGAAACCTAGTGTCAGTCCAATGCTGAACTGGAGTTTTGAGCGTTTGATGTGCATCATAGTGGAGAGGGATGTTTTCTTCACGATCACAGGCTTTGCTTGAAGGACAGCGAGCAATTCTCTCTTGGAATAATTCTCTGAAGTTTTACATGTATTTGCCTGCCTTTCTCCAACGACAAGTTAACGCCGAACAAACGCCGGTTTTGTCCATTTAATAACTGATGCTGAAATGCTCAACAATGATACACCTTCCGGTTCTTTGTTTCCGGTTTTATCAACAGTTTTCACGATGTCCTTTTCTCCCCGAACTTATGACACCCGAGACTTGGCTGCAATTTGGGCACGGTGTTTCATATGCACGGGTTCGCGAACATCTGTTCAACGTCCTTCGGTTGCGGTCAGTGTACAGTGGTTAACATGCACAGGTTATATAGACCAGTTCGTGAAAATCTGTAGGAGGTCCCTTGGTGGTATGGTGTTATTTCACGACAGCAACAATCTCGACCTATGACACAAGGGTGAACCATTGCTTATGCATTTCCGGTTCCGGAAAGTCGTTCTCCTGGGACGAGTCTATGTGTGGTCATGACATGTCTCTTGTCATTGGTGGTTGTAATGGCTGTCTGAAACAATGGAAGGAGACCTCAATACACCATGAAGGTGAAAGTGTTGTCACATGTATACAGACACAAAAGACAAACACAAGTTGTATAAGATAATACGTATAACCTGACCATAGATAAATAAGACATATATCTTAGGAAGGCGCTTCATCGACTTCAGATCAGATGTTCTTAATCCTCTTTCAAACTCAGGCATTTAATTACATATTCTACCTACCTGATACTCCGGTGGTAGGGGTGTTTGGCGATCGCAGGGTGCTGGGACAATGTCAGGGTGCTGGGACAATGTCAGGGTACTGGGACAATCTGAGGGTACTGGGGACATATGAGAGAAAGGGGACAATCTCAGAGTACTGGGACAATCTCAGGATACTGGAACAATCTCAGGGTACTGGGGACATATGAGAGAAAGGGGACAATCTCAGAGTACTGGGACAATCTCAGGATACTGGAACAATCTGAGGGTACTGGGGACATATGAGAGACTGGGGACAATCTCAGAGTACTGGGACAATCTCAGGATACTGGAACAATCTGAGGGTACTGGGGACATATGAGAGAAAGGGGACAATCTCAGGGTACTGGGACAATCTCAGGATACTGGAACAATCTGAGGGTACTGGGGACATATGAGAGAAAGGGGACAATCTCAGGGTACTGGGACAATCTCAGGATACTGGAACAATTTGAGAATACTGGGAACATATGAGAGAAAGGGGACAATCTCAGGGTACTGGGACAATCTCAGGATACTGGAACAATGGGGGATATATATGAGAGACTGGGGACAATCTCAGAGTACTGGGACAATACTGAGGGACAATCTCAGAATACTGGGACAAATTCTGGGTTCTGGTCATATATATGAGAGACTGGGGACAATTACGGGGTACTGGGGACAATCACAGGGTACTGGGGTCATCCATGAGACACTACGAGACAATCACGGGGTACTGGGGACAATCACGGGGTACTGGGGTCATACATGAGACACTACGAGACAATCACGGGGTTCTGGGGACAATCACAAGGTACTGGGGTCATACACGAGACACTACGAGACAATCACGGGGTTCTGGGGACAATCACGAGGTACTGGGGTCATACACGAGACACTACGAGACAATCACGGGGTTCTGGGGACAATCACGAGGTACTGGGGTCATACACGAGACACTACGAGACAATCACGGGGTTCTGGGGTCATACACGAGACACTACAGAGACATACACGAGGCGGGGAGAGGTACTACGGTCATACAATCACACTACGAGATAATCACGGGGTTCTGGGGACAATCACGAGGTACTGGGGTCATACACGAGACACTACGAGGCAATCACGGGGTTCTGGGGACAATCACGAGGTACTGGGGTCATACACGAGACACTACGGGACAATCACGAGGCTCTGAAGACAAGCATGGGTTTCTCACACAAGCAGCATCACCAGAAATCCCACGTTCCATCCCAAACATATCCCCTGTTCAATGTATAGGTGTTGATCACAGATTTTCTAATATAAACAGCACAATAACACAGATTTCCGATTGCGAGCATAGAGCTGATGCACAGCTGTGTATGCGTATCGATATCATAACTACCCTCAGGATTTGGACACACTTGTCAACCTGTCTGTTAACATGTCAGTAACATCCCTCTCTGAATCATTCTATATACATGGCCACATGAGACTACATCCGAGCCAAATAAACATCCACAACATTTCCCCAAAGATAAAAGTCCCGTTCCATCAGTTCAGCTTTAGCTGGTTAGTGTTTGGACAGCACTAGCATGGTAAGCAGAAATAACCTGCACCTGTTCTCAAAGGTGGCGGTTGGGTAGCCTAGTGGTTAAAGAGTTCGCTCGTCACACCGAAGACCCGGGTTCGATTCCCCACATGGGTACAATGTGTGAAGTCCATGTCTGGTGTCCCCTGCCTTGATTTTGCTAAAAGCGGCGTAAAAACCATACTCCCTCACTCAGATAGATTTGCTCGTCACGCTGAAGACCCGGGTTCGATTCCCCACATGGGTATTATGTCTGAAGTTCATATCTGGTGTCCCCCGCGTTGATATTGCTGGAATATTGCTAAAAGCGGCGTAAAACTAAACTTACTCACTCACTCAGATAGATCTGTGGATATGCAGGCTTTATGATGCATTTCTTATGAGCTCATGATACTGATCACTGTGTTGTTGTGTGATTGTTTACTGGCTACTATTGTGTTGCAGCAGAGGTGCCGGGGTGACGTGTTGCAGCAGAGGTGCCGGGGTGACGTGTTGCAGCAGAGGTGCCGGGCCGACTTTCTCGTGAAAATTGTTTAGGTTGCCGATTGTGCTGGTACAGCAGCAGAAGCTTAAGTTTGGTAGATGCTGATGAATCATTTACAGATTTGTGCTGAAGTCAGCGCCTGTATTATGAGTGAGTGAGTGAGTAAGTTTAGGTTTACGTCGCTTTTAGCAATATTCCAGCAATATCACGGCGGGGGACACCAGAAATGGGCTTTACAAACTGTACCCATGTTGGGAATGGAACCCGATTCTTCGACGTGACGAGCGAACGTTTTAACCACAAGACTACCCCACCGCCCGCCTGCAATTTGTCTGAAGATAAAAAACGCTTTATCCGAATGACCGTCGTCCATGGATGTTAAGGTGCAGGACTTATACAAGGTGAGGTGAGGTGAAATTGGGCTTAACGTCGTGCTTGAGAATATTTCGCACATATGACGACGTGCATGCGTGTGTATGTGTATGTGCGGCTGCTTGTACTAGCCCAGACTTAAACTGGTTTAGCTGGCTAGCCCACTGAGATACCATGCCGCAGTGAAGCATGAATACCCCACTCTGACACATTATACTGACTCCGAGCCGACCAGTCCTTGATGTACCCATTAATGCCGATCTCCAGGCAGGGACCAACAAGTACCATATATTAACGTTTTTCGGTATGACGCGGTCGAGGATCGAACCCGCGACCTTCCGCTCTCCGGGCGGACGCTCTAACCACTACACCACGGAGGCCGTACTAGATCATTTAGTACACGAGCACCGAGGACCGAGTGGTTGATAGTACGAGCAACTGTTCCTGTTGCGTAGTAGGCACAAACTATGTCAAATCTCACTTTATGACCTCCGATCTCGATTCTGGTGTGGAATTCAGAGAATATCACAAATCATCACAACATGATACCCACCAGTAATCACCACCCACGTGACGGAAACAGGGACCCCATCTTTGTACAGACGTTTGTATGTTGTATCCACGTAGTTGCGATGGCTCACGAGTTTCGGCCTTGAAATTAACAAGATCGTGTTTTCCACGTGTTGCACGTGAGGGCGTTAGCGTGTTCGGGCACATGATTTTGTTATACGGTTGGAAACGTACATTTGCTGTATTGAATTTACTTCCGAGAAATCCTATATTTAAGCCTCGGGCCTAATATTGAAAAATAAACCCTATGGTACTCAGATTGTAAAACCACAAACACGCCTTGGGCTTGAATACGGTAACTGCACATGTTGAATCGAAACATAGACAGGCTTTGTTAGAAACATTTTATGGCTTATTTCTTTTAAAGAACAGCTGTGGCATAATCCAGAACGCTAAGTTTTCAAGCACTCATAATTTTATCTGCTGTTCAAGTCACAGGAAACTTTTTTATATCTTTCCAACTGGAATAGTCTCAAACGAATAACCCATTTTCAACGCTAGCTAATTTAGTATTCATGAACGATTAGTTGCAATGATTTGCTTCACTAAGATTCTCAGAACCTTTATTACACAGTTGGGTACAATGTGTGAAGCCATTTCTGGTGTCCCCTGCCATGATATTGATGGAATATTGCTAAAAGTGGCGTAAAACTCAACTCACTCACTCACTCACTCAATCACCAAGGGACATGACTCTCAACAATAAAATTAAACATCTTCATTTAGGCCCATGGACCTAAAATTCCCAAATCCCGATTTTACACCCACTGGGTTTAATGTAGCATGGTCTTAAATGCAGAATATCCCGGAGTACCCTAACTCTTCTGTGTCGACTAAAACGTCTCGCTGTACAAAAAACAAACAGATAGAAGTACTGGCTAAACAAAACTGACTCACTCACTGACTAAAAGCATAGTGTTATAACAGTACTTGAGTGCGGCACACAATGACCCTGTCACACAAGGACCAACCCATCCTCATCTTAAGTTGGATCTAATAATAAACACCTTCATTTCGTAATTTGATAGATCAGCGATGTGGGGGCGGTGTGGTAGCTTAATCAATTAATGGTTAAAGCGTTCCCTCGTCACGACAACGGCCTGGGCTGATTCCTCACATGCACAGATAGTATGTGTGAAGCCCATTTCTGGTGTCCCCGCCTAGATGTTGCTGGAATATTGCTAAAAGCGGCGTAAAACTACACTCACTCACTCAGTAATGTTGTAGTCATAACGTACAATATAAAATTTAATAGCATACGATGTTACCACTGTTCCGTCACTCCAAACGACCTCAGATTGTGTTTACCGATACAATCACACCATATGCGTGCACGCCGATATTGACATGTGTAGATACATTAAAGTAAACGTTAGCATGACCCGCCTTACCAAGTATTTATTGCCTAACGCCCCATAACAAATGTCTCCATTACCGTGTTATCACACCCGCCCTCACCCACGCCCCCACCCCCACACTCACCGCCCGCTTCCATTTAGTGAGTTTTCTGATTACGTTTTCCCATCTTCGCTTGTAGAATTTAATTCATGCTATCATCTAATACCTCCTCATCAAAATTGGGTTAAAGGTGTTTTATGATGTTTTATCGTCGCAAATGTTTAAGCACATTTCAACTAGTTCAAACTAGTCATTATTATATTTATAATTCTATCATTTTATGTGTCTGTGTTACTGTACTGTTATCTTATCTCTATGAGATTATGCATATTGTACAGTTTTACAACATGTCTCTCTGGCCTATTGAGGCCCTGGATATTTTATCTTTGTATATTCATTATATATGACCTTTTCGTTCGTTCATTCTGTAGACCCTTGCCCTGCCATCATTCTCACAACTCACATTCGAAAAGATGACCATTCGCCGTTAGGGGTATTGTTAACCCAGAATAATCTGGCCCATTGTTATCTTGCCTGACGATGAGTGAAGTTTAATGAAGAATTGCCTTTTCCAGGGTATTTTATACAACCTTCCACAATGTCATATTGTTCTATTATCATGAAACCAAGAAAGCAAAGAAAAGGGCTCGCCTGCCGTGTATTGATTTCAGATAAACGTAATATCTTGTAGGCGTATTAGTTGCTATGACGGTCGATTTTACCCCTTTACGTTTGAAAAACTAAACTGTGGTCGTTTTCACAAATTATAAGAAATGACAGGAAAGCGAGCATAAACACTTGAAACAAGAGTCAATACATTTGCTGACGGCTTAACATTCAAATTGTCTTTTACAAAAATCATACAATGGTATGTTAACTATAATTGTTCTAGATTCTACAAAGATAATACGATTGTTCCGGGCCATTTTGAATTTAAAGATTTGTTCCGAAATCAATACAAATTGTTAAACTCCTTTCAAAGAAGGAATTATCATGAAATTTGAAATGTTGTCCCCGTGTTTACAGGAAACATTGGCTGGGTTGAATTATTAACGACTTTACGTTCAAATTATATTCAAAAACAGTTCTTATAGCTATTGTTTATCGAATATATACTCGGGTTTGTTTTTTCAATTCAAAATAATTGCATGTTCTACTATCAAAATATTATATCAAATGTAATATAACAAATTATGTTTGTAATTTTGAAATAAATCAACAGTACTAGTTATCAACACCTGGGGCAAGGATGAGTAACTGATACTTCATGGCCGATAGTCCCACTTCGGGTCGATCATGGAAACTATATAGCGTAAAGTTCAACACTGACATCAATATACATTGAATCCTTAACCAAATGAATGTAGCCTAATGAGAGTAACAGAATAAACCCGAGTTCGACTGTGAAGAACCATGACTTTGTATATAGAATATGTCTTCAAACAAACATGATCATCGTACCCGAGATTTGAAATGTAAAACAATTTCACAAAATGACGAGTTTTCTTTATTTTGTTGGTAAACGCAAATCTCAAACTTCCTCATATATGGCGGCAGTCTATAAATAGTCGAGTCAAGAAGACATTCCAGGCTTCAATCTGTGCAATTCCGTTGCGATGACTTGCAAGTGACGTTTTTAATTAAAAAAAGGTATCCATTACAACCTAATGATATAGTTAGTTAATGCAGTTATATGGACGTAAATATATAAATTCCCGTGTCTCTTGAGGTGAGGTGAAATTGGGTTTAACGTCGTGCTTGAGAATATTTCGCTCATATGACGACGTGCATGCGTGTGTATGTGTATGTGCGGCTGCTTGTACTAGCCCAGACTTAAGCTGGTTTTATAGTGCTAGCCCACTGAGATACCATGCCGCAGTGAAGCATGAATACCCCACTCAGACACATTATACTGACTCCGAGCCGACCAGTCCTTGTTGTACCCATTAATGCCGAGCGCCAGGCAGCGACCAACAAGTACCATATTTTGTCGTCTTTCGGTATGACGCGGTCGAGGATCGAACCCGCGACCTTCCGCTCTCCGGGCGGACCGTGTCTCTTGATTTAAAATACTGGAATAGTATTTATCATTAAGAAATCGTGCTTCATGAACACTAACGTGCGTTAAACCAGTCCATGACTTTATGTATCAATCGATCAAGTTATGTTCGTCTTGTAAAGGCTAAACTCACCATACATTTTCAAACAGATTAATGATCCCCTTAAAACTATCAGTTTGCGAAAGGCATTTTAATATTTCAGCATATTCGGAGATGATAGCATTGTCTAATTCTGAAGGCAGAAATTTGAATTATGCTATGTGGGAGAGACAGAGGAACTTACCGTCTTTCCATGGCATAGGCCTAACGGTTTAACACGCTCCCTCCCCACGTGGACGTGGACTTAAATCTACTCTGTGCAGCTATTTCCAGTAAGCGATACTACTGTGTGTCTGCCTGCTGTACAAATACGCATGGGTAGAAACAATATGGATCATATTGCTGTTCATATAGATCACATGCAAACACAATCTTGTAAACCGGTCAATTTCTGGTTTGTTTTAATATATTCCGAGCTATGGAAGCGCATTCGCGCCACGATCGAAATCAATGTTATCATCTACGTAGAGGTATGTATGTATGTATGTATGTATGTATGTATGTATGTATGTATGTATGTATGTATGTATGTATGTATGTATGTATGTATGTATGTATGTATGTATGTATGTATGTATGTATGTATGTATGTATGTATGTATGTATGTATAAATGCATGCATGCATGCATGCATGCATGTATGTATGTATAAATGCATGGATGGATGGATGGATGTGTGTGTATGTATTGATGGATGGATGTCTGTGTGAGTGTGTGTGTGTGTGTGTGTGCGCGCGCGCGCGCGTGTGCGTGTGCGTGGGTGTGTGCGTGTTGGGGGTGGGGTGGCTGTTACCGTCGTGTAAATAATGATGATATCAACACACGGTTGTGACCGAAACGTGTACAATTTCATTTGAGTCTATTGTCGTAACAATATTTTATTGTTCTACAGCTAGTTTTAATACATGATTTATTGCAGGTAGTTTTAGTGTCATTCGATGAAAGTTCTCCATAGTATAGTAATACCGTACAACCTCTCACATTATGATTTAAATGGTGCGGACATGACTTTAAATGTCAACTCTCTTTTGGAAAGTAGTATACTGGCAAAAAGAAATAAGGGAACAGCTACACCTGAAGCTGTGGTTCGGAAAGCGTCTGTCCAGCGAAAGTAACAGGACATTGTTGGTATGATCACCGAGAATAACTGCACACTGTTTGTGTGATAACCGAAATAGATTATATTATTTATCAACTTTAATAACAAGTAATTGTTTGTGTTAAATAATTAGACCTATCGTTTCTTTACGTATAAATTTAGTGTACCCCAAAATAATTCTTATAGCCAACCAACCAGCTAGCCAGCCAGCCAACCAATCAACCAACCAGACAGCCAGACAACCAACCAATCAACCAACCAGACACCCAGACAGACAGCCAAACAACCGACCAATCAACCAACCAGCTAGCCAGCCAACCAACCAATCAACCAACCAGACAGCCAGACAACCAACCAATCAACCAACCAGACAGCCAGACAGCTAGCCAAACAACCAACCAATCAATCAACCAACCAGCTAGCCAGCCAACCAACCAATCAACCAACCAGACAGCCAGACAGCCAACCAACCAATCAACCAACCAGACAGACAGCCAAACAACCAACCAATCAACCAACCAGACAGCCAGCCAAACAACCAAACAACCAGCCAGCCAGCCAGCCAAACAACCAACCAATCAACCAACCAGACAGACAGACAGCCAAACAACCAATCAACCAACCAGACAGCCAAACAACCAAACAACCAACCAGCCAGACAACCAACCAACCAACCAACCAACCAGCCAGCCAGCCAGCAAACCGGAGGTCAAGTGAAGAAGATGCACCATAAGGTAACCATATATTGACATTGCGGCTTCTCTGTTGTTCCCTGTTGAGGTGGATGTGGTCACGCTGACCTTGATCTACGTGTTACCCCATACCCTGCTCTCACGCGTGTTCAGACATTTCCACAAAGTAAACATACATTTTATAACCACGGCAGAAACCACTCATACAGACATTATAGGCTCAGCGAATACATTAACGAAGATTATACCCTGTGAGGGGTTTCTAGTTACACTGCTATGCATGAACCAATTGTGACTTTTAGAGAGTGGCTAGGTGTAACATACGTTATATTTAGGATTACACCTCCATAGTATAATAACAATTCTCGTGCTTCTTTTGGTTGAATCCCATCCAGGATTGGAATTCTGTGAGTGAGTAAATATAGTTTTACGACGCTTTTAGCAATTTTCCAGAAATATCACGGCGGGGGACACCAGAAATGGGCTTCACACATTATACCCATGTGGGGAATCGAACCTGGGTTTTTAGCGCGACGAGCGAACGCTTTAACCACGAAGGTACCCTACCTCCCCATCCTCAATCTACGATTTATACCGCTGTTTAGTATGTGATGGGGGCGGTGGGGTAGCCTAGTGGTTAAAGTGTTGGCTCGTCACGCCGAAGATCCGGGTTCGAAACCCCACAAGGGTACAATGTGTGAAGCCCATTTCTGGTGTTCCCCGCCGTGATGTTGCTGGAATATTGCTAAAAGCGGCGTAAAACCAAACTCAGTCAGTCAGTCAGTAGTGTGTGATTGGCCATTAACATTGATACAAAGCGGAAAGGGGCGGTAGGTAGCCTGGTGGTTAAAGCGTTCGCTCGTCACGATGAAGACACGTGTTCGATTCCCTGAAGTCCCATACCGTGATATTGCTGGAGAAAAGCTGCGTTAGAACTAAACTCACTCCCTCATATTGGAGCAAAAAACGCTTTCGGACATCATTACGTTGTAACTGCGCCGAATGGAAGTGACTTCGGTCAGAACAATACCTTGTTTATTGTAAACAGTATTGTTTATGGTCCAGTAAAATCGTTACACTGACGTTTGACCACACTGTCTCTCTCGCATTATACACTAGTACATTTATGGCAGTACCCTCCTATACTATTAAATACACATCTGTTTGAACGACGACATTGAAACAATGTGTACACAGTGCTACGCGAAAGTGTAGAGAGTGAGTGAGTTTAGTTTTACGCCGCTTTTAGCCATATCACGGCTGCTGACACCTGAAATGGGCTTCACACACTGTTGCCATGTAGGGAATCGAACCGTTGTCTTCGGCGTGACGGGCGAACGCCTTAACCCGTAGGCTACCCAACCACCCCGAAAGTGTAGTAATCTTATAAATATGTTCGTAAGGCGAAAGCCCCACAAAATATTCCGTAACACTAATCACATGAAGCGCGTCTAAAAAACTTCTAGAATCTATCGTTAATTTGCAGTGTGATATTCACATAATTTCTTCAAACACAATCTTCATATGCCTGGTTTGTTTGATTCATGTTTAACGCTCATGATGTCAATCACTGGTTCAGGTTTGATTGTTTGTTTGTGGCGCTCTGTGAATAATCGAAGTTGGACCAGACAATCCAGTGATCAACATCTTGAGCATCGATCTACGCAACTGGGACACGATGACATGTGTCAACCACGTCAGCGAGCCTGACCAGTACCTCTGTGGGGAGGCGACATTATTCTGAGCAAATACATTGTATAATTGTACACGCACAAGCACGCGCACGCGCACACGCACACGCTCGCACACCACACCACCGCCCAAAAACATACACACGCGCTATTCAATGTAACAGAATTATTAGTGTTTATGCTGCCAGAACCCGGTCATGGCTTGCATTCGGATCACACCAGCAGTAAACGTAAACTTTTTTCGTTCCCTATACAAAGACAGGGAGACGGTCTATTTTCCAACACATTGCATGTGCTTTTAGCACATTCTGAATTACAACAGTCAGTTGGACATGTATGGGTGTTCATGCGTGCATGTATTCACAATTCTATTATCAATTGAAACATTCCCCTCGTGAGAATTGCGAAACATAATCCGTCTGGTAAACAATATGTTTTGGTACGGCGGTTTTGATTGACAGATTGATGGATTTCCAAAGTGCAACATGTCTATGGTCTGCAATATCTGAACATGAAACCCCTAATAAGGACAAAGGTCGGTACGTGAAGGATTTTAAGTTGTTGTTTTTTATGTGTGTGTATTCCAATATATCACTCAACTGAATTACGACAACCTGCTTCTCGTGTATTGTCTCACGTTCACCCTGGACTCCTTGTGATGCGGCTTACTGCAGGAAATTGTTGGACTCTTGTGACACTTGGCAATGTGATACTGGCCTAAAATATGGTTGATTATATACTCATGTCAATAATGGTTGTCACCCCCCCCCCCCCAACCCCCACACACCTCCACCCCCCCTCTCCAATTAAAAAATTGAAGGGGGTGACAACCATTAATGGCATGAGTATATCTCCATGACTTCATTATACAATGTGAGGTGAAATTGGGTTTAACGTCGTGCTTGAGAATATTTCGCACATATGACGACGTTTATGCACTATAAACTGGTTTTATAGTGCTAGCCCACTGAAATACCATGCCGCAGTGAAGCATGAATACCCCACTCAGACACATTATACTGACTCCGAGCCGACCAGTCCTTGCTGTACCCATAAATGCCGAGCGCCAGGCAGGGACCAACAAGTACCATATTTTAACGTCTTTTGGTATGACGCGGTCGGTGATCAAACCCGCGACCTTCCGCTCTCCGGGCGGACGCTCTAACCACTACACCGCGGAGGTGGTCTAATACAATGTGAAGGTAAAGGGATGGTATCAAAACGATTCGGGGGACAATATCAAAAACTATTGTGAGCATTACAATGTTATAAGTAGCCACCTCTTGCATGAAGAAAACAGTGAGCCCTCCCACAACAACTAATAAATAGTTTGACTCTGAATGTGAAAAAAATCAGACCGATGTAGAGCTCTGAATAAGTTTAGGAAATCGAAAGATAAAGAATCATACGATCAATATTGCGCTAAAAGAAATAAATATAACTCAATTTGAAAGGAAAAGCGCCTTAATTATTATAAAGAGAGGCAGAGAGTAATAGAAAACAGTATATCTGATTCAAAAAAAATTTGGTATGAACTCAAACACCTGAATACTAGACATGAAGCTCAAAACAACATCGAAATGAACGACAGGCTAGAACACTTTCGGACACTGTTTAACTCTTTACACAATGAAAATGACGAGGTAACATGTGATAATTTCGACAATGAAAACCCATCAGATCCGAATTCAGAGCTTACCAAGGTAATACTTGATTCCCCAATTACTAGAGATGAAATCTTAGATAGCATTAACCAATTGAAATGTAATAAATCACCAGGAATTGATAAAACAATATCTGAATTTTTTAAATACTCAGCAGATCTTATCGTCCGGTACTTAGAATTGCTCTTTAATTTGATATTAGAAACTGGTACGTTCCCCAGATGTTGGGCAATTGGCATAATAGTTCCTATCCATAAACAAGGTAATATAAATAATCCAAATAATTACAGAGGCATAACACTACTGAGCATATTTAGTAAAACTTTCACCTCTATAATAAATAAAAGACTTGTAAACTGGGGAGACTCAATGGATAAGATCAGCGAAGTGCAAGCTGGCTTCGGACAAGGATATACGACAGTAGATAATATGTATATACTGCAAAGTAGTATTCAAAGGTATTTAAAATCTAAAGGGGGAAATTCGACGCATTATTTGTAGATTTTTCAAAAGCTTTCGATTCAATACAACGAAAAAAAACTTTGGCTTCTATATAATACCTTTGGTCTCAGTGGTAAATTGAGTAAACTTTTATGCAATATGTATGAAAATGTTAAGGCTTGTATTAAAAGTAATCATAATTACTCAGAAACATTCGACTTGCAACTTGGTGTGAGACAAGGCTGTATACTAAGCCCATTTCTATTTTCCTTTTTTATTAATGACTTAGCACGACAAATCGAAACTAATTGTGTACACGGGATTCAACTCCACCCTGATATAGTTCATATTTTCCTATTGCTATTTGCAGATGACATTGGTTTGTTCTCAAGCACGATTAATGGCTTACAGAATCAAATTAATGAACTTGAAAGTTACTGCGATAAATGGAAATTAACTGTAAATAGAGAAAAAACGAAAATTGTTGTATTCAAAAATGGAGGCAAATTGTCAAAAAAGGAAAACTGGTTATATAAAGGTATGCAGCTGGAGTGTATTAACTTTTATAAATATTTGGGACTATATTTCACCAGTGGCCTGTCATGGACGAGGCATGAAAAATATGCAGCGTTACAGGGACAAAAAGCATTAATTGGAATTATGAAACAGTTGAGTGTACTTGGTAATATTAACAACTCTTCATTCTTTAAAATATTTGATGCCAAAGTCAGTCCAATTTTATCATTGGGGCCGAAATTTGGGGAATAACAAAATTTGACGAAATTGAAAAAATCCATTTATACGCATGCACAAAGTTCCTCGGAGTTAAAATTAACACTATTAACGCAGTGATTTATGGTGAATGCGGTAGGTACCCAATGCACATTCTTACAAGCATTAAAGTTATTAAGTACTGGCTAAAACTGTTGATTATGCCTTCAAATCGCTTACCCAAGAAGTGTTATAATATGATGTTGTTATATGATAAAGGTGGACCAAAAAACTGGGCAACTAATGTAAAAAAAACAAACAATATGTCGAATCACCTACGTTATTCATACAATCCTTAACGACAAGACTAAAAGATATGTATATTCAAACATGGTGTGAAAGGATATCCTTATCAAATAAATGCATGTATTATTCATTGTTTAAAAATGCCATAGTTCTTGAGTCATATCTATCCTGTGTTAATGTTAAAAAGTTTAGAATAGCACTGGCACGATTCAGATGCTCTTCTCATGATTTGTTGATTGAAAGAGGCAGATATATGAATGTAAAAAGAGAAAATAGAATATGTACACTTTGTAATTTTAACGAAATAGAAGATGAATTACATTTTCTCCTAATATGTCCATTTTATGACCGGTTGCGAATAAAATATATTAAAAGATATTACTATGTCCATCCAAATGTGATAAAATTCTCCTCACTGTTAAGTAGTAAAATCCAGTTCTTCTACAAAATATTTCAATGTTCATTTACTATGCTATGATTACCCGATCTAAATTCCTCTCAAATGTAACATAACTTTATGTACTATAGGCCTGTGGCCTTCTCAGTGCAAATAAAGATTATTATTATATATTATGATACTGACACTCTTTGATGTCCTGGATGGAGGGAGTGAGTGAGTATGGTTTTACGCCGTTATTTTTAGTTATTCCAGCAATATCACAGCGGGGGACACCAGAAATGGGCTCTCACATTGAGCCTATGTGGGGAATCGAACCTCGGCGTTCGGCGTTATGAGTGAATGTTGTAACCACAAGGTTACCCCAGCGCCTTGTATAGGGAGGGGGTTGTTCATGATTGACGTAAACTGGTTGGGGATTGTTGCATCAATGTTATCATAATTGTATTCACTATAGGCAAAGTGGTCGATCGATCGATCGATCGAGAGAGAGAGAGAGAGAGAGAGAGAGAGAGAGAGAGAGAGAGAGAGAGAGAGAGTTGTTGTAATTTTATATGTTTAGCTTGGCAAGTTTGAATCCAGGCATTTGAACTGTACATCTGCTCATGATTATTATATTATCATTTCATAACACGCAAAATATTACGGAAAACAACAATAGTGATCAAAGGTCTCTCTCTCTCTCTCTCTCTCTCTCTCTCTCTCTCTCTCTCTCTCTCTCTCTCTCTCTCTCTCTCTCTCTCTCTCTCTCTCTCTCTCTCTCTCTCTCTCTCTCTCTCTCTCTCTCTCTCTCTCTCTCTGTCTTAACCCCCGGATCCGCCCCTGGTTTAATATAATTCGTGTCCTGTGTATCCTCGTCGATGTACCATTTCGTGTATGCTTCATGTTTAACCACAATAAAACCTACATGTAGGCTTTCTTTTGCCCGGTAGCATACACATATATGTCACTTTTGTAAAAGATAACATGAAGTCAAAATACAACTCACCTTGCCTGTTTCTTTGATAATTCCGGATCTACCCCTCACCAAACTGTTCCGATTTAGAGGAAGGGTGCGTGGGGCAAGATGATTGATTCCGAGATAACTACCTGTACACACTGAACACTGCCTCCACGAAAGAGAGGCGTGCTAAAACGTGGCGGGAAAAGCCGAGTAAATCTGAATGCCCTCACATCGGCAACATGTGTTGTAGATAATGACTACGCCAGCAGGTAGAGCCGTAATGAAGTAGTAGGCCTTACCTTTATTGTCTCACCTGTGGGTCGGTCGTATATCCGACCAAGTGAAGAAATCCTCTTGCTGTTAACACTGGCTTGTTATTGATCGGGGCCGATAACATCGCCGCTTAATACCACAGCGAGTGTTTACAACGCTTGCTAATAACCACCTCAGCAAGATGATAACAAACTATGAGGAACTTTAAATCGATAGATTTATGTTTTCGTCAGATGTCAGCCCATGGGTTTCAGCAAACAGATAAGACTTTATCGTACATAAACCAATAGAGGAAGGCGGTCGTTATCAATATTCATATATTTATTGGCAGTTTATTACAGTTCACCACGACTGTTCAGCAAATATGCATGATGAAACATGTTTGGGTTTAGATGGTATGAATCATTAATAATTTGTTTGTTGTTTAACGCCACGCAGCAACAACCCACTATGTGTAGAGGTCAGTAAATAGTCGAGTTGAAACCTGAACCAGTGACTGCTGTCGTAAGTCGTAAGAGGCGACTAACGGATCGGGTGGTCAGGCTCACAGACTTGGTTGACACATGTCATCGTATCCCAATTGCGTAGATCAATGCTCATGCTGTTGATCACTAGATAGTCTGGTCCAGACTCGATTATTTACAGACCGCCGCCATATAGCTGGAATATTGCTGAGTGCGGCGTTAAACAACAAACAATCAAACCTGAACCAGTGATTGACATCATGAGCACCAAGTGTGAGGAAGCGATGGCAAGCATCAACCAAGTCAGCGAGCCTGGCCACCTTATCCCGTTCGTTGATTCCTTCAAAAAGCATGGGTTTCTGAAGACCAGTTATAACCCGAATCTTCATGATTGCATTAGTAAGTAATATTGATTGAGTGAGGGAGTTGGGATTTACGCCGCTTTTAGCAATATTCCAGCAGTATCACGGTGGGGAACACCAGAAATGGGCATCACATATTGTACCCATGTGAAAATCGAGCCTGGGCCTTCGGCGAGACGAGCGAACGCTTTATCCGCTGGGCTACTCCACTGCCCCGCGATGCTACTGAGGGAACCATAATACACAGTACAACCAGAAATTATTGAGAAGTTAAAGATTGTAATATTTTTATTTTTTTCACTCATTACTCACGTATTAAATGTGAATATTAGCAGAACATAACTCCAGATTCAAAGACAGGTGAACAGTTAGTATTTTGTCAAGTCACCATGGGCAGCAATGCAGGCTTCAATGCGGCGGGGCATACTACTGATCAAAGAAGTTAGAAAGTCGTGGTCCATGCTGTCCCAATATCGGACCACCTCTTCTTTCATTTCAGCAATATTTGTCAGATTTTTCTTATTGACATTTTCCTTCATAAGTCCCCAAACATTTTCTATTGGATTTAGATCAGGGCTATAGCTTGGCTAATCTAATAATGTCATAGTTTGGGTCGGAAACCAGGCCTGTGAATGCTTTGAACGATGTTTTGGGTCGTTGTCCTGCTGGAAAATCCAAAAATTTCTATAGAACACGTGAGCAGATGGGAGTAAATGTCCTTCGATGTAAATGTTCACTGTTCATATTCCCTTCAAATACACAAAGGGGCGTTGCCCCTAACACAGATATGCCACCCCACACGTTAAATTTCGGACTGTACTTTGGGCGATGATACAAAGGTTTTCAGTTTGTTTGGTCCAGAATTTCAGTGTATTAGGAAACAGCCACACAGAACTTTCATCTGAGAAAAGCACATTAAAATTTCTATGCTGTAAGCACCAATTCAACCTTCGCTCCTTTTATTCATGTTTCATGATCGGTGATGGAATTCCTCGACTTTTCTGCCAACCCATTGCATGCAGCTCAGTTTTAATTGTCTCCATACAGACAGCCACAGTTCCTCTATCAATCATACGCAGCCTTAAAGGTCATATGCAACGTAAAACACAACTTTGCAGATTCTGATACCTTTCGGTATGGACTTACCGAAACAAATCGTCAAAAATGCAAATTCAACTTATAAAGTTAAAAAATAACGCGATGAAAAAAAACGCGCGAAATCGGAGTTCAAACGTTTCACTAATTTTCCCCAGACTTTTCTGGGGAAAACGGGTTTCAACAGCTGCGCTGCGCTCATAGCACATGCGCAGTGAAATAGGTTCGCGCAGCTTGGAAGCGGGTTGTCGGGTGAATACTCGGTGAAGGCTTTGGCGTGAGCTATTTTTCTAATGTTTTGTTGATATCTCACAGGCGCGAGCTTTTTATATGTTATGACAGTAAATTAACTGTTTATATAATTTCATTTGTCTATTTCACCACACGTTCTTCTTACCGAGTCACTTTCTCAGTTCGATACTTAAAAGCAATGTCATTATTTAGCGTTGACAGAATTTCTAACTGTGATATAGATATGTCGTTGTCACAGACAAAACTCAATGTCTTGTTTTATTGACACCTGTGTGTCTGCCTGCCTGTCTAACAATATTCAATACACAGCTGCTATCACTGACCACATGCAATTTGAACTTAACACCAATCAGGCTATACACCATAAACAAAATGCATTGATTTATGGCCCGAGTTCGGTCTCTGTCACATTATGTAATTACACAGACAGGCAGGTGTGATACTTGAACACATGACGTGTTATGATGTCTGTTGATTGCAAAATGTTATACACAAAAAATGAGCCTGTATTTACAAAACCCAACATCTCTATATATACACACACAATGAGCCGTGAAGGCGTCATCTGCTAATGAACCAGCCGTTACACTTGAGTGCACACCCACCCGCTCTGACTGGGTTCGGTATCCCGGCTGCTTCGTTTCTTGGGAAGTAAACCGAAGTACACAATTTTGCACTTTTGATTTGCGATTGTACGCTTATAATTTTGTTTATATGTTTTTTCATTACCAGCAATGTATATTATATGTCATGAATAAGTGATAATTGTGTTTTAATTATGTTTGATTTTTTGGTTGCATGTGACCTTTAAGGTTTTTACACTTCTTTGTTTGTTTTTAGAAACAAGAATACCTGCGCCTCCCTGGTGCTCAATACCATATCCATTTGCAATATTTTTCAAAACTCGATAAACAGTGGACAGAGGGATGCCTGTTCTACTTGAAATCACTTCAGTTGATCTGATGTCCTTATTATAATACTCTAAAATCAACTTCCTCTTCTCTAAATCATCCATACTGAGGATCACTGAAAATGTCGTCTGCTAGCAAGTAAACAAAGGGAGATAACTCTTCACAACTAATGAAACAGGATTAACGGAGTTGTCTCTCTTGAATGAAACCAAGCACTTGATAGCTGGTCAAGGTTGTTTATACTAGAAATACAATTAAACATATTCCTAAAATTCTCAATAATTTCTGGTCATACTATATGTAGATAGATACCATGTTGTTGTTGATGTTTTTGAAAGTGTAGAGATCGGGGTGGTTTAGATCTGAGGCTGTGCGAGTGACGAACTAACAATACATTAAAACAACGCACGCACGCACGCACCAATGCGTTTTCCAGTTTGCAGCTGCAATTCAATTTAGTTCAGTCAATTTTCTTTAACTGAAAGACGGTGATAGCCTAGTAGTTGCGCATCATACCAAACACCCGGGTTCGATTCCCCATATAGGCAGGGGCGTAGCTACCATAATAAAAAAAGCCCGAGCTTACACACGATCATTGCTAAAAGGTTGGGCAAACCTTCAATACTATCTAAATATAAAGCTTTATAACCTATCGGGCTTACACGAAAAAGTTGGTTTGCTACGCGACTGAAATCCATTTCTCTGTCCCCGTTGGTATATTGCTGGAATATAGCTATAAACGGCGCAAAATCTCACTCTCACTCACTCACTCTTGGTACAGTGACGTCCCAACCTTGTCAGCTTGCTGATGGAGTACACCTCTTAGATCATGTAGGCAATACAATGCAGGCAGTGTAGGCAATGTAGGGATGCAGACAGTGTAGGCAATGTAGGGATGCAGGCAGTGTAGGCAATGTAGGGATGCAGGCAGTGTAGGCAATGTAGGGATGAAGGCAGTGTAGGCGATGTAGGGATGCAGGCAGTGTAGGCAATGTAGGGATGCAGGCAGTGTAGGGATGTAGACAGTGTAGGCACTGTATGGATGCAGGTAGTGTAGGCAATGTAGGGATGCAGGCAGTGTAGTGATGCAGACAGTGTAGGCAATGTAGGGATGCAGACAGTGTAGGCAATGTAGGGATGCAGACAGTGTAGGCAATGTAGGGATGCAGACAGTGTAGGCGATATAGGGATGCAGACAGTGTAGGCAATGTAGGGATGCAGACAGTGTAGGCAATGTAGGGATGCAGACAGTGTAGGCAATGTAGGGATGCAGACAGTGTAGGCAATGTAGGGATGCAGACAGTGTAGGCGATATAGGGATGCAGGCAGTGTAGGCAATGTAGGGATGCAGGCAGTGTAGGCAATGTTGGGATGCAGACAGTGTGGGCAATGTAGGGATGCAGACAGTGTAGGCAATGTAGGGATGCAGACAGTGTAGGCAATGTAGGGATGCAGACAGTGTAGGCGATATAGGGATGCAGGCAGTGTAGGCAATGTAGGGATGCAGACAGTGTAGGCAATGTAGGGATGCAGACAGTGTAGGCAATGTAGGGATGCAGACAGTGTAGGCAATGTAGGGATGCAGACAGTGTAGGGATGCAGGCAGTGTAGGCAATGTTGGGATGCAGACAGTGTGGGCAATGTAGGGATGCAGACAGTGTAGGCAATGTAGGGATGCAGACAGTGTAGGCGATGTAGGGATGCAGACAGTGTAAGCGATGTAGGGATGCAGACAGTGTAGGCGATGTAGGGATGCAGGCAGTGTAGGCAATGTAGGGATGCAGGCAGTGTAGGCGATGTAGGGATGCAGACAGTGTAGGCAATGTAGGGATGCAGACAGTGTAGGCAATGTAGGGATGCAGACAGTGTAGGCGATGTAGGGATGCAGACAGTGTAGGCAATGTAGGGATGCAGGCAGTGTAGACAATGTAGGAATGCAGACAGTGTAGGCAATGTAGGGATGCAGGCAGTGTGGGCGATGTAGGGATGCAGACAGTGTAGGCGATGTAGGGATTCAGACAGTGTAGGCAATGTAGGGATGCAGGCAGTGTAGGCAATGTAGGGATGCATACAGTGTAGGCAATGTAGGGATGCAGGCAGTGTAGGCAAATGTAGGGATGCAGGCAGTGTAGGCAATGTAGGGATGCAGGCAGTGTAGGGAATGCATAGGCAGTGCAGGTACTTTAAGCAATATAGGCTCTATAGGCGCTTTAAGCAATGTGAGTGAGTTTAGTTTGACGAAGCACTCAGCAATATTCCAGCTGTAAATAATCGAGTCTGGAACAGACAACCCAGTGAGCATCGATCTGCGCTATTAAGACCAAATGACATCTGTCAACCAAGTCAGCGAGCCTGACAACCCGATCCCGTTAGTCACTTCATACGACAAGTATGGGTTTGTGAAGATCAATATTCTAACCTGGACCTTCACGGATATTTAAGCAATGTAGGCAGTGTAGTTAATGGGGGCAGTGTATGCGCTTTAAGCAATGTAGGCAGTGTATGCGCTTTAAGTAATGTAGGCAGTGTAGTTAACGGGGACTGTGTAGTTAATGTAGCCAATACATCCGACTGCAGATGAGAAGGTCGTCCTACGATTCTCAGCCCACACCGTGCTTGAAGATTATTCAGCAAGGAATATATCAATTTACCTTTTTACCTCACCTGTCCCCTCACGCTATGTGCAGCTGCCGCGGGGACTGTGGGTGACAGCTGATGTGTCTTACATTCTTTAAACCTACTAAAATTTATCAAAACCTCAAGGAAACCAATTTAAAAAAACAACAAATCATGACATGTCGTGTCCTGGGTTTGAGGGATGGGCCATTCGTTTACAAAGAACCCTGAGCCATTTCAGGGCATGTCGGTGCGCATTTCACATCAATCACCCTGTCAACATGCGCAAAGGGCAGTTGACGCACTGCATGCATAGACATTGTACCGCGCCGGGATCCATAAAGTGAGTGAGTGAGTTTAGTTTTACGCCGCTTTTAGCAATATTCCAGCAATATCACAGCGGGGGACACCAGAAATGGGCTTCACACATTGTACCCATGCGGGGAATCGAACACGGGTCCTCGGCGTGACAAGCGAAGCCTTAACCACTAGGCTACCCCACCGCCCCAGATATTACACAGTATTACATTTCTTAACTGTATCATATATGCAAGAACCCGTGAAGATCCGGTTTAGAATTGGTCTTCAGCAACCCATGCTTGTCATAAGAGGTGACTAATGGGATCGGGTGGTCAGGCTCGCTTACTTGGTTGACACAAGCCATCGTGTCCCAATTGAGTGTATCGATACACCGTATGCCGAGCCCTGTTCAGGTACACCGTATGTCGTGCCCTGTTCAGGTACACCGTATGTCGTGCCCTGTTCAGGTACACCGTATGTCGTACCCTGTTCAGGTACACCGGATGTCGAGCCCTGTTCAGGTACACCGTATGTCGAGCCCTGTTCAGGTACACCGTATGTCGTACCCTGTTCAGGTACACCGGATGTCGAGCCCTGTTCAGGTACACCGTATGTCGAGCCCTGTTCAGGTACACCGGATGTCGAGCCCTGTTCAGGTACACCGGATGCCGAGCCCTGTCCAGGGCTGTTACTGCCGGATGCAGTAATCTGGATGCCAAGAAAATGTTTTCATCCTTTTTCTTTCAATACTACAGTTGGCTAAGCTAATGAAGTTCTGTGTGAAACACCTGTCTAATTTACTAGTACACTTGTACACTCAATACCTACGTTGACGCAAGGGTTCTCAGAAATACAGGGTTATATACCTATACTCAGGTATACTTGCCACTAATTGAATCCCACAATGGAAGTAGTGTGTGTATTATAACCAAAGTAGATGTGCTATATACTGCTTTCATCCAGTTAGAAATACACATGATGAAATAAGGTCCCATGACACCCATAGTTTATTAACCGCCTCCGTGGTGTAGTGGTTAGAGCGTCCGCCCGGAGAGCGGAAGGTAGCGGGTTCGATCCTCGACCGCGTCATACCGAAAGACGTTAAAATATGGTACTTGTTGGTCCCTGTCTGGCGCACGGCATTAATGGGTACAAGGACTGGTCGGCTCGGAGTCAGTTTAATGTGTCTGAGTGGGTTATTCATGCTTCACTGCGGCGTGGTATCTCAGTGGGCTAGCACTATAAAACCAGCTTAAGTCTGGGCTAGTACAAGCAGCTGCACATACACATACACACGCATGCGCGTCGTCATATGAGCGAAATATTCTCAAGCACGACGTTAAACCCAATTTCACCTCACCTGACCATAGTTTATTCGTTTGCTGTTGAACGCCGCACTCTGCAATATTGAATCTGTAAGGCAGGGGTCTGAAAATAATCAAGTCTGGAACAGCAATCCAGTGATCAACAGCATAAGCATCAGTCTACACAATTGAGATTCGATGACATGTCAACCAAGTCAGTGAACCTGATCTCTTAGTGGCCTCTTACTTGACAAGCATGGGTGGCTGAGACCAATTCTTACCCGGATCTTTACGGGTCTGTTGGATAGACAAAGTCATTGTCTGCATGAGTGAGTGAGTGAGTGAGTGTGGTTTTACGCCGTTTTAGCAATATTCCAGCAACATCACTGCGGGGACACTACAAATGGGCTTCACATTGTCAGTGTGACCTTGTAGGGCAGCAGTGTGAAGAACAACATTTTCCATAGACAACAGAACACTCGATCGGAAATCATCACCATTGTGTGGTGATTAACCAATATTAATAATGGCTTCAAAAATTGATCAACTGTAACATGCATTGTATCGTATGTATTATCTTTGATGAAATGTGAAATGCTATGTATCGTTATTATTAAGGAAAAAAAGATTAACCAGTCACTCACTCACTTCTCTAGATACAGTGAGTGAGTGAGTGAGTATGGTTTTACGCCGCTTTTAGCAATATTCCAGCAATATCACAGCGGGGGGCACCAGAAATGGGCTTCACACATTGCACCCATGTGGGGAATCGAACTCTAGATACAGAAAATAGCGGACAACACATGGCGACATCTGTCCTTTATTCAATGTATTCTAATTATACCTGCATACAAAAATAACCTGGTATATATTTAGATATATTTGGAGATATAGTATTGGTTTTAACAACATTGATTAAACAACAAAAACAACATATGCTACTGGTAACAAACGTGAATACAGGTTACGGATGTCATTCATAAATAAATTTGAGCATCGAATGAATTATGCACAAAATGTAAATATTGCAGCAAGATTTAGTTTGATTGTATCTTTAGATAGGATTGCACACTGGTTCACATGTGGATCATTACTCACATAAAATACTATCATCATATTATTAAAAGAGTGTTTGGAATTACCAGAAGCAGCATATATATTGTAGAGACATATTTTTTCATAATTTTTAAGGAATCTTTTAGTCATGCTTAATTTATGGTTAAAATATGACGATTCTTAGCTATGAATTAAATGTCATGAACAAATATTTGATTCTTTTCGCAACACCAGACAATACTACCGGTACTTATGAAACCAACCCCTTAGTCTACACACAAAAATTCAAATACATATTACATATTTCGTCTTTTACTAAACTACAAGGTAGTTTGACCTCCCATCAAATGATGTAAATTATGGCTTGTGGTCTAGCAATACGTAAAAAAAATCAGTATGCTTCGTTCAGTTACGTATTACTCACAACAATCAGTCCACTCGTTTACGCAATCATCTGACACAGGTGCACCCCTTCACAATAATAGACCAACCAGTTGTGACGCACGGTGATGCAATTCATCAGGTCAAGCTGACTGACTGAGTGAGGTTTGGTTTTACGCCGCTTTTAGCAATACTCCAGCAACATCACGGCGGGGCGCAGAAATGGGCTTCACACATTGTGCCCATGTCGGGATTCGAACCCCGGGTATGCAGTTAACGACGGAGCCAACGCTTTAACCACTAGGCTACTCCACCGCCCCAGGTCAAGCTGAACAAGCTGTAGTATAGGAGATACTGTAGCAGTACGGCTGAAGTCTGTCTCTCAGTCCCTGAACAGCATTATCTCCCCCAAGCCCTTTTCTGCAATTCTAAAGCCCTTAGTGAAGCATGTCTAGTTTTCCTCAGGTTCCCATCTCACTAGCGGTCCTTTTCAATTTAAAAATTAAATTTAAAATGTTTATGTCAAAATAGTACAAATTATATTCAGAAACTAAGAAGGTGAAAGTCTACGCTACAGTCAGAGTATTGAGTTGTCGCCCTTCATCGCCAGGTAGTCTGGTACGTCTTTGCAGTAGTACCGTGCAGTATTTTGTCCATATATAATGTATTTATCCATCAGCGATGCAGCTCTTTCATCAACAAGATTTGTCCACACATTAAGCTAACACACGTGATATAGCTGAAACATAATCGATCCATGAAAGATATAGCATCGAAAAACCGAATCATTAGCACATTCAATCCTGAACAGTGCACCTACTTATCTGTTTATGTTATTGATTTCACGCTTCTTGTTTACAGGTTTCCATGGTAATGTCCACAATGAAATACTGGCGGTAGACGGAGACTGTCGGGGACAGATTTCAGACCTGAAACGAGAATGGAAAAGTTTGTCCCAAGGGAGACCACTTTCATTCAAGCACATGTACACACATGCACTTGTGAGTGCTCACGAACAGATACGTAGAATTGTGTGCGTGTGTGTGCGTGCTGATGCGTGCGTGTGCGTGTGCGTGCGTGCGCACACACATTTTTCAGGCATGTGTCTATATGTGTATATATATACATACACACATACATACATACATACATACATACATACATACATACATACATACATACATACATACATACATACATACATACATACATACATACACACACACACACACATACACACATACACACAAAATACTCCAAAAAGTCCCAAACCACACACACACACACACACACACACACACACACACACACACACACACACACACACACACACACACACACACACACACACACACACACACACACACACAGAGAGTCTGGTCTGATACCTACAACACTTCAGGGCGGCCCCCCCACATTTTAGCTCGCTCGCTGTTATAGAGTAGGAATGTTGTTCCAAGCGGTGTTAGATCTCACTCACTCGCTCGTTGCATTGTATGTCATGTTCTTCTCAAAAGAATACCCTCCTTCATATACTTAATGAGACGGAACATGCAACTTATATTATTACACTCAGGGGGTGGTGGGGTAGCCCAGTGGTTAAAGCGGTCGCTCGTCAAGCCGAAGACCGGGTTCTATTCCCAAAATGGGTACAATAGTGAAGCCATTTTCACTTGTCCCTTGCCGTGATATTGCTGGAATCTTGCTAAAGCTGCGTAAAACCATACTCACGCATTCATTACACTGCAATATTATGAGTGCGTAATTCAGGTGGAAATACATGTATTGAAAGAATACGAGGAGAACCTCCTTCAGTATTTGGCGTTTGATATTTGGGACTGACTGGGTTAAGTGTTAAGATGTTTTTGCAATATTCCAGCAATATCACGGCGGGGAACACCAGAATGATATTTAGAAATAGGGTAAGAGGTCCTATCATGATCCTTTAAATGGCCAAAGTGGCAAAGGTCCCCAACACCTAAAACACTAAAATGTGACAATGATGTTGAGAACCGTTAACACCCTTGTTAACCGTTAAACATTCTCGCTGATGTCAACAGCTTTTTAAACATAATGTTCACTTATTAGTGTTTGCACTTAATAATATACCTATGGTTGTGGTGTCCGGTAACAGATATTTTTGACACAGTGATAAAGAGTGTCTATTCTCCTTAAAGTTTTAAGCACATAAAGATTGGCGAACTCGGTCCAATTTGAGGAACGTATTAATACGTTTAGAAATTAATCTGAAACGACTATCATTTTCGAGGAAGCAATTTAGATTACTGATATATGATCTTTTTTTTAACTCAGTTTGTTGGTTTATTACATTTTTATTTACTGGGGAATTACTTATATTGTAGCTAAAATATAGTGCCTACAAGTTCTGATGAGGACCCACAACTTGTGATGGTTCTGGGTCCTTAGGGCCTGCAGGTTTTCAGGGTTAAGGGCAGACACTGACACTATACAATATAAAATCATGAGGGCATTGTCACACAATACAAGCAAATGACCTGCCTCTCCTGATGTTGACCTAACATTTTGTTAGTAGATTGCGGTTGTCCTTTGGATGTCATTCCACCATTAGTTATCAGGGTGTTATTCGGATTGTCGTTATCCCATTTGAAAACCGCACCCACTTGTTTTGTTGTTTATTGTTTTAATGCCGCACTTGGCAATATTCCTGTTGTATTGTCTGCAAATAATCGAGTCTTTTGCCAGACAATCCAGTGATCAACATCACGGGCATCGATCTACCATCTGATCCTGTTAATCGCCTCTTACGACACGTAGGGGTTGCTGACGACTAACCCGGATCTTCACGGGTATTTAAAAAAAAATACACATATTGCTTACAAATATTGGGGCTGGGTTTTATTGATTATGACGTCACTCTTCCCAGACTACCAAAGGCATAATATTGAACCACGCCAGAACCATTCGCCTACATGGCTTCGTCGCACAAAGCTGAAACTGAAGGTTATATCCCGGTGTCAGGGTTTTTCGACGATGTAAGACAAAAACGTAATTTTTATCTGTAATATCATTTAAAGTTTGTATTTTACTAACCTTGGTGATAAAGGATTTATTCATCTATTTCCCACAAAAATATCAAGTGTTCCCTACAAAAATAGTTGATGAAATCGTATCGGCGAAACTGTTGCCGCTCGTAACATCAGGGAATTTTGTATGGGTTTTCAACGATGAGCAATACTTTTTGCTCCGCACTGCAAAGAGTGGTTGTGATCACGTGGCTTCCCTATTTATATATTGCCTGTCACCAGCAGACGTCTGATCTAACTGAATTTCGCTTGCTCTTTTTTTTGTTATAAAGGGAACTGATTTTTGCATCGTAAGGTGGTATTAACGATCTCGGGTAAATAATATTGATGTTTGTTTGCTTTTTATATAACTTTACTTCCCGATTTCCTTTGTCAACAAAACAGCGACAGCGACTGGGCACCCGCCCTACCAGTGAAACTGTTTGTGCACTACGATCGCACACGTACTCCTCCGATATAGCGCGTGCAATGCAATCGTCGAAATCACCAGGAGGCAAATTCAGCTCGTGTTGGGATACAAAACAAACCACTTTCCCATTGACCTCTATATTTACGTTATATTTTCCTAAAAATTAACTAACCCATCAACAGCTATTCATGTACATGTGTGTGTAGTCTGGCCTTAAAGAAACACGGAAAATATAAAAAAATGACACCCCAGCCAGCTCCGAGTACAGGAAGCTAAACAGACCAACCCCAGTTCCGCACAAAGTTATGCTTAAAAAATTATGAGGGGTGGGGGTAATTGCTTTGTACTTGACGTGCAGGGGTTGGGGGTTGGGGGTTACTTACTTTGTACATAAATTTTAGGGGAGGATCATTCACATTGTACATCTTCTCCATAAAAATCATCATCACACAAACCAATAGAGATTACGAACGGTGCCTTATGGGCTCAGCATTCAATACAGCCTTGGAGCAAGGCTAGAGGGGGGTCATATACAGATACATAATACACAGCCTTGCAGCTCCCTGCCTCATTCTGTTCGCGCACCACCAGTCAGGCCTGCAAGGACAGAAATTTGAAGACAAGAGAGAGTCACGCATGAAACATGGCATGCCATAAAACCCAGTGAGTGTTGTTCCTTTACTGTATCCTGTATCATATGTTGCATGTTACTGTATCAGTGATGGCGGGATGCACACTGCTACATCAAGATCACTGACGTTCAGCGATTCAGTCGCTTAATTCATAACAGCTATTTTGGATGTTTAGCGAATCGGAACCACTTTCCACGGATGATCCATGCGTCATATATCTACATAGTTAATTCCGATTCGATGATCATGAACATTTGAATGATCTGTTAGCCTATCGGGTCGCGGTAGCAGCTTGTACCGAATATCGACTGAATGAAATTTGACGCCGCTTTTTAGTCATATAGCAGCGACAGATCGGCCTTGGGCACAAATGGCGTCGTGCGGTGTACCTATTTGAGAATGGATCCTTGGCCTTCGGCTAGTCGAGTCGACGTTTACCACAAGGTTGCACAAGAGACTATTTTCATAACACGTTTACTTCACTGAATTGTGTCTCACATTGCAATGCGGTAATATATATTCTTTGCTGGCAGGGGCGGTGGGGTAGCCTTGTGGTTGGCGTTGGCTCCTCACGCCGAAGACCCGGTTCTGATTCCCCACATGGGTATAATGTGTGAAATCCATTTCTGGTGTCTGGTGATATTGCTGGAGTATTGCTAAAAACGGCGTAAAACTAAAAACTCACTCACTCACTCTTCGCTATCAACTCATACATTTTTAACAATCAATCCACTTGTCTGGCCCTGATTATATTATTTACAGACGGCCACCATATAGCTGGAATATTGCTGAGTGCGGCGTTAAACAACCAACCAACACCTTTTGAATGTTATCCAAACGAATGCTATTTCTGGATAATATCTGGATAACATGCGCTAAACATACCCTGATATAGCCGTACTTTTAGGCTACAATGATATCTTTCTAGGATATATGTACAGGATCTATACCTGCTAAAGCCGATGTTGGTGTCCGTGACGGTCAGTGTTTATGGACAAAGGTCAATGTGAAATCAGGCCACCACGGCTATCGACATACCAGACATTCCTATATTGGGCGCTTGTATCGACACATCTCGCGGTTGAAACTTGCCAGCGGTAATGCTGCTGCCGTTGTTACCATGGACACCTGTAGTCGTCGTTACCATGCTGCTGCAGCTGATGTTGATGCTGGCAAGTCCTGGGATATCGTGTATTCCATTTGACTACTTTAAAATTACATACCAATCATTAATCACTTACCTCCAAAAAGCACGCTTTGTAACATGGAAAGATGGTTCCTCTTTGGAACCGATGTTTGATTTAACTCATTCAAAGATGTTGTTCTATGCAGGCCAGTGCAATCAGATTGCAGAAATATCGAGATATATCACATTAGTGAGTGAGGGAGTTTAGTTTTACGCCGCACTCAGCAGTATTCCAGCTATATGGCGGCGGTCTGAAAATAATCGAGTCTTGACAAGACAATCCAGTGATCAACAGCATGAGCATCGATCTGCGCAACTGGGAACCGATGACATGTGTCAACTAATTCAGCGAGAGCCTGACCACCCGATTCCGTTCGTCGCCTCTTACGACAAGCATAGTCGCCTTTTGTGGCAAGCATGGGTTGCTGAAGACCTATTCTACCCCGGATCTTCACGGGTCTATATCACAGTAAGCATGCGTGGTGTTTACGTGGCACGTGTCTGATGGTAACTTCATTGTTTTTGTTGATGTCTAGCCTGTATTTACATTATTGTGAGTACAGCGTAAGTCGTAACTTTGGTGAAAACGTGCACAAATATGTCATAATCATAAATCTTACAGCTGACTTCGGAATGAACATGTACAGCTGAATATATGATGGAACATGTACAGCTGAATACGGGATGAACATATACAGCTGAATACGGGATGAGCGAACGCTTTAAACACTAGGCTACCCCATCACCCTTTACGAGCTGAACCCTTTACGTATACCCAACCCTCGACAGTCAGGTTTGTAAATTCCGTACAGCTCCTAAACTCCATGACACATTGTCAGTCACACGTGTTACTCGTAGTCATTAGATGATGTGAAATGAGAATGACTCATTCGTGAGTGTTTAATGTCCAGCTAGGTTATAACATATTACCCAACATCTGGTGCCACGATCATGATAACATGGTTGGTATTATTTGCCTGATCGTTACTTGTGTCGACTCACAATATCCATTTCCAAGGCCATCAGTTTGGTTATTACATTCAGAAACGTTTACTGCAGTTTCTTATGTGGAGTGTTACATTATTCATGTGAATAGGCTTCTGCAGGGTAGGATGCAAAATGCAAAAAAGCAAATGGTTTTAAATTATTTTCTTAAAATAAATCAGATATAAAATGTTTCGTGATTTTTGTCTTACGATATTCACGGTGTAAGTTTTGATTGTTTATTGTGTAATACCGTACTTAGCAATGTAACAGCTGTATAGCGGCGGTCTGTAGGGGACACCGGGGTCGAATTGTAACACTTTTACTTAAGTTCATGTAATTCGATATTAGTCGACCGCTCACAAAGTTTATCGGTACTAACTAATACATTGGCTTCTTGGCTTTAAACCTCGGAGTCATTTAAAGTTCACGATCATGTTGTTACAAAGTTATTACGTATCAAATGCAATGACTGCAAGTGTTACAATTGACCCCGAGCACGGGGAAATTGTAACAGGTGGATGGGGCAATTGTAACAAAGAAGGTTCGAATGTAAGAATCTGTTTATTTTCCAAATAAAATCAAAATGAAATGTGGAAAGATGTTACCTTGATCAATTGAGGTGGAAATGGATTAACATTAAACCATTGTCACCATCGACATTTAAAATGTTTTTAGTTTAAAATTCTTGTTTTCGTATGCACAAAATATAATACAAAGACTAACACCAAAACGTTCACCCGAGGGCTGATACTATCAACATAAGACTGAAAATGTTCTACTATGATGAAACTAGTAAAGAACTAACATAACACCGACATCATAATTTGCTTCATTATCATAACATAAGGGAAAATTACATGGGGGCAGTTGTAACACAGTGTTACAATTGCCCCCGATGCTAGTAGCCATGTTTCATGCCACGTCACATGTTAACAACTTTGGGCTTCTCAAATATATCTACCATAAAATAAGTCGTAATACCTCAATTTTACACTTGAAAAGTTAATTTCATACCAAGCAACATTTACTGCATTAAGAACGTTTTATTACGTTTTGTGAAAAATTTACTTTCTTATGTAAAAAGAATTTCCTTTACTGTATCTCGTCATGAACGAGCAGCTGAAAAACGCCCGGATGTGTATCGCAGTAAAGCAAAGGGAAATAACTCTACTCACCTCAATGCTTGAGCGAAAACTTTTAGAGTAATCGCCCTTGTTACAATTGCCCCGTGTTACAATTGACCCTATATAATCGAATCTGAACCAGATTAGCTAGAGAACGCCATTTTTAGCTTCAAATCACACAAGCTGGATTGAATGACATACCTAACCCAAGTCACCGAGATAATTGGTCTTCAGCAACTCATACTTGCAGAGGCGACGAACCGGATCGGTTGGTTAGGCTCTCTGAATTTGGTGACAAGTCATCGCATCCCAATTGCGTAGATCGATGCTTATGCTGTTAACATGGGGTGACGACCAGCCCGTTGCTCCCGCTACTGACAAAACAAGCCCTATCCTAAGTGACGGTTTTGCCGTAGTGTCCCAGATCCAAAGATCCGAATCTTTGATTTGGGTAGGAAGAAGGCTCGTGTTGTCTCGTGTTGTGTGGATTGTCTGATGCAGACTCAATTATTTACAGCCCATAGAGCTGGGATACTGCTGAGTGCGGTGTTAAAAACACTCAAACAAGTCACCGAGTGTGGACACCCTATCCATTATTTGCCACTTACGACAAACCTCCGAATTCCCCCCCTGAATACGGTTTGAAATGAAAACATATTTCGAGTTCCTGTATTTATTCTCACAATATCTGATGGCAAATACCTGAACAGAGATAGTACATGTACAGATACATACATGTTTACCTCTTCATATTCACTAACAAAACACACTGTTCAAATACGTATTTACCCCTCAATTTCAACAATATAGATAATATATACCAATAATTAATATATGCTATATTTATATATTTACACTGTTTCAGATACTCCCTTTGGCAAGATGCCGGTGCTGACAATCGATGGCAGAGAGTACACCGAGAGTCTGGGCCATTGCCAAATTCCTTGCCAAAGAAATTCGGTAATCCCTAAAATTGTACTTCTAACATTTACATAACAATAATGATAATATAACGTACCATATTCATTAAATACCGTTGGGGCGGTGGGGTAGCCTAATGGTTGAAGCGTTGGCTCTTTACGCCGAAGACCCGGTTCGAATCCCCACTTGGGCACAATGTGTGAAGCCCATTTCTGGTGTCCCCGCCGTGATGTTGCTGGAATATTGCTAAAAGCGGCGTAAAACCAAACTCAGTCAGTCAGTCAGTTAAATACCGTTGTTATTGAAATAACAACATGAAAAGAAGTAATGTTGATTTAAGTTCGATAAACTGAAAAATACGAAATAGAATTTAAAATCCCGATCGTCCTATCAGTTCAAAACCGAAGATCATCAGAAGTCACTGGTTCCTTCAAGAATTTGGAATTTACTTTCACTTTGGGCTCGTGATTAATAGATTTATACTTGCTGTTGACGTTTGGGAAGGCCATTTCAGTTATATCATGGCATTTTATAATTTTATATTCATGCTGTTTGTTTTGTTTGTTTGTTTGTTTGTTGTTTAAAGGCCGCACTCAGCAATATTCCAGGTATATGGCGGCGGTCTGTAAATAATCCAGACTGGATCCATCCTTTTGTGGGAGAGCAATCCGAAAGTGATACAGTTCTGCAGGTTTTGGGAGGAAAATAAGCAGGGGAGGATGCTGACAGACAAAGAACCATAATCTAGGAGGATGGAGGTCAACCCCCCAATCATAGGCTTCCGACAAGGCTAAGAGGCCAAAGCCTGTACTGCGAACTGGAAAGCCAGTAGACGATAGGATAACCTGGTTTCTACTTTTACTTTTTTACTTTCTATCCCAATACAGGGTTTTATGGCTCCAACAACCAGGAGGAGTACGAAATAGACCAGATCACCGGCATGTGCCATGACCTCTTTCTAGAATTAGTCAAAGAGTTCTTTGAACAGGATAGTGACCGGAAGGTAAGAACACCATGCAGTTGCAAAAGTTGACAAAACCTGAAAAGCAAAGCGTGTTGGTTTGATGAAAAGTGTTCTATCATGTAGTACATGTATTATTAATGTTGCTTTAAAACTATATATCTAAAAATCTTGTGTCAGATTAATATTTCAGGATTGAAATGACACGTAGTGCATGTTTTATTAATGTTATATGTGACTGTTAAACTACACATCTAAAACATGTTGTGTCAGATTGAAATGAGGCATAGAACATGTTTCATTAATGTTTTATAAGTAACTCTAAAACTATGCATCTCAAACGTGTTAAATTTCAGGATTGATATGACATCATGGACATGTTTTATTTATGTTTTATGAGTAACCATACAGCTATATATAATTCGAACATTTTCTATCAGATTATTATTTCATAACTGAAATGACACATAGAACATGTTTTATTAATGTTTTATAAGTAACTGTAAAGTTATACATCTCAAACATGGTGTGTCCGATTTCATAATTGAAATGAGGGCATACACGTAGAACGTTTATGAATGCTTTTAAAGTAACTGTAAGTTATACATCTCAAACATGGTGTATCAGATTTCATAATTGAAATGAGGGCATAGAACATGTTTTATTAATGTTTTATAAGTAACTATAAGTTATACATCTCAAACATGTCGTGTAAGGTTTCATAATTGAAATGAGGGCATAGAACATGTTTTATTAATGCTTTTAAAGTAACTGTAAGTTATACATCTCAAACATGGCGTGTAAGGTTTCATAATTGAAATGAGGCATACACGTAGAACGTTCTATTAATGCTTTTAAAGTAACTATAAGTTATACATCTCAAACATGGCGTGTAAAGGTTTCATGGTTCGTATGACATTATTAAAGTCATGAACTATTATACCAGGAATAATTGCGAAATATGCCACCTGGTTTAATTCATGCACTGTAAGGAGATATGACATGTAGTGGTTCGAATCCCAAATTTACTTTGATTCTCATCCATGGTTTTATGCCACTGTATCATTAGTCATGCATCCCACGAGATAGGGATTCCTCCATCACTTAGTTGAAACGCCATGATTCAAAAAGAAATTCTTTTGCAGGCGACGTTCAACTTGTCAGAATATAAAACAAACATATATTTTTATGTCATAGGCAGAAATACAGCAGAACCTGAAAGAAAAAACAGAAACCAGAATTGTCGGAAACCTCGAGAAAGTATTGTCTGCCAAGGGTAACGGTTATTGCATTGGCGAGACGGTAAGCTAAATCACTCAAATCAAATTTATATAATTCAGTAATAAACTGATGATGCACTATAATGATCATTACCATCATTACGACACACATGCCTATGACAAGGAGAACAGTTTTGTGTGTTTTATGGTTACAAAAAGTAACAGTGCGATCTACTTCAAGAAAGAAGTGTTTAATGGTTGCACTTGTCCCTATTCACCGATGTTATTGGTTTGTAACGTCAGTCATTTCAAATAACGATCGGAACATGAAACTCTTACCAAAATATTCTTACTTACGATTCCCAATGACACTGGATGCGAAGTCTACCTAAGTGGTGTTGTCTTATCTCCAGGGATATTTTTGGTGTCAATTCCATTTTCTGAAAGCATTTGATTACTGCACGTTCTTCATGTTTGTCCATTTTTCAAACGTCACAAACACCTGATTGTTTTAACAAATGGTTTAAGCGAAACAATCTAGTCAACTGACGTAGGTGTCTGTGAATATATATCTCTGTGGAAGGCCTGTAATATCCACACCAACAAATTCACTATTAACTAACACACACACACACACACACACACACGCACGCACGCACGCACGCACGCACGCACGCACGCACACACACACACACACACACAAAAAATAACAATCAACCATCCATGGTTGTTGACTCAGAAGCGCAAATAATATGTAACTTGTAATATACTCATGCCCATAATGGTTGTCACCCCTTCAATTTTTTAATTGGATAGGGGGTGTGCGGTGAACTGTGAGGTGGGGTGACAACCATTATTGACATGAGTATATTTAAGAAACGGTCACAATCAGAGGATGTTTGGTAGGAGCTAGGAACGAGCTAGGATTTATTGTATATCTATTGCATATAAATGATATGAATGCAGTTGTTAACGACCCGTAAAGATGTGGGTTAAATTGGTCTTTTTGCAAACCATGCTTGTCCTAAGAGGCGACTGAAGGGATCGGATGGTCATGATGTTGATCACTGGATTGTTTGGTTCAGACTCAAATATTTACAGACCGTCGCCAATACAGCTGGAATATTGTTAAGTGCGGCGTAAAACAACAAGCAAACAAAACAAACAATGCTTAAACTTCTTCGTCACATATTCTTTTTATCGAAATAAAATGTCCACTCGTGACAGATACGATAGCCACAATTCTTTTACTTTTATATTATTCAGCACATTAGCTTCTAACCTGCATTATTGAAAACCTTTCTTCTAACTTCCTCCATAGCACTATCTTCATATATACAGAAGCTCTTGCATAACCGATCGTTATAACAAGGTGCAGCTATATATTTTAACAAATCTTTCAGTTGAGCCTCGGTGACCTTGTTATCTACGATACCCTTGACGGGAGGGTAGAAGATGACATCATCGACAAGAACCCCAATGTCAAGGCCGTCGCGGAACAACGTCAAATCCAACGACAGAATCGAGGCCTATCTGGCAGCAAGGGTCCCTACGGCCGTAGCGGTGTTCTCCAGTGGAATACGACTCTTGTGTCCACAGTTATCACTGGTTACCTAACAGAGATGTATATCCTCTTGCATAATCCATAATGGAAATTTATCATCGGATCACACACAGATTGGGAAATGGCAGCAAACGAGACCATACATGTCACAGCCGTATATATGTTCATGTGTATTCAAATCTTATATGAAGGCATACTGACTTGTCTCATGACTTCAGTAATAGACGTGGTGATAACAGGGGTGGATACAGCTTTTTGAGAAAGGTGTGTGTGCGTGCGTGCGTGCGTGCGTGTGTGTGTTTGTTTGTGTGTGTGTGTTGTGTCACATTATTTAGAAAGGAGGGTTGCACACTTCATTTTTCACCAGAGTTTCAATGGTCATTTAATAAACTTTCAGGACAAAGGGGTACCGCACCCTAGCGGCCCCCTCTGGATCCGCCTATGGATGGAAGGAGCGCTAACTTTCAGCCGCTTGTAATCCACCAATCATTGGCTCAGGTTGCTCCGTTCTCAAACCTCCGCCCGGAGAGCGGAAGGTCGCGGAGTTCGATCCCGGTCGCGTCATACCAAAGACGTTAAAATATGGTACTTGTTGGCCCTGCCTGAAGATCGGCATTAATGGGTATAACAAGGACTGGTCGGCTCGGAGTCAGTATAATGTATCTGAGTGGAGTATTCATGCTTAACTGCGGCGTGGTATCTCAGTGAGCTAGCACTATAAAACCAGCTTACGTCTGGGCTAGTACAAGCAGCCACACATACACGCATGCGTCGTTATATGAGCGAAATATTCTTTAGTAGGACGTTAAAGCCCCATTTCACTTCACCTCGTTCTCAAGCCAAAATGGCGGCTGAGGGATATTGAATTCGACAGCCGGCTGGCTATTCTCAACCGTTCGTAGCATTACGAACTTCTGAAACCATTTTAACACATGACATTGACTAAGATCAAAGCTAAGAATTCTTAGGGCTACGAACGTTTCTAGAATAGAAACCTGAATATGTAATTACCTGAATACGTAATACCTATAGGAACTGTGTTACATTAGACACATCCATCTGATTAAAATGTATTGTTATATACTGAATAAATTCGGAGTGAGTGAGCGAGTTGAGTTTTACGCCGCACTCAGCAATATTCCAGCTATATGGCGGTGGTCTGTAAATAATCGAGTCTGGACCAGACAATCCAGTGATCAACAGCATGATCATCGACCTGCGCAATTGGGAACCGATGCCATGTGTCAACCAAGCCAGCGAGCCTGACCACTCGATCCCATTAGTTGCCTCTTACGACAAGCACGGGTTACTGAAGGTTCATTCTAACCCGGACCTTCACGGGTGGAATATTTTCGGAATTCTTGTGTCTGTCAAAATCTTTTTCAAAGTTCTGAAACATTTTAAAATAGTTATTAAAATACTGAAATATTTTAACGTAATATCTACACAAAGTTATGTTTTACTGCAACATATTATGTATGCACTTTCTTCGTAAATGGGCCAGTGGCCATACCACGAAGAATAGACTTGACTTGCCATTCAAGTCCAAGTAGATCATACCAGACTATGCAGTCCGTGTAGGCCATGCTACAATATGCAATATTTAGTCTACTACACCAAGCAGTATTTAGTCTGGGTCGGTCACACTACAGTATGCGGTATTTAAAGGCTGGGTCATACTACACTATGCGGTATTTAAGGCTGGGTGGGTCATACTACACTATGCGGTATTTAAAGCTGGGTGGGTCATACTACACTATGCGGTATTTAAAGCTGGGTGGGTCATACTACACTATGCGGTATTTAAAAGCTGGGTGGGGTCATACTACACTATGCGGTATTTAAAGCTGGAGTGGGTCATGGTGGTATTACGCTGGATATGCGTGGGTGGGTGGGTCATACTACACTATGCGGTATTTAAAGCATACTACACTATGCGGTATTTAAAGCTGGGTGGGTCATACTACACTATGCGGTATTTAAGCTAGATGGGGTCATACTACACTATGCGGTATTTAAAAGCTAAGATTGGGTCATACTACACTACATGGGTATTTAAAGCTGGATTATCATACTACACTGCGGTATTTAAAAGCTAGCTGGGTCATACACTACACTGGTCACGGTATTTACTGGGTGGGTCATACTACACTATGCGGTATTTAAAGCTGGGTGGGTCATACTACACTATGCGGTATTTAAAGCATACTACACTATGCGGTATTTAAAGCTGGGTGGGTATTTAAAGCATACTACACTATGCGGTATTTAAAGCTAGATGGGTCATACTACACTATGCGGTCATACTACACTATGCGGTATTTAAAGCTGGAGTGGGTCATACTACACTATGCGGTATTTAAAGCTGGGTGGGTCATACTACACTATGCGGTATTTAAAGGCTGGAGTGGGTCATACTACACTATGCGGTATTTAAAGGCTAGATGGGTCATACTACACTATGCGGTATTTAAAGCTGGGTGGGTCATACTACACTATGCGGTATTTAAAGCTGGGTGGGTCATACTACACTATGCGGTATTTAAAGCTGGGTGGGTCATACACTACACTATGCGGTATTTAAAGTTGGGTGGGTCATACTACACTATGCGGTATTTAAAGCTGGGTGGGTCATACTACACTATGCGGTATTTAAAGCTGGGTGGGTCATACTACACTATGCGGTATTTAAAGCTGGGTGGGTCATACTACACTATGCGGTATTTAAAGCTGGGTGGGTCATACTACACTATGCGGTATTTAAAGCTGGGTGGGTCATACTACACTATGCGGTATTTAAAGCTGGGTGGGTCATACTACACTATGCGGTATTTAAAGCTGGGTGGGTCATACTACACTATGCGGTATTTAAAGTTGGGTGGGTCATACTACACTATGCGGTATTTAAAGCTGGGTGGGTCATACTACACTATGCGGTATTTAAAGCTGGGTGGGTCATACTACACTATGCGGTATTTAAAGCTGGGTGGGTCATACTACACTATGCGGTATTTAAAGCTGGGTGGGTCATACTACACTATGCGGTATTTTGGCTGGGTGGGTCATACTACACTATGCGGTATTTAAGGCTAGATGGGTCATACTACACTATGCGGTATTTAAAGCTGGGTGGGTCATACTACACTATGCGGTATTTAAAGCTGGGTGGGTCATACTACACTATGCGGTATTTAAAGCTGGGTGGGTCATACTACACTATGCGGTATTTAAAGATGGGTGGGTCATACTACACTATGCGGTATTTAAAGTTGGGTGGGTCATACTACACTATGCGGTATTTAAAGCTGGGTGGGTCATACTACACTATGCGGTATTTAAAGCTGGGTGGGTCATACTACACTATGCGGTATTTAAAGCTGGGTGGGTCATACTACACTATGTGGTATTTAAAGCTGGGTGGGTCATACTACACTATGCGGTATTTTGGCTGGGTGGGTCATACTACACTATGCGGTATTTAAGTCAGTGTGGGTTATGTCATACTAAGCCACCAGGCATTTACGTCAGGGTGGGTCACACCAGATGATGCAGTATTTACGTCAGGGTGGGTCACACCAGACAATGAAGTATTTACGTCAGGGTGGGTCACAACAGACAATGCTCTATTTACGTCAGGATGGGTCACAACAGATAATGCACTATTTACGTCATGGTGGGTCACAACAGACAATGAAGTATTTACGTCAGGGTGGGTCACACCAGACAATGAAGTATTTTACGTCAGGGTGGGTCACATCAGATAATGAGTATTTACGTCAGTAGACAATGTATTTACGTCAGGGTGGGTCACACCAGACAATGCACTATTTACGTCAGGGTGGGTCACACCAGACAATGCAGTATTTACGTCAGGGTGGGTCACACCAGACAATGCAGTATTTACCACAGGACGGGCCATACTATATTATGTAGCATTTAAGTCAGGGGAAGTCATACCAGACAATGTTGTATTCAACGCGGTGAGTGTGTAAAATTTAGGGAGTGGTTTTACTCTTCCACATCGGCAGAACCGCCATTCACTTAATTTGTATAATAAAGCTAGTTTAAACTCATATGACGTGATAGAGTACCAACACGTGATACACGAAAAGCTCATCATGACTTGTTTCCCGATTTGATTTAGCAACATGGTGGCGAGTAGATTGGGTATATTTGCTATAGTCTCCTCCAATACGAGCAGCGCTCCGTCGACCTTGACTAATGTAGTCCAGTCACGCTGAACGGGTAATCTATTTAAAGGGGAGACTGGTCCTTTTGCATCACTTGTGTCACCGCTGTGGAGAGAGCTAGTCGGAGCAAACATGCCTCAATACAAGCTGATTTACTTTGACTTCCGTGGACGTGGGGAGCTGTCGCGGCTGCTGTTCGTACTCGCGGGACAGGAATATGAAGACGTCAGAATCAAGATGAAAGACTGGCCAGCGCAGAAAGGCAGTGAGTAGGCTGAGTGGGCTTAGTGAGTGAGTGGCTGGGTGGTTTGGTGAGTGAGTGAGTGGGTGAGTGTGTGGTTGAGTGGTTAAGTGAGTGGTTGGTTGGGTGGTTGGTTGGGTGGATGGTTGGGTGACTGGTTAAGTGGTTGAGTGAGTGGTTGGTTGGGTGGATGGATGGGTGATTGGTTGAGTGAGTTGTTGTGTGAATGGTGGCATGGTTGGTTGAGTGAGTGGTTGACTGAATGGTTGCGTGAGTTATCTGTTCAGTGAATGGTTGAGTGAATGGTTGAGTGAGTGGTTGAGTGAGTGAGTGGTGTCTGCCGTGACAATATCTGCCGTGACAGGATCGTGGATTCCATTTAGCGTTTAACCGTGGAACGGTCATCTAATACGACGAATCGAAGAGTTTCATGCAGGGAAGAACATGGAATGCTACTATGACAACTGTTTAAACGATAAAACACAGCATGCAGGGTTTTAGTTTTGTTTCATTCCAGAGTACGTGTTCGGCAGACTTCCGGTGCTGGAGGTAGACGGAAAACAGTACGGGCAGAGCATGGCCATCGCAAATTTCCTGGCCCGGCGGTTTGGTGAGTCATGTGCCTTTCAGAAATAACCAATTAATTGTATGACAAGTCCTCTTTTATTTGTAATTTGATTTGTAATGGGAGGGGAGTGAGTGAGTTTAGTTTTACGCAGCCTTTTGCAATATTCCAGCAATATCACGGCGGATGTTTCACAATTTGCACCCATGCTTGGAATCGAACCCGGGTCTTCGGGGTGAAGAGCGAACGCTTTAACCACTAGGTCACTCCATCGTCCCTGACTTTTAAAGGTTTGGTGTATGAACAATGATAGTTCATCGCTGAAATAATGCCGATGTGATGTTAGCTGTTATCTCGAATTACTCTCAGTGGCCACTGGGACATCATAGGGAGAAGACAGCATCGATAACAGGTTTCTGGGTTGAGGTGAGGTGAAATCGGCTATTTGGACAATACGTGATCGTTTTGTAATAGCTTCTTTCTTACTTACAACACGACGCACATACGCGTAGAGGAGGCGTGGGATGAAAGACTGAGATGTACAGACTTCAAAAGGATTAAGTGGTATGTCTATGCAATAGATTAGTATTGAGAAGAATTTTGAGATACTAGATTAGTATTGAGATACTAATCTCCTGATCTCTGTACATCTCCATCCTTAATTCCATCTCACTGGCCTCCTGTACGCACTCTATATTCTGCTTGTAAGTCATATTTTGTCCATTCACCTCATGAAGTAAGAAGTAGTAGCCCAGTCATATAAGTCATATACACGTTGTAAATCCATACCATACGTTGTTATGTTACCATCCACCTTATAAGAGCATATCAAGCATGTGATACATAGAGAATCTCACCCAAGTGTCTTCTGATATCAATTATATCAACACGAGTTGATAAAGTTACAAATATCCGAGGCTTGCCGAGGATATTTTTACTTTATCAACGAGTGTTGATATATTGATATCAGAAGACACGAGGGTGAATTCTATTATCATCAAAATCACTGTCCATTAATTTTCAATGAAAAATGTACATCTTTGAACATGGTACTGCCATTAGACTTGCAGTGCAGCGATGTCACGGCATTGTGACGTCATCAAGTACATGACATCATAGCATTGTCAGGGCATTGTACAAAATCTACTGTCAAAACGATATCTCCTAGGAGATATCGTTTGATCTCACACAAGCGATATCTCCTGTGGAACACAGTTTTGGATGATAAATTCTGATCAGTGTGATATCCGATTTATTAACCAGGTCTCCACGGGAAAACGGACGTTGAAATACTGGAGGTTGACCAAGTCAATGGAATAGTAGCCGACATTCTTGCAGTCTTGGTTCCAGTCTTCCTGGAGAAGGATGAAGCCAAAAAGGTGACGTTGCCTAGCAACATGTTACGTGTTATAATTCTCTGCACATCCTGAATTAAAGAGTCAGAAGGCTTTGAACAGAAAATATATATGAAGGATTTTTGGATATGCAGCAAACGTTTCCAACGAACACGCATGTAACCAAGTGGGTTTTTTCATCCAGATCACTTGCTTTGTACACTCTTCAAAAAGAAACGCATATGTGATTTTGAGAATATCGGACTCAAATTATTTTTTTGATGTAAATGCTATTACGCGGAACCGAGCAAAGAACAGTTGAATATCGCGACTTCGAGATGTGTGGTGAATGACGGCTGACGTTTGGTTTTGATCACGTTACTTTGGTCATGTGCCCCATTGCAAATAGTTCAGGCAGCACGCGATGTAGATTCATTAAACAGTGAGTAATATCTTCAACGGGTGAGTAATAAAAGGGAATAAAACATGGACCCGTCGCTCAGTATGTCAGTGTAGGATAGCCATTTTACATTGCGACATGGTACGTCAGTGTTCTGGCACAATCCGGCATAATCCGGCTGCGATGTCTGTATGCGCGTACGCACGTACGCACCGACGCACGCATACACAAATACAGGCCATATTTATCTTATCAAGTACATTAGTCTTCAAATGTGAAACAATTGATTTTACAACAGATAATTTCATGTGATGAAAATTCTTTAAACGTTTTACTTAGCTTGGTCGCCTTAGTATGTAGATCAATGTATTTTATGTGAGTAATTTTGCAATAACTGTCTATTGTTTATATTGATTTGTTTGCAGGCAGAGCTTGCAAAAGAAAACAATGAAACAAACATACCAAAGTTCCTGGGCTTCCTAGAGACTGTGCTGAAAAATAACAACACCGGATTCTTCGTGGGCAGCAAGGTATGGCAATCGACATAAACAGTTCGACAATTGGTAGTGTCAACATAAAATAAAAGATTTTATAAAGGTTTCGTTATCAAACGTTACTAGTCTCAAAACAGTCGTTGAAATATTGCAGACATAAGGTCTGCATCACGTCAATGATATCCCTATCAACTGCATCCCCATCAAATTATTGTTTCATGTTTGTTTCATCCAACTTGGGTGTATACTTTCATTTCCCGTATCTGTGAAGATCCGGGTTAAAATCGATCTTCAGTAAGTCATGCTTGTCTTAAGAGGCGACTAACCTGATCAGGTGGTTAGGCTCGCTGGCTTGGTTGACACATGTCATCATCGTATCCCAATTGTATAAACCGATGCTCATGCTGTTGATCACTGGACTGTCTGATCCAGACTCGATTATTTACAGCCCGCCGCCATGTAGCTGGAATATTGCTGAGTGCAGCGTAAAACTAAATTTACTTACTCACTCACTCACTCACTCACTCAATCTTTCTCCGTCACATAAATATAACATGCTGAACGACATTGCTCAAATACATGTGATTTAAGCATACGAAAAGCACAAGGCAAGAAATTCAATGTATTCACATCATGTTTCAAAATTCAAGGACAGTTCGCTGGATATTGTCCATAGGCGGATCAAGAAATGTTCACCACCTTGGCTCCGCCATTGCAAAACATTAACTTTAATGTGGACTTTAGTCATTTTCAAAGGGGCCCCTCCCCCTCCCTCCTGTATCGCCACTGCAATAACTTGTTGTATACATATATTGTCTGTAACGAAATCACCAAGAACTTATTATCAATATTGAGCTGTCCCGAGTTCCCAATAAGTTATAAGTTTAGATAATCTTAACATGGTCAGTACTGACAGGTTTTACCAAAGTGATACGATTTTATAGTAAGCGAACCGTTTTGGTGAGTCTCCCAATAACAAGGTTGCAAGAATAAAACCAGCCATGTATACTACACACTAGACGTTATAAAACACCCGTTATTCTGAAGTTACTCATCTTTACCTTCTTTTGAGTAGTATACATACTCACTTCCAAAAGAAACGCGAATCATGTGAAACTGTGATAAGGTATTGAAAAAAAATGATTGATGTTTGCTTATGAAAACACTTCGTCTTGATTTATGTCTTATTTCATGTCATTCAGGCTCACTGACTTTGTTGACACATGTCATCGTTTTGCAATTGCGTAGATCGATGTTCATGCTGTTGATCATTGGATTGTCTGGTCCATACTCGATTATTTACAAACCGGCACCCTCTAGCTGGAATATTGCTGAGTGCGGCGTAAACCTAAACTCACTCATTAGTTCATGCAATTTGCAACATTTGTAATATTCGCGTTTGTTTTTGGTATTCAGTATATGTTAAAAACACGGATAAATGCTCAATATCACTATACCTTTGAGCGAGTTTCATGAGAAAATGGTAACCTTCTCAACATGTAAATATTGAAGCATTAACCTAAATGAGATGAAGAGCATATCTTTCTCTTTTGTGCGATTAATTTAAACGATTTTCAGCAAGTCATAATGAATTTTTATTTTGACAAGTCGTCAGTCATTTGCAAAGTACTGAGATCATATTTTAAAATGATCTTTCCAGATTGGATATGCCGATGTAGCTGTTTTCGATGTACTTGATGCTGCTGGCGCTTTGAAAGGCCTGGTAGATGGCTTCCCGTTGGTCAAGGCCAACGTAGAGAAGGTCAAGTCTAATGCAAGAATAGCCCAGTATTTAGCCAAACGACCGCAAACACCGATGTAGATGACAAATACCTGGAAGAAGAGCAACTATTTCTTTAATATATACTTTAATTGGCACGCATCATATCGACAACACATTTTTGTCGAAGAAAAGAATAAACGTGTGCCGTGGCTCCTACCTTTACTTGACATGGATTAGAATAAAAGTATAAACTGTAACCGTTTTGTATTATTTTTTGTTCTTTTGTAACGATACAGGCAAAGATGTTCCTGTCACTTAAGCATGTCATGAAGATATCGTTTTTGTAATTCTTAACAGTCGTTTCTTGTATGAGTGAGTGAGTGAGTTTAGTTTTACACCGTTTTAGCATTATTCCAGCAATATAACGGCGGGGACACCAGAAATGGGCTTCACGCATTGTATCCATGTGGGGAATCGAACCCGAGTCTTGGGCGTGACGAGCTAACGCTTTAACCACTAGGCTACCGCGTGACCCATTCTTGCATGAGAGATTAATTTTGAATAGTTTTCATTGTTGTTGTTGCAAGTTTCCTTGTCATTGTTTGAAATGAAGTTTTTGTGATTGTGATGAGAGTGTTTTGGTGCTTTAAAATGCATTTCATTAACTGAACTGAACTAAACTGAACTGAACAACAGTGCATGTTTGATGTGGGAGAAGCAAGAATGGTCGGCTGGATAAACTGACGCTCAAAAGAAAGTACACACCTGGTTTGGGGCGATTTTTTTCCAAGCAACAGCGGAAATATATTTAAACGTGTTTTGATTGTGAATGACAAAGTCACAAATATAGTTGCAAGCAACAATGAAGGCTCCTTGGCTTTAGTTCTATCTAGCCTATTGTGTCTGTCACATATCTGATGAAAGTAGTAATAGTTTTAGTTAATATGAATCATATCACTGCTAGTCGAATGCTCTCCGACTGGAAGTACTGGAAGGTCTCTAAGTTTCGATAAATTCGTCACAAAACCTTTCTTCTAAGATTAAAAATATCACTTGGGTATCACGACATTCAAAAACAGAAGAACCCTTAGTTCAAACAAGCTATCTTAATTACCTCTAACAATCATGAAGAAGATATGTTCCAAACGGTGATACTTTTCACATGCACCGAAGAACAGAAACTGATCAGCTAAAGTTTGAGATACATACGGCTAATTTTCATTGTGTTGTCTAGAGAACCGATGAATATAGCAACTAAAGTGTGGAAAATATAATTTCACTTGTCCCTCTGTTGTCTTTAGAGATACATTACTGCAATCGGTAGTTATAATCGACACTATAATAATAATAATAAGCCATTTATATAGCGCCTTTCCACGTCACAGGGATGTGCTCAAAGTGCTTCCTGAGCTAATAGCCCACTTATACAGGTACATTTTGGTCGAATCAATCGGACGGTTGGTTTCAGATTTGCGGGTGTTTGAACTGTATTTGAGGGCTAGAAATCGTCCAAAACGGAGAGCCAGAAGACGTTTTTGATAGCGAGCGGATCTTCCAAATACAGCCGGGGTCACGGGGGTCATGTACCTTTTAAAAGGTTCTGGAGAAGAAATAGTTAAAAGGGTGTATCTCAGTTGTTCTTCGGTCTACGGTCAAAACAATTAGTGTTCTGGAATCACTAAGAGTTCATCTATCGTCCTGGCAGAATTTGCATAATGCTTACTGGACATCAGTTTTGGAAAGTTTGGAATGTCTACAGCTGATGGTTCGAGCTCAGCACATTTTGGGAGCAAATTACTCAGAAGACTACTGATAAACATGGCCAAAAACTGAAAACAAAAATAACTGCCACTCGTAATCGCCAAAATGTGATTCTTAAAGAAAATATCAATATGAGATGTCGATTATGTATGAATTTACAGAAACTGTCAAACACCTTGTCAGTGGATGCCCTTCTTTGGCACAAACAGCATCTTAAACGACATGATGGCATGGCTCGTTGCTTTTACTACCGTCTCCGCCATGTCTGTGGCTTTGACTCCGAGGTCCATCCATGGTATGACCCTGAACAAGGGCGTCATGGAAAACGACAGCTTTAGATTTCTCTGGAACAGGCCCATATACAGCCTCAGAAGAATTCCATCCAACAAACCTGATCTTGCCCTTTTTGATAAAGCCAATGAATTTATATATATCATTGAATTTTCTGTCCCTTTTGACACCAATGTGATTGGCAAGATTCAGGAAAAGCATACTAAGTATGCGGACCTCGCCTTTGAAATGTCTCGCTTGCATCCCAAGTACACTTTCGTCAGGCTCCCCATTGTTCTCGGTGCCCTTGGTTTGGTACCTCCTGATCTCTTGGCGTAGATCAGGAGAGTGCCCGCGTTCTCCACCGGGAAGCATAGCCCTTCTGACACTCTGGGTAATGCAGAAGGCTGCAGTGTTGGGAGGCCTTCACATTCTCTGGAAAGTTCTTGGTGGGTTCAACTAGGCAGCGTTTCCTGGGAGAAGTCCCATTCGCTGTCTGGGCTACGTGTAGAGGGGGCAAGGGCCCTGAGTTGATGATGAGCCTTACCAGCCTGAGTGTGCCAGGATCACCCGAATCGAACCCTCTCTGCTGCATTTTCATCTTTATCTGTAAAACATAATAATAATCCGACCGATTACAATAGGTCTCCTGCCTAGAGGCAAGGAGCCCTAAATACTGTAAATCATGAAATTAATGCGTCACGAATTTAATGCGAGTGCGAGGGTCTAGTCTAAAATGCGTCACGAAATTAATGCGAGCTCAGGAATCTGTTTTGATGATAAAATGTGACACCCTGAATCTTTGGTGTTGTTCTTTTTCTTTTCACACTTGTTATTTACCAAATAACCTGAGTTGAGCTTGTTAAGCAATGAATTGAAATGAGCTGACGATGTTTTGATTACGCTGCCATGTTTGATCACGTGATTGCTTGCTACTACTTGTCTTATGACAACATGTATAAACGTATTGAGTACCATAGTACCTGTTGTAGACTTTCTTTAGTAAGTCCGTATATATAACCCACGCATTGCATACATACAGTGGTATTGGCTGAGGTCTCTTGGGACTACATAGCACAGGCGTTGTTACGACGTAAATTGTCATTAAACGTAAATCGTAATACTTGCAGCATATTGTAAGAAGCCTTGACGTAAATTGTAATTAAAATTGATGTAAATTGTAATAAAAAATTGACGTAAATTGCACGGAGCAAATTGTATTAAACATTTATGTACATTGTAATTATTTTAGTTGTGGTAAAATGTAATAAATATTTATGATTATTCCTAAATACGCGTGTGTTCGTTTTTCGCTGCATTTCATATATCATATGATAACTCAAGAAAGAAATGATGGATTTTGTACAAATGTCGTACCAAGGTGTAGTGGCGAGATTCACCGACACCAGGTGAATTTAGTAACCTTGAGATAATTTGCAAGGTCACAGCGAAAATCTGAGGGTTTTACCAATATATAGATTGTTAGCGCGATAATTCAAGAAAGAATTGACAGATTTTGCTTAAAAATGGTACCAAGGTGCGTTTTGTTAACGCCAGTCGAATTCAGTGAGCTTCAGATAATTTTCAAGGTAACAGGGAGTATTTGTACGATATCTCAAAAACTAAAGGATGACATTTGGTATCAATCCGATGACCTTTACATAATTTTCAGGGTAACACAGAAGATAATTGCGACATTCAGATATCGACTTACTGGCCGGGTGGGGTGGGTTGGGGTGTGGGTTGGGGTGTGTGTGTGTGGGGGTGTTGGATGGGAAATAGCGTGTGACAAACACGTTTTCATTACGGATTTTCAAAATATTGTTAGCATTTGTTTTCTATAATTTCATGACACGTCTTAAATATACCAGAGATTATTTGTGTATGTCTTGAATATTAAAGTTAATTGTTTTTCATTATGGAGCTATTTTCAATGATGACGCAAGGACACGTTTTATGAGCAATAGCTTTCAATAATTTAATGTTAATTCTATTACATTTTGAAGTTTTTTCTTCATGGCACATTAAAAAAAACCCCCAAGATATTGACATGTTTGTTTATGCTTTGAAAGTACGTTTATTCTTCTTCATTTTGGAATTATTTTCAATGTTTACGCAAGGACATGTCTGAAGTTAATTTGATGTTTTGATCATATGGGATTTATTATGATTTATGTTTCGATCATACTTTCATATATTACGTTGTCACAGTTTAACCTGGTTCGCATCATTTTCTTCATCATATTGCTATTCTTATGAGTGGGAAATTTATGTTATATATATACTCTCCAAAAAAAGAAACGCATCATGAAAATAGCATTTTCATGTAGCAATGAATTAAAACGTGATTCATTTTACCAAAGGTTTTTTTCTGTTTATGAGTCCTATGGTGTTTATGTTTTGAAACATCACAACAAAACGCACCATCCGTAAAATACCCGTATTTAACAGCATGATTTTCAATTTCGGCGTGTAGTGTCACAGAATACACAATTCACATGCAATGCACGTGAAAGTTGGGGATCAGATAGTCTCAATGATGGGTATTAAAGGTTGATCGCTGTCTGTCGATTATTCACTGTATTTGGAATATTGTTGATGAACGCAAAATACCACGTCTAAGTGAAGCCAACCGTTGGTTTGCTTGAAGCTGGCCAGTCTCAACGTGCAGTTGCCCGACGCATGAATGTTCACCAAAGCACCATTTCACGGCTCTGGGAGAGATATCACCGGCAGAATGCGGCAGCAGATGCCCCTCGTAGTGGGCGACCTCAAGCGACCACTGCGGCGCAGGATCGCTACATCCGGGTACATCATCTGCGTCATCGAAGAGCTACGGCGACCAGTATCTCTCGACAAATACCCGGATTGAGGAGGCTTTCTGCACAGACCGTCAGGAACAGGTTGAGAGAGGCTGGTTTACGTGCCAGAAGACCTTATTTTGGCCCTGTGCTTCGACAACAACATCGTCGACATCGAGTTCAATGGTGCACCAACGTTTAGGCCTGGAACCTATCGAATTGGCGTAGACTCTGGTTCAGTGATAAATCACGATTTCTATTTGAACGACGCGATGGAAGAATGCGGGTGTACAGACGTCGACGTGAACGTTTCACCGACGCTTGCGTTCCCCAGGTGGACAGATTCGGCGGGGGAAGTGTTATGATGTGGGGGAGGGGGGGGGATCACCTGCCGTAGGAGAGGTGATTTGGTAATGATCCAAGGCAACCTCACAGGTCAACGGTGCTGTGACGAAATCCTACGCCCACACCTCCTTCCAATCATTGATCGCCAGAGGGAGTTGTTTCAACAGGACAATGCCAGGCCCCACACAGCACGTCACACTAGAGACTTCCTCCAGAACCACAACATCAATGTGCTCCCTTGGCCCTCAAGATCACCGGACTTAAACCCGATCGAACATCTGTGGGATGCCCTGGACAGACGGGTGCGATGCCGTAACCCTCAGCCCCAGACACTTCAGCAACTCGCACATGCTACAGGCAGAGTGGGCTGCGATTGGGCAACACGAGATTCTGAGACTTATTCGTTCGATGCCGAGGCGATGTCGTGCAGTTCTGGATGCCCACGGTGGTCACACGAGGTATTGACTTCAGCGCCACCACACGTCTCAATGTGACACTCAAACTGACTTTCCTCGAGTTGGTGCCAAAGACGGATAAGTCTCCATTCCCAGTGTGCATTTTCGCTATATTTCATTGACTCATAAAGCCTACAAGATGTTTCAAAATAAACATAAAAATACAATTGAAATTCATATATGCGTTTCTTTTTGGGGAGAGTATATTTACTAAGGTTATCATGAATCCATGGCGTCTGGTGATTCCTTGACTCGTGAAAGTCAATCTTTCTGGTCATTTGCTGTATTTTGATCTATGCATTTAATATAAAATGAAGAATTGTTATTGAATTGTATGATATGATTCAAAAAATCGATCATATGTGCTTGTTATCAAAGTAAAGTCAAACTTTCTATAAGGTATACAATGGAAGTGGACACCTTAATTGTTATAATTGGAAAACCATTAGTTTCAAATACAAAAGCAGGTGGCAATCAACAGGTGGCATTAACTTCAAAGAATGATAATTACAATGCTTATAACGTACGAAGGCAAACATATCGGGAGTCAATTGTTTCCAAACGATATGCACGGGGTAAAATATCACGTTGTCATGGCGTCTTGACATCATGAACAATGTTACGCCGTCACGTTGCTTCTAAGAAGCTTCCTTCAAAATAGAGCAATGATGGGGAGCATGCCTTTGTTGGAAAGTAGATTAAGGCGTATTTTCCTCAACCAAGGTTATACTAAACCATGCAGTATTTAGTCTGTGTGGGTCGGTCATACTACACTATGCAGTATTTAAGGCTGGGTAGGTCATACTACACTATGAAGTATTTAAGGCTGTGTAGGTCATACTACACTATGAAGCATTTAAGGCTGTGTAGGTCATACTACACTATGAAGTATTTAAGGCTGGGTAGGTCATACTACATTATGAAGCGTTTAAGGCTGGGTAGGTCATACTACACTATGCAGTATTTAAAGCTGGGTGGGTCATACATTAGGCAGTATTTAAAGCTGGGTTGGTAATACTACATTATGCGGTATTTAAGGCTGGGTAGGTCATACTATATTATGGGGTATTTAAGGCTTGGTAGGTCATATTACATTATGCGGTATTTAAGGCTTGGTAGGTCATACTACACTATGCAGTATTTAAAGCTGGGTGGGTCATAGTACACTATGCAGTTTTTAAGGCTGGGTAGGTCATACTATACTATGAAGCATTTAAGGCTGGGTAGGTCATACTACACTATGAAGCATTTAAGGCTGGGTAGGTCATACTACACTATGAAGCATTTAAGGCTGGGTAGGTCATACTACATTATGCAGTATTTAAAGCTGGGTTGGTCATACTATACTATGCAGTATTTAAGGCTGGGTAGGTCATACTACACTATGCAGTATTTAAAGCTGGGTGGGTCATAGTACACTATGCAGTTTTTAAGGCTGGGTAGGTCATACTATACTATGAAGCATTTAAGGCTGGGTAGGTCATACTACACTATGAAGCATTTAAGGCTGGGTAGGTCATACTACACTATGCAGTATTTAAAGCTGGGTAGGTCATACTACACTATGCAGTATTTAAGGCTGGGTGGGTCATAGTACACTATGCAGTTTTAAGGCTGGGTGGGTCATACTATACTATGAAGCATTTAAGGCTGGGTAGGTCATACTACACTATGAAGCATTTAAGGCTGTGTAGAGTCATACTACACTATGCAGCATTTAAGGCTGGGTAGGTCATACTACACTATGAAGCATTTAAGGCTGGGTAGGTCATACTACATTATGCAGTATTTAAAGCTGGGTTGGTAATACTATACTATGCAGTATTTAAGGCTGGGTGGGTCATACTACACTATGAAGCATTTAAGGCTGGGTAGGTCATACTACACTATGAAGCATTTAAGGCTGGGTAGGTCATACTACACTATGAAGTATTTAAGGCTGGGTAGGTCATACTACACTATGCAGTATTTAAGGCTGGGTGGGTCATACATTATGCAGTATTTAAAGCTGGGTTGGTAATACTACATTATGCGGTATTTAAGGCTTGGTAGGTCATACTATATTATTGGGTATATAAGGCTTGGTAGGTCATACTACATTATGCGGTATTTAAGGCTGGGTAGGTCATACTACATTATGCGGTATTTAAGCCTGGGCAGGTCATGCTACATTATGCGGTATTTAAGGCTGGGTGGGTCATACTATATTATGCGGTATTTAAGCATGGGTAGGTCATACTATATTATTGGGTATATAAGGCTTGGTAGGTCATACTACATTATGCGGTATTTAAGGCTGGGTGAGTCATACTACATTATGCGGTATTTAAGGCTGGGTGGGTCATGCTACATTATGCGGTATTTAAGGCTGGGTAGGTTATACTACACTATGAAGTATTTAAGGCTGGGTTGATCAGCTTCACAGTGCTCAATTTAGTCTGTGTGGTTAAATGCTGTACATGTATTTTCGTCAATGTGGGTCACACCAGATAATGCAGTATTTACGTTAGGGCGGGCGATACTATGCTATCTAGCATTTAAATTTAGGGAGTGCTTTTTTCTAGCCACATGAGCAGAACCACCATTCACATAATTTGCATAATAAAGACAGTTCAAGCTCATGTTTTAGTCTCAATTATGCCTCTGAAGAGAAGTACTGTCGAGTCTAAACATGTCAAACCCAGTAACGTGCTAGGGTGATCACTCCTGACACACGAAAAGGTCATCTTGACTTCTTCCCCTTGTGATTCAGCAACGTTGCGGCGAGTACATTGTGTACATTCGAGATTAGTCTCCTCCCATACGAGCAACGCTCCGTCGACCTTGACCTTGTCCTGCTGTACTAATTTAGTCTAGTCACGTTGAACGGGTAATCTATTTAAAGGGGAGACATGTCTTCTTGCATCACTTGTGTCACCGCTTTGGAGAGAGCTAGTCGGAGCAAACATGCCTCAATACAAGCTGATTTACTTCAACATCCGTGGACGTGGGGAGCTGTCGCGGCTGCTGTTCGTGCTCGCGGGACAGGAATATGATGACGTCAGAATCACGATGGAAGAGTGGCCAGCGCAGAAAGGCAGTGAGTAGGGTGAGCGGGCTTCGTGAGTGTGTGGTTGAGTGAGTGAGCGGTTGAGTGAGTGAGTGGTTGGGTGCGGGATTGAGTAATAGGTTAAGAGAGTGGTTGAGTGAGTGGTTGAGTGAGAGGTTGAGAGAGTGGTTGAGAGAGTGGTTGAGTGAGTTGTTGAGTGAGCTGTTGAGTGAATAGTTGAGTGTTTGGTTGAGTGATTGGTTAGGTGAATGCTTGAGTGAATGCTTGAGTGAATGCTTGAGTGAATGGTTGAGTGAATGGTTGATTGATTGATTGAGTTGTTGAGTGAATAGTTGAGTGTTTGGTTGAGTGATTGGTTAGGTGAATGGTTGATTGAATGGTGTCTGCCGTGACAAGATCGTGGATTCCATTTACCGTTTAACCGTGGAATGATCCTCTAATACGATGAATCAAAGAGTTTCATGCAGGGACAAACATGGAATGCTACAACGGTTTCCAGATAAAACTACACGTTCCACAGTATGCAGGTTTTTATGTTTCTTTAATTCCAGAGTACGTGTTCAGCAGACTTCCAGTGTTGGAGTTAGACGGGAAACAGTACGGGGAGAGCATAGCGATCGCCAGCTTCCTGGCCAGACGCTTTGGTGAGTTGTGTAGGCTGTACCTATAATTGTATTACAAGTCATCTTTTATTTGTAATTTGATGTATAATGGGAGGGGAGTGACTTTAATTTTCGCCGCTTTTAGCAATATTCCAGCAATATCACGGCGGGGGGCACCCGAAATGGGTTTCACACATTGCACCCATGTGGGGAATCGAACCCGGGTTTTCGGCGTGACAAGCGAACGCTTTAACCACTAGGCCACCCCATCCTCCTTGGTGTGTAATGGTTCGGTGTATGACCAAAGATAGTTCATGGCGTTGAACTGTGATAATTCATGACTGAAATAATGCCGATGTGATGCTAACTGTTAACTCAAATTACAGTTAGTAGCCATAAACTGGGACCTTTATTGCATAGGAACTGTGAAACGTAAGGGAGAAGATAGCACCTGAACTAAAACAGGCTTCTGATGCACACGCTCTTTCCAGCACACAAGACGGCCCAAGACGGATGGTTCATCGCGATGAATGTGATCAGTGCCGATTTTTACTAGCTTTACTAGCTGTTAGTGGCTGTACGGACTGTGATGATAGTGGAGTTCAACAGTGAAACGTAATGGAGAATATCACATTTAAACCTACGATCATAGATTCCTGGCGGACCTAACGGACACAGCTCATCACAGCTAATTAGTCAGTTGGACATTACAATACGTGATCGCACTGTAACAATGTATGGTGTGGATTTACAACTTCTTTATTATTTACACCACGACGTTTTGGGGCTACTTCTTGCCCCTTCATCAGGTGAATGGCTGAATATGATTTATAAAATATATACGCGTAGGCCATACATGGAACTGAAGATTGAGATGTACAGAGATGAAGAAGATTAAGTGATATATTTTGATTGAGATGTACAGAGTTCAAAGAGATTAAGTGTATGTTTATGCGATAAATTAGTATTGATATACCAATCTCCTTGATCTCTATACATCTCATTCTTTAATCCATCTCACTCGCCTCATGTACGCACTCTATATTTTGCTTGTAAATCATATTCTGTCATTCATCTGATGAAGGGGCAAGACGTAGCTAAGAAACGTCGTGTTGTAAAGAATAAGAAGTTGTAAATCCATACCATACGTTCTTATGTTACCACCCAACTTCTAAGTCTTCTTTGATTGGCATTCTAGAAGTTGGGTAGATGAAGGATGGGGACTATTTTGTGACTTGCTTGACAACGACATTAGAATCTATGTCGAAACGTCACCTATACAGAATAAAGAAGTTGCATATCCATAAAAATAGTCCTCATCCTTCAACTTCTAAGAGTATATCAAGCGTGTGATACATTCTGATCAGTGTGATATCCGATTTATTAACCAGGTCTCCACGGGCAAACGGACGTTGAAATACTAGAGGTTGACCAAGTCAAAGGAATAGTAGCCGACATTCTTGCAGCCTTGGTTCGAGTTTTCATGGAAGGATGAAGCCAAAAGGTGACATTGCATGCATAGCAACATGTTATAATTCTCTGTACCAAAGCACATGTTGAATTAAAAAATCTGGAGTGGTTTGAACAGAAAACCTGTATAAAGGTTTTTGGATATGCAGTGTACGTTTTTACATGTTTGCAACTAAGTGGTTTTTTATCCAAACCACTTGCTTCATACACTCGGCATGGTATCTCAGTGTTCTGGCACAATCCGGCACACGTACGCACGCACGCACGCATACACAAATACAGGCTATATCTTTCCTATCAAGTACATTAATCTTTAAATGTTAAACATATATTTTTACTTATCTTTGTCGCCTCAATGTGTAGGTTAATGTACTTTATCTGGTTAAGTTTGCAGTATCTATATATTGTTTATATTTGTTTGCAGGCAGAGATTGTGAAGGAAAACAATGAAACGAACATACCAAAGTTCCTGGGCTTCCTGGAGACTGTGTTGAAAAATAACAACACTGGATTCTTCGTCGGCAACAAGGTATGGCATCGGACATAAACTGCCTGGCAACTGAATAAACATGAAAATTAGATTTTCTAAAGGTTTCGAACGTTATCAAAACGTTACTAGGATTAAAAAGTCGCTGAAACACTACGAACATAGTATATAACTTTATTCAGTAGAAAGGCCACAGGCCCATGTACAATATATATTACAATACAAAAGGTATGATGTGCACAATAACTAGAACATATTTCTATATATTCACAATAATAATGCGCTACGTCGCATAAACGCTTCCTTAATATAATTTGCATACATATATAAATAATTGCTATTTTCATTTTGAAGAAGGCGAATGAGAGAGTTTCTATCTTTACAGTTAATATTTAACATATATCCTGTTCTTAAATCATCATATTGTGGGCAAATAAACAAAATGAACCTCATCTTCTAAAATGTTCTTACAAAATGGACAAAATCTTAATTCTCTTGGGATATTATTTCTTCTGCCTGTATTCTTCATAATATTTAATTCACCAAATCTTAAAAGTGATAAAAATCTTCTTAAATCTTTGTTATATAATGTTGACAAGTATGATTCCATATTAAACGTACTTTTGACACATGAATAAAACTCTAAATTAGAATGTTCATTTAACATAGAAAATATACACTGGATGTTACAATCTTTAACTCGTTGAGAGAACTGTTTAAAAAATAAATCAGTGTTAACAATATTTTGAAACTCCCACGCATAGCTGAAACCATAAATAATTTCCTCACTTCAGTTACCCATGACTTGCGGTTAATATCGTCCATTCTTTTAACATAATATAGGTTTGTTTTGGATATCTAGTCTCTTCCATAATTAATAATTTACACCAGTACTTAACACATCTTATTATAGAATCACTACATATATGATGACGACCGCATTCAGATAAAACAGCTGCATTTGTTGTAGTAATACCAACACCAAGAACATATTTACAGTATTTTACATGAAATCTTTCTAGAATTAGCCACTCCTGAAAACCCGAACATAAGGTCTAAATGATATCCCTACCAACTGCATCCCCATCGAATTACTGTTTCATCTTTGTTTCAGTTTAGCCATCGTCCAGCATAGTGTATACTATTTGTCCCCCCGTACCTGTGAAGATCCGGGTTCGGATTGATCTTCAGCAACCCATGCTGATTGTAAAAGGCGACTAACGGGATCGGGTGGTCAGGCTCGCTGACTTGGTTGACACATGTCATCATTTGCGTATTGGCATCCCAATTGCGTAGATCGATTTTCATGCTGTTGATCACTGGATTGACTGATCCAGACTCGATTATTTACAGCCCGCCGCCATGTAGCTGGACTATTGCTGAGTGCAGCGTAAAACTAAACTCACTTCACTCACTCACTCACTCTTTCCCCCGTCATATAAACATAACATTCTGAACGACATTGCTCAAACACATGTGATTTAAGCATACGAAAAGCACAAGGCAAGAAATTCAATATATTCACATCATGTTTCAAAATTCAAGGACAGCTCGCTGGATATTGTCGATACCCGCAAAAACGTGTTGTATAAACATATTGTCTGTAACGAAATCACCAAGAACTTATTATCAATATTCAGCTGTCCTGAGTTCCCAACAGGTTAAGTTTAAATAATCTTAACATGGTCAGTACTGACTGGTTTTACCAAAGTGATACAATTTTATAGTAAGCGATCCGTTTTGGTCAGTCCTCCAATAACAAGGTTGCAAGAATAAAACCAGCCATGTATACTACACACTAGACGTTATAAAACACCCGTTATTCTGAAGTTACTCATCTTTACCTTCTTTTGAGTAGTATACATACTCAGTTCCAAAAGAAACGCGAATCATGTGAAACTGTGATAAGGTCTTAAAAACACCTGATTGATGTTTGCTTATGAAAACATGTAGGATAAACAACACGAGTCCTTAAAGTGAAGGCACAAATGATCTTTATTCATAACCAGACGTCTTCAATGAAAACGTCAATAAGACGTCGTAAGACTGCGCCATTTGGTAACGTTAGGCTGCGTGATTTGTTAACGTCACTTAAGAATCATTGGAAATGACATTCCAGTATCGAGTATGGCTTTCGTTAGAAACCACTGTAGTATCATCTGAACATACAACTGACGATGATCTTCTCGTCCAACACACACCACTTCGTCTTGATTTATGTCTTATTTCAGGTATTTCAGGCTCGCTGACTTGGTTGACACATGTCATCGTATCCCAATTGCGTAGATCGATGTTCATCATTGGATTGTCTGGTCCATACTCGATTATTTACAGACCGGCACCCTCTAGCTGGAATATTGCTGAGTGCGGTGTAAACCTAAACTCACTCACTAGTTCATGCAATTTGCAACATTTGTAATATTCGCGTTTGTTTTTGGTATTCAGTATATGTTAAAAACACGGATAAATGCTTAATATCACTATACCTTTGAGCGAGTTTCATGAGAAAATGGTAGCCTTCACAACATGTAAATATTGAAGCATTAACCTAAATGAGATGAAGAGCATATCTTTCTCTTTTGTGCGATTAATTTAAACGATTTTCCGCAAATCCTTATGAATTTGGATTTTGAGAAATCGTACGTCATTTTCAAACTACTGAGATTATATTTTAAAATGATCTTTCCAGATCGGATATGCCGATGTAGCTGTTTTTGATGTACTTGAGGCTGCTGGCGCTTTGAAAGGCCCGGTAGATGGCTTCCCGTTGGTCAAGGCCAACGTAGAGAAGGTCAAGTCTAATCCAAGAATAGCCCAGTATTTAGCCAAACGACCGCAAACACCGATGTAGAGGACAAATAACTAGAAGAGGAACACCTATTTTTATAACATATACTTTAACTGGCACGCATCATATCGACAACTCATTTTTTTTGTCGAAGAAAAGAATAAACGCGTGCCGAGGCTCCTGTCTTTAGTTGGCATGGATTAGAATAAAAGTATAAACTGTAACCGTTTTGTATTATTTTTTGTTCTTTTGTAACGATACAGGCAAGATGTTCCAGTTACTTAGGCATGTCATGAAGATATAGTTTTTGTGGTGCTTGACAGTCGTTTATTGCAAAAAGGGATTAACTTTAAACAGTGTTCATTGTTGTTATTGCGAGTTTCCTTGTCACTGTTTGAAAGGAAGCTGTGATCGTGATGAAGGGTTTTGGTTCTTTAAAGATCACATATACTCTAGGGGGGTACAAATATATAAGTCACTAATTGGCATAGTTATAAATGAAACCCCGTCATTAAAACTACTCATTTCGATCTTTAATTACTTAAATCGACCTTTTTGACAACAGTGCACAATTCTCTCCCGCGAACGAAATTTCAACCAATCAGAGGGGTGCGTCTCCGTGACGTATACATACGAGGGGCGCTTTAGAATTTATGTACATTCAGGGGGTAAATTATCTTGTTTACAGGTTTGTAAAAACCTGAAATCGTGACAATTGTTGTGGAAAATGAAAGATATGTGTTCTCACAATCCATTGTCATTTAATCTTGTCACCTGCTTTGCCGAGTTACAACTTGTTTTCGGACGATTCTGTCAAAATCGCTTGGTGTCGCTAGGCCTTATTTGTTCGAGCCAGACGCTAGTGATAGTAAAAATGATGATCAACCTCGCTCATCACGCTTAAGGTTAATTTCTTCAACCTGAACAGTGCGACATTAGGAAGGGTGGATGCCCATCAGATGCTGTTATTTGAAAATATCCCCGTCGTTCTTGTCTGATTGTAATAAAGTATCAAAACAGTGTAGGCTTTTTTCAGATTTTCTAATGCCTGGATGGTATAATGACTCATCCAAGTTGATCCCATTTCTGTGTTTTTCACCTCGATATTTAATCATGTCATGTAAAAATATGACGTCTATTACGTATGATATTACAAATTGACATTTGATGTATTTGAATCGGAAAACTAAACAAGCCCACTTTGCCATTGCTAGAAGAATCTACAATTAATTGGCAAATATGAATACTAGTCTCAGGACGTCGAAATGCTTATATATTTCTTATCAATGTTAATGAAGTTCTGGTCAAAAGTGTCGGCGTTTTGATGCTGAAATTTGCATGAAATACAACAATTAATGCATTTTGTTGTAACCCTAATACTGTATATACCTATTTACCTATTTGTCATCATTATAGATTCTTCTGTTAATGAATTTATAAGTAGGTATAATTAGTTTTAACCGATTCAGATTACCCGACAAAGGTTCAATTTGGCATTATCATACGTAATGGACGTAAATACTCAACATGCCATGATTAAATATCGATGTGGAGATGTTCCTGCCATTTCCGGTTCAGGCTCATAACGCCGACCTTTCGACCAAACTTTACGGTTGAGTGAAATATAAAGGTCGACGTCCTGAGACTAGTTTCATTTTGCCAATTAATAATGGATTACGAGGACAATGCAGGATCAAAGAGTTATTAGAGGAGGATAATCCGGATTATGCGGATGAGAGCGCACCTAATGAGAAGATGACAACAGATGACAGATATTTATCAGTTGACAGATTTTAGCATTTTTAATAAATGCATCGTAAATTCCTATAGCATACATTTTTTCGCAGATTTTAACCTAAATGCAATAGGTGGGATGCTGAATCAGCAAACTGCCTCACGGACAGTGTTCCTTTTTCAAGCTGGTGACAAATGTCATCCAGTCGTCGCTCCAAATCCCTGTATTTCCTCTTCTTAGACGGACGCTTCTGGCCAGCAGCATATTGGACCAACTTGTTTTCGGTGTTGGTCCGTTCTCGTGACAGCAACGACACAATCTCGAAAATGGTTGGATGAGCCTTGCTGACGTATTTCTTCAGGCATGAATGCCACCCTTCTAGGTGGTTGTTTGTTTTGGCCCATCTGTGTTGTGGTGGTTCCATTGCGTCATGTGCAGATCTCCCTCCACCCAGAAGTTGGTCATGTAGTCTCTGAGTTGTCGGCAGCGGTCTTCATCAGTCTTTTGCAGTGCATATCCAAGATATCCAGTCTCGTTTTCTCTTGCTGACTCTGTACGTGAACCCGCCAACAACCAAGTAACGACTGCCGCGAGCTGTAGGGACGAATCTCTGATCTAGCTGTGCATTTGCCATTTCGAAATAGAATGTGAATCCATTCCATAGATATTTATACCAAAGATATGAACAGTGTTCAATATTGGCACTCTACTACTAGTAAGTGTTATTGTAAACTTTTCAATCAATTGGAAGTGACATGTGCGACGAGGTCACCCTATCAAAACATCTAGAGTAGATTATCCGCAACGCTCATTAAGCCTAATCAGAACCAAACCTTCAAAGGAAACCGCAGGTCGGCGTCCTGAGACTAGTGGAAAATCGAAAGGTCGGCGTCCTGAGACGACACCGTAGCGCATGGAAGTGCAGCAAGAAGAATTATCAGCCGAGTTACAAAAACAAACATCGATCAAAAGATTAACCGATAACACGCTGATTGATGAATTACTTTTATCTTGCACAGCGGATTTGTCAAAAGGTAGTGTTTATGCATGTGGATTTACTAATCTATACTGAATACACTCTGTCGTAAGGTGTCTGTGTAAAGCAACGTCCTTCTTTCAAAGGATTAACCGCCAATACATTGATTGATTGCTCATTATTGGCTAACAAAATTACTTTTTTTTCAAGAATGGTGGACATTATGCAAGTAGTTGCCAGGTATGCTATCTTGGGTGACCAATGAGACTATACACCAATGTGAAAAACCTGAAACGATACATCACCTTTTCGCATATTAGACTGTTAAAAGACACATCACTTGGAACAGCTGCAGATGAACGGCGTGTATGTGGATATTGATGGATACATTCCTCGAACAAGGTAATAGCCTGACATTGTTCCTATAACTTTAATCAGTTTTAATTTTAATATTTGCATTTTGTTTTTATTCATTTGTCGTAGCATTCAACAGAATCATTGTTTTCGCCGTGAAGTGTAATGACAACATACACTAGGGCGTGTGTGCGAATTATGATTCACATTGACAAACTATAAAATGTCTAGATATAACAGTCCTGTTATAAATTCACTATAAGTATCAGCAGATCGCCTGCTTTTTATTAAGCTTCAAAATGCATACAAGTGTGATAATAAACTGATTAGTATTATAATTTTAATTTCTATTTTCTAGGTTGCAAAAATATTTGTTTGGTTTTCCCCCTCTTCATACCATAAAATTTTGTTTCTGAGCTGTATACCCCTTATTTCATCTTCTTTAATTTGTTGTAGTTCAAGTTTATGTTTTGCAAGTTCAGATAATAAATTTTCCTCAATAGTTTGAAAGTCTTTTCTTATTGATTCTTCATAGTCCTTAATTTTAGTTTCTAATTCTGAGGTTTTATCAATGGTTTTCTTTTTTAGAAAGGTTGAAAATGAAATTAATTTTCCTCTAACTTTCATAAGGAAGGAGAGCGGACAGTTGGTGGTTTGTTGCCATGTCCAACCTAAACAGGCTGAACTGTGCTATTTGTTGTTGCCCTGCCTGGCATTCAGCAAGACTGGGATAGAACAAGACTTGGACGGCTCGGAGTATTAACTGTGTGGGGTATTCATTGAAACAGCAACAGGATGTTAGCATGGACCTGCGTTATGAACAGATGCATTTAAATGCAGAAACATCCACGCACATGAACTCGCACGAACGCACACACATGCTCAAAACAAGCCAACCGAAATCTTTATCTACCGGTAAGAGTACATTTGGTAACAATTGCTATTCTGACTCTTTTCCCGTTTAATATTTCGATATAGGTCACTCGTGAACGCTTTAAATTGGGGAACTGAACCCGGTCATTACACAAAAACTACCAAACGCAAACACAAGCCAAGCCGTGCAAAGAGAGACGCCCTTCTTTATCTCTGCTCAAAACCCACACCACGATTTCGCGGTGGTGACCCAGCTCAATCCGGGACGCTGTTTGAACACACAATGAACATGTAACTGCATATCACCGCGCATAAGGGCAAAGACAGCAGTTGAAGGCGGAGGTAGCACTCTCACCGTATACCCACGATCATGCCGACATACAGATTCCGTTATTTCAACTACAAGGCAATGGGCGAAGTGTGCCGACTGATGTTTGCGCTTGCTGGTCAGGAGTTCGAGGACGTCAGGATCACCCACGAACAATGGGCCGCAGAGAAGCCAAGTAAGGATATTTTAACTGGTTTGGTACACGGGTAGATTGATTGATTGGTGTTTAACGCCGCACTCAGCAATATTCAAGCTATATGGCTGCGGTCTGTAAAACAGTCGAATCTGGACCAGACAACCCAGTGCAATTGGGAGCCGATGACATGTGTCAACCAAGTCGGCGAGCCTGACCACCCTGTCCCGTTAGTCGCCCCTTACGACAAGCATGGGTTGCTGAAGATCAATTCTTACCCGGTTCTTCACGGGTCTGTCAGCGGGCCTTGACGTTTAGTATATATATACAATTTGGCAATAATGAATTATCTATGGTTGCTGATTATGGCCATCGGAAAAACCCTGGCGATATAGCAAAAAAGAAAGAGTACCATATGATATTGCGATATGATATTACGATATCGATATTACGATACCGATATTACGAAGCAGCAAAACACAGTGATAACACGCAACGATATTTCGATAACACGATATGACGATAATCCAAAACAAAATGGCGAATCCTGTATTTCACAAATGACAGCTGAGAAATATCGCAATATATTGCTTTGTCGCCATATCGCAAAATGTCTCTGTATTGCGATATCGCGTCACCATATGGCAATATCGCCTTTTCGTATTAACGCCACATCGTGTCGTGTTATCGCCTTGTTGTAGATATAAAATGTATTTTGTAGATACCCCTCTGGGTCAGATGCCCGTCCTTGAGATTGATGGAAAACCCTTCAGCCAGAGCAGCGCCATATCCAGATACCTTGCAAGGACATTTGGTGAGTCGAAAATTTTGGTCATATCACTGTGGGCTTCATCGACTAAAAGGGCGTCCAGTACCTCATGATTGACGTAAGAGCTGACGGAGCAGTGAGAATTCGTGTTTTTTGTTGAAGAAGGTGAAATGCTACTGACTGGAGGAAGTCCGTATAATTACTGTAAATGAGGGCGGTGGGGTAACCTAGTGGTTAAAGCGTTCGCTTGTACACCGAAGACACGGGTTCGATTCCCCACATGGATACAATGTGTGAAGCCCATTTCTGGTGTCCCCCGTCGTGATATTGCTGGAATATTGCTAAAAGTGGCGTAAAATCATACTCAGTCACTCAGTACTGTAAATGACAGTCAGCTTGTGTTGGTTTTCCTGTTGGCGTTGTCCAAGTAATTAAAGTCACATTCGCTTCAGCAAAGAGTGTAAGAACGAAGTATTGCGGAAGCTACTATACACACCCTTAAAAAAACAAAAACAACCCAAAACAAAAAACAACAACCAACCAACCTGATCGATTTTAGTTGGTTGGTTGTTTAACTCCACACACAGCAATATTTCAGCTATATGTGAATAGTCGAGATCGATTTTGACAATCCAGTTGGTTGTTTAACTCCACATCAGCAATATTTCAGCAATATGTGAATAATCGAGTCTGTGACAATCCAGTGATCAACATCATGAGCATCCTGATGGGATACCGTGTCAACCAAGTCGCAAGCTCTTGATCCCAAGACAAGCATGGGTTAGTGAAGACCAATTCTAACCCGGATCTTCGTGGGTATATCGATTTTAGTCATATGTTCATGAACTAATGTACTTCGCAAATGTAACCGTTTAAATTTTTTGATGCCCTTACAATACAGCATGTATTATAAAACTGCGCAAAAATGCCATGGGAAGGAAATCTAAATCAGATTGCACGTAAAGGTTTTTACAGTTATTTGAAAATGATTATAAAAGGCTGAACTTTAGTCAGGGTTTTGTACTTTGTCGACTCATTGGGAGGTCGTCCGAGAAGTGGTAGCGTGGTTTTCGATAAATGAAGTTAGGTGGAAATTTCTAAATAGGGGAAGTACGTTAATCCGAATATCGTTAATCCAGACGTGACTTAGTGGTACTGTCTGGAATAACGAGTTTCTATTTTGTGAAGCATGTGAATCTCAAGGCAGGTACAAATGTACTAACTTAGTGTATCATCAAATAATTTCAGGTTTCTATGGTAACGGCGATCTGGAAGCCCTAGCGGTGGACCAGGTTCTCGGTGTCATCCAAGACGTCATCATCTTCATGCGCGACCATTTTAAAGAGAATGACGAAACAAGAAAGGTAAATTACACTATATGGCTGGATAAAGTGAGTGAGTGAGTGAGTGAGTTTTACGCCGCTTTTAGCAATATTCCAGCAATATCGCGACGAGGGACACCAGAAAAAGGCTTCACACATTGTATTTATGTGGGGAATCGAACCCGGATTTTCAGCGTGACGAGCGAACACATTAACGACAAAGTTACCCCACCTCCCCTCTGGATAAAGGTCCGCTGAAATTCCAGATTTGTCCTGTGCATGATGATCTGTCCTAAGTGCTATTCTCCGACACGGAGATGACACGCGGTGATGTGGCTGAAATACCATTCAAAGTTTTGTGAATCTAAACTCGCACTTCGTTTACTGATAAAGTCTTCATGCTTTCAGGATGAGATGGCGAAAGAGATAAAGGATGTCAAAGTACCGCTGTATTTCGGGATGTTGGAGAAGTTGCTGAAACAGAATGGCAGTAATGGATTCTTTGTTGGCAAGAAGGTGAAACCTCCACCATCACTGATACGACTGGCATTGCTTCTTCTGAGGTTGCATTGCTACTACAACAACACCTACTACTACTACTGCTACTACTACTACTACTACCACAACAACTACTACTACTACCACTACTACTACAACAACTACTACTGCTACTACAACTACTACTACTGCTACTACCACTACTACTACTACTACTACTACTGCTACAACAACAACAACTACTACTGCAACTGCAACAACTACTACTGCTGCTACTACTACTACTACTGCTGCTACAACAACAACTACTACTACTGCTACTATAGCAACTCCTACTGCTACTACCACTACTACTACTACTACTACTACTACTATTATTAGTTCTGCTACATCAACAACTGCTACTACCGCAACAACGACAACAACAACAATAACAACAACTACTACTACTATTACTGCTGCTGCTGTTACTATCACTACTACAAAGATCAACAGTTTATCTGCTACGACTACTAATATTATTGCTACTACCATAACTACTACAATTACTGCTGCAGCTACTACTACTACTGCTACTACTACTACTACTACTACTACTACTCTTGCTGCTAGTACCACTACTGCTTCTACTTTTGCTGCTACTACTACTATTAATACCACTTGAATTCATAGTCTATCTGCTACGGCTACTATAGCTAGGGCTACAATTACTGCTACTACTCCTACTACTACCATCACTACTACAACTACTGCTGCTATCTTACCACCACTAGTCCAAGGATCAATAGTTTATCTACTTCGACTACCATTACTATTGCTGCTACTACTACTACTACTACTACTGCTGCTACTACTACTACTATTGCTACTACTACTGCAACTACTACTACTACTACTACTACTATTACTACTATCACTGGAACAACTGCTACTGCTATTACCATCACGAAGACTACAAACTGACAGAACATTAGCTACATATAGAACTCACTGAAGATAGCTTACGGTTATACCAATGAGGTAACAGAACGAGTACATTTATTCGCACAATTTCAATATCTATACATAGAAAACCAAAATATTTACTTGAACTAGAACACTTTTCAACCGTGTAGCAACACATAATCTTCTACATGACGTGTCATTGTTGGGGATTAGGGCCAGTTGGCCCGACGCCGCTTAATAAGTGAAAAATGTTCTTCACATTAACCTTCCGGAAACTGTTGTTGATTTTCTTAAGTATATTTCAGCACTGTCAAATTGCAAATCATATAACGATGCAAAAAACGTGAAACACTGTTTGATCTCTTTGACAAATGTACTGTTCTTATTAACCAAAATCTTTCCTAACCATATTGAATATCCAGTGTGTCATTGGATATATGAATACTTTTTTGCAGATTAGTATTGCTGACGTCAGTCTGTTTGATATCTATGATAAAACCCCAGAGGCCATACTCAAGTTGGAAGACTACCCTCTGGTCAAGAAATGCATTGACAACGTTGCCTCCAATCCTGGAATCAAAGCATGGGTTGAGAAACGTCCAGTTACAGCGTTTTGACGTGATACACGGACATTGTCCCTTATGTCAGCAATATTCCTGCCTGTAAATAATCGAATCTGGACCAGACAATCCAGCGGTGAACAGCATGAGCATCGCGCTGTGCAGTGGGATACGATGACATATGACACATTCTCAAGACAAGCATGGGCTGCTGAAAACCAATCCTAACCCGGATTTTCACGGGTCTTGTTCATTATGTGATAAGTGCTTGGTGAAATAATGTTAAACATATACAAAGAGTCAAATCCTAATAACGATTTTCTCCCGATTTATTATAGAATATTGTAAACATTTTCTTCATATATACAATAAAAAGCTTGTCAGTTCATTTGGACACTCAGTTCGAAAGCATTTATAAGTAAACACTATTTTCACATTTAGATACTGACTAGGAAATCTATTCTTTACAAAAAGTCCGGTTTTGTAATTTTAGCGAAAACAATAAGTAACATTTCCAGAAGAATATTAGTTTGGCACCTAAACTGTAAAAGTGACCCTACTGCTTCAAGACGGGAAACAACACCTAAACATCATCTACTTAACTGGCATACACGCATGTTAACAAGGGCAAAAAATAATGTGTGAAGTGGTGTTCCCCAAGGTTGTGTTATGTCTCTTGTATCATTCATTATATACGTTGACACAACAGTCATAGTCATATTCAGCTCTAATGAAGGACATTTTAGGAACAATGTAATTTTGCAACGGAATCCTGACTATTGAAGTTCTGAAAAAAACTAGCTCACTGAAATAGCATAGTAGTGATTCTGACATAAACTATACATTCATCACGCCAGGCATCTGTCCATGTGTGCATCTCATTACTTTACCTAAACAGCACCAATATAGACCATTCTTAACCAATATGCATGACCTCGAGGTCAAATCGAAAGCGAGGCTTAAATAGGTTGACCCAACCTTGAAAATGGCGACCTCGAAAAGGAAAGATTACTGCTGTATGCCTTTGCGTTGGAGTGATGCCCGTAAGGATTTTACAGTATCTTTTCACCATATTCCCAAGAATAAGATCATAAGAAGGCAGTGGGTGACGAAAATACGGAGAGATCCTGGAAAATGAATCATAGTAAGTACAAAATAATTACGGCACATGGCATAGTCTAGATCTGCCGTGAAATGTACAAACTGTTCACTATGCAAGGTTTTAATATTTAGGACACATGTACAATGTGAATGTCACAAACACAGACACATTCAAACCCCCCCCCCCCACACACACACACACACATTGCACATTGTCATGTTCAAAATCAGTGACCACCCCCCTAGTTCATATGTACAAATTGACCCTTCCCCCTGCCTCCCAAAACAAACTGGGAGACACCCCAACCCCAACAAACACCGCACCTAAAATCATCATCACACCCCTAGTCATAAATTATGTACGGTCCATTATATTATTTGTTTTAAAGCATATGGACATATGGAGACACTCTTGTCATGATGGCAAGGGAATTTTATTTGCAAATATTCTGTATCAGTGAAATTTGATTGGCTGCAAATCAAAGTAACATTTCAAGTACATGTATATGCAGGACACACACATGCTGTTAAAACAAATCTTAAATATGTACTTTCAAAATTACTGCATGCTGACCAGTACTTCAGGGATACAGGACATATTACTGGACAATCTAATTACAACAACTGACACATATTTAGTGTTTAAATATCCATTTCAGATGCTGCTAATTAAGAGTCAGAGAGCATGTCACCAGCTCAGGAACCTCCCATAAGCAATCTACCACAGTCACCATCTCAGATACAGTAAGAATGTCAGACCGTATTAAGTTAATTTTGCCAACTGACATGGTTTTTAAAGAATTTAATACAACTGAACTTTTATTATGCTATGTTATTTACATATAAAAATATTGATTGCCCATACTGTCTAAAATATGAAATGATGTTAGCCTCTACTCCTTGATGTATATTTGTAATTTCAGAGATGATATGTTATTTACATATAAAAATATTGATTGCCCATACTGTCTAAAAATATGAAATGATGTTAGCCTCTACTCCTTGATGTATATTTGTAATTCCAGAGATATATTTATTGTTTGTGTGGTCGAAGAGATAATAGTGATGCTTTACAATGCTTATATTACAGTGAAGCAGAGAGTGATACAGCAGCCACTGACCCCAGTCCTACATGAGAACAACTCCATCAAAAATTACATGAACAGGAGAGGCAACTCAAGGAAAAGGTTGACAAAATAGAAACATTGAACAGAAAACTTGAACTTGAAAGTTTGGACTTTGCAAATTCATGTATGATGATAAAAAATGATTGAACAATTTACAGTATTCCATCATTTCAAACATTGGCACTGATTAGCTGGAACTTTTCATTTGTTGAATATCTTCCCAGGTTTTATGAAGTACCTTGCCCAAACAGCACAAGAATTGACAGACATGAATGTAAAATGAAATTGTTTCATGCTTTGTGTTCTGTAAATGATGGATGAAAAAAGAGACAGCTGTAATACATACACATTGATGGATTTAACTGAATAATAGAAAGGTATTTCATAATGGCATAGTTGTAGATGTAACTCATTTGCTGCTGTTTAATTAATAATTGATGAAAAAGAATGTATTTCATCCTGTTTGAAAAGAGTTAGTTGGGAACCAGAAAAAACAGGTAAGAGATTATGATAATGTGTAAGGGGAGAAAACTATGATAAATTATGAATTGATCCAGCTGTAATTGTTGCCATTCATGTCAGACTAATCTAAAAAGATATTTCTATCAACATTAATATTGCACCCAATATATTTTCAATTTGCATCCTCTGAACATTTTATTGTTATTCATCAGTCTTACAGTTGGAAACTATTGTGAATGTGTCTATTGTTATTGGACTTTTAAGACACCATTTCAAAATAAAATTTTATTAACTGCACTCCAGGTGTTCGTTATTTATTTAGGTTAATTGTGTGCTGTAGTGTGAATCCTGTTATGCTAACCTGATAATATGTACTCCTTAAAAGGGCTTCAGTTACAGTGGTACAGAATAAATGCACAAGGTCTACAATAAATCAATGTTATGGTATAGTAACACAGTATTGAAAAGTGTTTCAAATATTCCCCATGCAGGTACCATAAGTCCATTTAGGTAAAATACCTTCAAATCAGTCACGAAAGAAAAAATCATCCAGTTTTGTCTTGCACATTGTGTCCCACTCATGCTGATTGAATGAAATAGTTTCTACATGATGATGTGGCGATTCGTTTTTCCTCTGCGATTGAAACATGCAGCTACGCGCACATCGCCTTCACCAGTAGTCCTGTACAACTGAAAATAAATGCGTGAATAGATACCCTATATCTATAAAACAGAGTCGATTGGACAAAACATTTCAACAGAAAAAATACCAAACAAAAAACTCATCACATGAATAATACAATTTTATTTGGTCCAGATCCACTCGAGGAGAGCTATCTTGATCTACATATTACTTATAATCTCGATTATCCAGCTCAAGAATTAACAACACTACTCCCATGTGGAAGCGGATGATTTGAATCCAGGTCAGGAAATACGTTTAGTCTTTTGCTTTGTTCATATGTTGATAAAGTAAACGTGATTGACTTCCTTGGTAATATTTCCACTATTGTGACTTTAGAGTAGCTTCCCTTCATAAATGCTGCGCAACATGGTAAACGTAACCTAGATATCTAGGTCATATATCGTGATGTGTCGTGAAGTACAGTAATTATTCACCCTTCAATCCGTGAATATGCTACAGAAACATTTGTGTAGCCCTTTCCCATTTCTCTGCGATTTCCCTGAACTACATGCCAGTTTCGTAATGTACCGTTCAAGGGAAATTTGAAACCAGGAAGTAAACATTGAGATTGGTCGCCATTATGCGATTGTGTCCTTGCCCTATTTAGCCTCGTTTTGGTACAGATATGAATATTCATGAGGCCTCATTAAGAATGGTCTATAGAACACATATATACCATGCCATGTAGTTTATGTGTTGAGGCGCTCAGAAACAACATTTCTTTCAACTTTTCAACCTCATCTAAACATGTGTTATTTGAAAGTTCCTGCTTTAAGTTTCAAATATGCGTTAAGCAGTTTGTGAACATATCAAAATGATAGCATTCACTCGAACTGCCTGATTGCTTTATATAGTTCAAAGGTACTTTTTGCAAAGGCACTTGCGTTATTTTGGTGTCGTGTTAGAGTTATTATTACAATTTACCATCGAAAAGGAGTTTTTCTGACAGTGTAAGGATCATCTTTGCGGAGAATCTAGGATCGGCAGATCCTGCTACGCCTAAGGGATGTAAGGCGAATAGTAAGCGGAAATACACTCATCTCCACACACAACCATTACTCTACCTTGGTCTTTCCTGAAAACACTTGTTCAATCAGTGTTTGAAAGAAATTGCATTTGTATTTTTTATATTTCGCTGCTGGAAAGTGTTGAAGGAATCGAGACATTAGTTCAAATTTCAACGTGTACTTTTTACGAGGGTTTCAAATGCAGGTAGTGAATACTCTTGCCTAACTTTCACATCTTTTGCGAAAGGCTATAACCAGCAAACAATAGCAGTGTATAGGAACGTAAAGAAATGTAACAAAACGCAAGAGCAAACATTCCTATAAAACTAAATATATATGCTGATATTTTAAGAATAACGACAACAATGTTTGTCTGCGGTACCCAACACAACTCTACTTACAACCAGAAGGAAATGTGTGTTCAAAAATCTGGTGTCCCCCGCCGTGATATTGCAGGAATATTGCTAAAAGCGGCGTAAAACTAAACTTACTCACTCTTTGGCGTGAAGAGCGAACACTTTAACAACACGGTTATCCCATCGCCGCTGTATACGAATGATGTTATCGGAGAGCCTGTATTCATTGGAGATGACGTTTCAGTAAGAGCTGATGGTATCATATGATATCATAGCTCGGGTTTTTTCTCACCTTGATGTGTTCTATCTTATAGTCCCACATTTTGGGCGAGCTACACGATAAGGATTTTCTTTAGTTCAATGTGACATAGTGGTTATCTGTTTCTTGACGGGGCCGAGATCGTGACGTGAGTCATACATGTTGAAAGTCACCGTGAAGGTCTTTCGTCAAGTGTGGCGGACACTTTACTGTATCTACATTTTATTCTTTTAGACATAATATTTGAAAATGTGCGTGAGATTTGTTGTTTCCATGGTTTTGTGTTTGTTTGTTGTCAAAAGCAGCACCCGGCAATGATCCAGCTATAAGACAGTGGCCTGCATCTAACATTGTCTATAACAGACAATCCAGTGATGGACATCATGAGCATCGATGTACGAAACTGGGATACGATGACATGTGTCAACCAAGTCAGTCTGACCACCTGATCCCGAGAGAGAACAGATTGATAGATAGATAGACAGATAGATAGATAGATAGATAGAGGGAAATTTCTAAGAAGGGGAAGTTCGTTAATCCAAATATCTTTAATCCAGACGTGTCTTTGTGGTACTGTCCGGAATAACGAGTTTCTGTTTTATGAATCATGTGAATCACAAGGTGGGTATAAATGTACTAACACATAGTGTATCATCAAATATTTTCCGTATCAGGTTTCTATGGTAACGGCGATCTGGAAGCCCTAGCGGTGGACCAGGTTCTCGGTGTCATCCAAGACGTCATCATCTTGATGCGCGACCTTTTTAAGGAGAATGACGAAGCAAGGAAAGTAAATTACACTATATGGCTGGATAAAGTGAGTGAGTGTGGTTTTACGACTTGCTTTTGGTAATGTTCAACATAATCGCCCAGCGGGAGACACCGAAATGGGCTTCTCACATTGTACCCATGCGGGGAATCGAACCCGGATCTTTGGCATGACGAGCGAACACCTTAACCACTAGACTACCCCACCGCCCCTCAGGGATACAGGTTCGCTGAAATTCCAGATTTGTCCTGTGCACGATGGTCTGTCACGACCACGAGCTTCCTCCGATATCGACATGACGCGTACATGTGGCTGAAATGCTGTTCAAAGTGGTGTGAATTGAAACTCGCACTCCACTTACTGATAAAACTGCATAGAAGATACGGGTAGAAACATTACTGTTAACTTTCAAACCTCTTAACCTTTCATCTGGTATTTTTAAAATGTGATAGTTGCAGTTTGAAGCAATTTATGAGGCCTGGCTAGAATTTCGAGGTTGAAACTCAAGCTGCTTGCGAATCAGACTGCTATTTGAATTCAAACTCTGAAGGAGAGAATGAACCATACAATATCAAGGCTTTATTTCAGTAATATTTCAGTATAACCTGGCGAATTAATCAGCAGTAGTTGATATAAAGGCATAAATGTTATCAACCCATTGACAAAAATGACTAGGGGTGGGCGATACTACCAGTTAAACGGTATATTGCAATTCGAACTTCACAATACGATATATTTTCACGAACCGGTTCACCCAAAACGATCGGTAATTTTCGTGATGTTGTCAAAACTACTAATAACATTTGTATTTCCTTTATATTATTATACATTACTAGTTTTGAGAATGTTTATTGGTCATATAATTGCATTTGCGTGACTTTAAAACCATATAAATAAGAAAATAGATTGGTACCGGCACTTGTTGTAAGGATAAAAACACCAAAACGGCGGACCCCGCTGCTACGCTTTTTCTCGGTTTCCAAATTTTAGAGTGAAGTCTTCAATTTGGAAACATTTTTAATTGCTCTCTTGTACAATCACATCTGAGTCCTGACGGTGGCCAGTGGCATTGTTTCAAAAGAAAGGAAACAGTAATTTCATTGGCTTAACCCATGTGTTACACTTTCACAATATATTGCAAGACATATTGCAATACGCCAACAGATATCACAACATATCGCAATACGAAAATTTGGGCAATACCCAACCCTAAAAATGACCTGATGAACCATTTTCATCCTCAACTCAGATGGCCTTAAACTCTTTCACTGAAGCGTATTAGTGACACTTTGACGTCAGATGGGTATTAATTATTGGTTTCTCAGTGACTGGCGATGAACAAAGTTCACCATTCAAAGGTTAAACAAGTTCCCCTCAGTGTTCCGTTGAGTGAGTGAGTGAGCTAGTGAGTGAGTGAGTGAGTGAGGTGAGTGAGTCAGTGAGTCAGTGAGCAAGTGAATGAATGAGTAAGTGAATGAGTGAGTCAGTAATCGAGGTGATACCCTATGTGTGTACAGCTCTATCTGTATGTAACGTCTTCATCATTTCAGGGTGAGTTGGCGAAAGAGATAAAGGATGTCAAAGTACCGCTGTTTTCGGGATGTTGGAGAAGTTGCTGAAACAGAATGGCAGTAATGGATTCTTTGTTGGCAAGAAGGTGAAACCTCCACCATCACTGATACGACTGGCATTGCTTCTTCTGAGGTTGCATTGCTACTACAACAACTACTACTGCTAGTACTACTACAACAACTACTACTACTACTACTACTACTACCACAACAACAACTACTATTACTACTACTACTACTACTACAACAACAACTACTATTACTACTGCTACTATTACTACTACTACAACAACTACTACTACTACAACTACAACTATTATTACTACTACTACTACCACACCAACAACTACAACTACTACTGCTACTACTGCTACAACTACTACAACTACTACTACAGCTACTACTACTACTACTACAAAAACTACTACTACTACTACAAAAACTACTCAAACCACTATTAGTGCTGCTGCTATATTACTATCACTACTACAAAGATCAATAGTTTATCTGCTACGACTACTATTACTATTCCTACTACCATTACTAATACAATTATTGCTGCTGCTGCTACCTCTACTACTACTACGCTTGCTGCTGCTGCTACTACTTCTACCAATACTACTATTAATACCATTAGTAAAAGATCCAGAGTCTATCTGCTACGGCTACTATAGCTATTGCTACAACTACTGCTGCTGCTACTACTACTACTATTATTACTACTACTACTACCATCACTACTACAACTACTGCGGATATGTTACTACCACTAGTACAAGGATCAAAGGTTTATCTGCTTCGACTACTACTACTGCTACTACTACTACACTGCTTCTACCACTACTACTACGACTTTTTACTCTTACTTCTATTACTACTGCTGCTGCTACTACTACTACTACTGCTGCTTCTACTACTACTACTTCTACTAATACTTCTCCTACTACTACTTCTACTACTACTACTACGACTTCTACTACTACTTCTATTACTACTACTACGACTACTACTTCTACTACTACTACTATCACTGTAGCAACTGCTACTGCTACTACAATAACGATAGAATATGTTATAGAATATTGTAATTATTTTCTAACAATAAACAGAAAGACATGCTCCTGTATCGGTTCATTTTGAAACTCAGTTTTGTTCGAAAAGGAAATATAAGTAAGCAGTATTTCCACATTTTAGATACTGACTAGGAAATGTATCGGTAGCAGTGTGTCACAGTCTTTTCTTTACCATAAATTCAGTGTTGCAATTTAGGCGGATTCATTAAACGGAAAACACCCATGTAAAGAACAGTTTTAAAGAACAGACCTGGTAAAAAAGAAGTGTTCACACTTAAATATTCTGTATGTAACTGCCATACAGGCATGTCAACAAGGGTAAATAGTGTGTGAAGTGGTGTTCCCCAAGGTTGTCTTATATTTCCTGTACCATTCATTATACAGGTTGACAAAATAGTCATAGTCATAGACAAAGGCAAGTAAACAATCTCAAATCATTTTACAAAGCAATCCTGATTATTGATGGTGTGAAAATAAACTAGCTCATTTTAATAACGTATTAATTTTGAAAATAAACTTGCAGCACTCCGCACATCTGTCTGTGCGTCTCTCTCGCCACCCACTTTACTACTTTTATACTTTTCCAACAGTTGCTCTGAAGTTTCTACTCTCGATTAATTTGATCGATTTAACTGGCACAAAGTCCCTGGATATGTCGTGTCAGTATCTGATTTGGTGTCAACATTCTCGGAACCTATGCGATGGTCCGTTTGGAGTGAGTTAAGATAGAAAGTATTGAAAAACCCTGATACAATTAGTGTTTATATTTCATTAGAATTGTATTGTTATACTTTTCTAACAGGGAAGTGAAGGAATCGTGACATTATTTCAAATTTAAGTCCGTGCTCAATATGTATACTCCCGCCAGACAACCCATTTGGAACGTTTTATGCGAAAGGCCATAACCAGCATACAATACTTAAGTAAAGGAACGGTTAAAACACCCATCAGCAAATGGATACCCGGTGGGATAAGTCATGTGACTATAACATTCGAGCGCAAAACAGGCAGCTTGGGTTAGCCGGGATAGACTTTCTGATGCGCCGTTGAACAGTATCGTGTTGGATACCAGGCGCCATAGAAATCCATTATTAAATATTAGATTAAAAATTATAATGCCGAAAAACGCAAAAGCAACCATTCTTAATCAACAAAATAAATATGTTGATATCTTACGATGAACGAAAAAAACCTATTTGTCTACGGTACCCAACACTCTACTAACAACCAGAAACAAATATTAAATATTTTGTTCAAAAATCTTGTTTCAAAATGGGTGTTTTTTCACTGGCCAAAGGATTCTGAATTTGTTGTTGAGTCAGTATCTCAATTGGTGTTAAAATACTTGAAACCCATCTTGTGATGGCCTGCTTGTTTGGCGTGTCAGTTACAGTGGACTGTATTTGGAAAAGAAACCAATGGAACAGCGATAGAATTTCATTCCAGTTGCGTTGTTTAAATTTCGCAAGCTGAGAAGTGTTGAAGAAATAGAAAAGGAGTGGAGTGGATTGCATGACATCAATTCACATGTGAACAAATGCACTGCAGTCAGATAGACAAACTGACATTTCTCATATGGAAAGTTATTACTAGCAAACAGTGGTTCTGTTTAGGAACAGTGAGGAAATGCTGCGAAGCGAAAAAACTTGATAAACTAAATAAATATGGTGAAAAATATCTACGACCGTACCCAGTATTCAGCTCTACTAACAACTGGAAACAAATATTTGTTAAAAAATTAAATACAAAACTGTCGGAACACTCTTTTCGGTTTGGCGTGGGTGTCATCTTTTACAGTGGGTGTGGCTCAGTACACAGCACAGCCTAGGCGAGTATGAATGAGTCAGGTTCGTGCCACATGTCCCTTTTCTTAATTCCAACTGGGAGTTTACGAATGAGTGAGTGAGTGAATAAGGCTGTATGCTGCTTTTAGCAACATTCGGGGCGGTGGGGTAGCCTAGTGGTTAAAGCGTTGGCTCGTCACGCCGGGTTCGATTCCCCACATGGGTGGTGTCCCCCGCCGTGATATTGCTGGAATATTGCTAAACGTGGCGTAAAACTAAACCCACTCACTATTCACGTTCCGGCAACATCAAGGCGGGGACCCCAGAGATGCCCTTCATACACTGATAAGTCGGTTCTTTGGGGTGAAGAGCGCACACTTTAACCACTTGGCTACCCGATCAGCGCTGTATACGAATGTTGTTAACCTGTGAAGGTCCGGGGTAGAATATTGATCTTCAGTAACCCATGCTTGTCGCAAGGGGCGACTAAAGGGATCGGGTGGTCAGGCTCGCTGACTTGGTTGACACATGTCATCTGTTCCCAATTGCGCAGATCGATGCTCATGGTGTTGATCACTGGATTGTCTGGTCTAGACTCGATTATTCATATACCACCGCCATATAGCTGGAATATTGCTGAGTGCGGCGTAAAACTAAACTCACTCACTCACGAATCATGTTCTTAAGACGGCCTGTATTCATGGAGATCAAGTATCAGCAAGGGCTACATATCTTATGGTATGGGGGCGGTGGGGTAGCCTGAGTGGTTAAAGCGTTGGCTCGTCACGCCGAAGACCCGGTTTCGAATCCCACATGGGTACAATGTATGAAGCCCATTTCTGGTGTCCCCTGCCGTGATGTTGCTGGAATATTGCTACAAGCGGCGTAAAACCAAACTCAGTCAGTCAGTCAGTCTTATGGTATGATATGTTGTCATATCATATCTCCTTTTTTATCACTTTGATAATGTTTTATCTTATGGTCCCACATTTTTAGCAAGTTACTTGATAAGGATTTTCCTTAGTTCAATGTGACATAGTGGTTATCTCTCTCTTGACGGGGCCGAGATCGTGACGTGAGTCATACATATTGAAAGTCAATGTGAAGGTCTTTCGTCAAGTGTGGCGGACAGTTTTCTGGAAGTACATGTTTTTTGTTGAATATGTGGGTGTATTTGTTGTTTCCTTGGTTGTCTGTTTGCTGGTTGTTAAATGGAGCCCCCTACAATGTTCCAGCATATATTCTCTACCAGACAATCCAGTGATTGACATCATGAGCATCGATGTACGAAATTGGGATACAATTGGAATACAACCAAGTCAGCGAGCTTAACCACCTTATGCCGTTGGGCGCCTCTTACACCAATTCTAACACGGATCTTCACGGGTACTTGCGTTTGACTGCGGCAAACAATCGTATGATGGCTGTGTGAGTTATCTCACAGATGTATCCGATCAGTCGAACTGAGGAGCAGGGGGACATGGGGTGGAGGTCTGTGAACAATCGAGTCTGGACCAGACAATCCAGTGGGCAGCATCATGAGCATCGATCTACGCAACTGGGATACGATGACACGTGTCAACCAAGTCAGCGAGCCTGACCACCCGATCCCTTTAGTCGCCTCATGAATTACTGAAGATCAATTCTAACCCGGATCTTCACCGGTTAGATTACATTGTTCGTTCCTATGTTAAAACATTTCATTACAAAAGAAATGTGCATGGGGGTACGAAGTGTGAGAATTACCCTTGTAGCACAAGGATTTTAGTCATACAAATATCAGTCTCCAGTTCCCCTGTAGAATATACGATTATTTATTCGACACGAATATCGAAATGGATAATATCTGGTTACACTAAAACGCACTCCACCGTGTTTGTTTCTAAAAACGCACTCCGCTATATTCCAACTATATTTCTTTAACGATTCCAGTCTGAACCAGACGATCTACTGATAGCCCACGTGAGAAATAGCCTACACAATAGGGATACGATGAAAAGCACCAAGCAATTCAGCGAAACTGACCACCCAATCCACAGTGTCCCTTAATTTAGCAGAGCGTTGACATTAACAAAACAGCCAAATGAATAGGGATTCCTCGTCAAGTCTAGAATGTTATGATCAGTCAGAGTACGCCACCTCCTAAATTTAAATTACATTTAAATTTTGCAGATAGATACATATCAAAATCAATATATATTAATATAATACATGTACACATTTCCTAAATATTCCAGGAAATTTACACATTTCCTGATATGACACATTTACTGTAACGATATTTCTCGATACATACATTCATACATGCATGCATACACACACATACACACTTACGTACGTACATACGTACATATGTATATATAACCCATTATATAACCGGGTTGTGTACGGATATTCTGAAGACCAAACACTGGTTACGCGTACATACATACATACATGCATGCATGCATGCATACATGCACACATACATACATACATTCATGGGCAGATATGCAGATATATTCTATATAACACCCGTCACACTATATATCTTAGTGTGACAGGTTAGTTGCTTTTGTCTTTCTTATATTTCCATCTAGGCCACAGATTCATTCAAATACAGAACCAAGCTTCAAATACGCCCCACACAAACTGTCGTAGCACAAACTTAACCTTGGAAAGCCACGTCAGACCTCACGATAACAGTGGCATCTTTAACCCTGCAGCGATACACCGCATGTGACGCAGCACTTTCTGCATACGGGCGTCAGTTCTGAGCTAACAGTCGACGACAGTAGAAGGTAGCGTACACGGGGAACCTTAGCCATGCCGACTTACAAATTCCGTTACTTCAACGTTAGGGCCTTTGGGGAACTGCCCCGTCTGATGTTTGTTCTAGCAGGACAGGAGTTTGAGGACATACGGATCCCTAGGGAAGAATGGCCGGCCTTGAAGCCAAGTAAGTACTGCTTTTGTCTGATCCGTGTTGACAGACGTGCACCTCGTCTAAAACAGCTCTATGTCACAAAGGGTATGTACATTGATCAAGTGGAAGATTCTCATATCGTGTGGTTTCTCAGCGAAAAAGGGCAATATCGGATTGAACTTTCGCTAGGGCGTTTTTAAACCTTCCCGACATGAGAGTGAGTGAGTTTAGTTTTACGCCGCACTCAGCAATATTCCAACTATATGGCGGCGGTCTGTAAATAATCGAGTCTGGATCAGACAATCCAGTGATCCACAGCATGAGCATATCGATCTGCGCAATTGGGAACCGATGACATGTGTCAACCAAGTCAGCAAGCCTGACCGCCCGATCCCGTTATATTTGCCTCTTACGACAAGCATGGCGTACTGAAGATCAATATTCTAACCCGGACCTTCACAGGTATCCGGACATGAGAACCGTTTTATAATTTTCAGCTACGTGTGTGAGTTATGTCATCGCTACGTGAATATCCGGATTAGAATTGATCTGATGTGATTGGATGGATGGGTGGGTGAATGGTGGATGTTGGATGGAAGGATGTGTGGATGTATGTGATGTAGAGAGAGAGAGAGAGAGAGAGAGAGAGAGAGAGAGAGAGAGAGAGAGAGAGAGAGAGAGAGAGAGAGAGAGAGAGAGAGATCACCCACTGTGCTGAAAATTCACGTTTACAGGTATACGTATATGAATGAAGCGAAACTCCTAGGATCCAAGAAACTCCAGCGCGCTAGCTTAGTGATGACCTGTATTTTTTCTGGTAGCTCTTTGCTCAAACAAAAGAAGTTAAATTATGGTAATTCCTGTTATTCTGACACATGTCATCGTATCAGCCGCTTAAAAGGTTAAATTAAATATGTTGTACGTGAGTAATTATTAAATATGAGGTTGGGAGTCTGAGAGCACAACCCTGTGAGGAAATGGGTGTCTACCTTTGACGGTGGCGATATTATATTTTGACGTCAATATTTTTCGAATTGCAGCGAGGGAAGTACGTTGCCGACCTTTGCTCACTTTGCGCGGTTATAGGAAGATAATTTTCTCGTTGTCTTGCAACCCTATTTGCGCTACAGTTTGATTCTCAAGTTGAAATCATCGGCTTGTGTGAATCCGTATTGGGGTAATCATCAACAGCATTAAACAACAACCCAACCAAATCATCCTAATTTCAAGAGTGCCTTGCATTCAGAAATCATTTTTAAATCAGCAGTTGCAATTCACAAAACGTGATAGATCTGCATGTTTAATGGCTGTGCTGTGTATGGTGACACCCACCGTGAAAGAGACACCTTTGATAAATACATTTGAACAGCGGTTTGCTGAGTCAAAGTTGGTACAATCATCAGAGTGTGTGAGCGAGTTTAATTTTATTCCGCTTTTAGCAATGTTCCAGCAATATCACGGCGGGGGACACCAGAAATGGGCTTCACACATTGTACCCATGTGGGGAATCGAACCAGGGTCTTTGGTGTGACGATCGCGAGCGAACGCTTTAACCACTAGGCTACCCCACCGCCCCACAATCATCAGACATAAACGATGAGACAGAAATACTTTACTTTTTACGTCGTGTATATGTATTTAATGGCTGGCTGTTCTATAAACATTATTGAAGACAAAGACAGCATCACTTTATGGTGTTAGTTATATATAGTGATTACATCGTATTTCGCCTGTGATGTTCCGGGTAACAACTGGTCTTCAGAAACATAATCATATAATATATAAATAGAATGTAAGTTCAGCAGAGTGCAGTAGTCCATACGCGGAGAAATCCACGAATCAATGACACAACGCGAATAGTATTCACAAATAATAGCTAAATAATGCCGATGAGTGCGGAGAGAATAGTTGGACAGGTGAAGCACAAGCAGCATAAATGAAAGATGTAACTTTGGTAGAAGTATGTCTGTCTTCAACAACAATTAATGGGTACGTAGACTCGGATACGACTATTAACCTTGGGTTTTATACTCCGTATGGAGCTCCGAGGTAATCCACTATGCTAATTATTCACAACTTTGTTTTACAGAAACACCACTGGGTCAGTTGCCCGTCCTTGAGATTGATGGGAAATTTTATCCTCAGAGTAACGCCATATACAGATATCTTGCAAAGATATTTGGTGAGTCGACAATTTCGTCACAGAGAGTGAGTGAGTGAGTGAGAGAGAGGGATATGTATGTGTGTATGTTTGTTTGCGTGTATGCATGTATATATGTATGTATGTATTTATGTATGTATGTGTGCGTGTATGTGTGTATGTATGCATGTGTGTGTGCTTGTTTGAGTGAGAGACAGAGACAGAGACAGGAAGATGTGAATTTCCTTATTTCATCTGTGTCAGGTTTCTATGGTAACGGCGATCTGGAGGCCCTAGAGATGGACCAGGTCCTCGGTGTGGTCATGGACATCTACATGACCTACGCGCGAACCGTTTTCGAGAAAGACGAAGCCGTGAAGGTAGAGTAATCCTTGTGTGTGGAGATTTCCGCATATTATTCGCCTTACATCCCTCAGGCGTAGCAGGATCTGCTGACCCTGGATTCTCAGCAAACATGATCCTTGCATGGACTGTCAGAACCAAACTCCTTGTCGATGGTAAATTGTAATCATAATTCTAACACGTCACCAAATTAACGCAAGTGCCTTTGCGAAAAATACCTTTGAACTATAAAAAAGCAATCAGGCAATTCTAGTGAATGCTATCAGTTTGGTATATTCCTAAACTTTACTTCGACTTCTTACAACATATTAGAAATTTAAAGCAGGAACTTTCAAATAACACATGTTCAAATGGGGTTGAACAGTTGAAAGACAGGTCGTTTCTGAGCGCCATGGGTTCATCACCCAAACTCGAGTTCCATCGATGGTATGTATGTTTTCTATATCGGTGCTGTGTAGCTAAGTAATGAAACCCTCAGCCTTTTTAGAAAGGTGACATCAGATGAGATTTACAGCTTTACAATTAGTATATACAACATCGCTTTTATCAATACTTCATTTATAACATGACGGTGGCTCCGAGAACAATATATGATGTAACGGCTTTATCCTTTCAGGCTGAGAAGATGAAGGATTTGAAGGAAGTCCAAGTACCGTTGTATTTCGGGATGTTTGAGAAGTTGCTGAAGAAAAGTGGCAGTACTGGGTTCTTTGTTGGCAAGAAGGTAACTCAAATCATTTGAAGTAACAACATGTATATCGAAAACATAGGGACGTGTAAAAGAAAGTACACACCTGGTGCTTTGGAAATATTTAAAAAACATACGTATATCACCTTATTACCCATATGGTGAAACATAACCAGTGTCGTATATGTCATATGTGCACATATCACTTTTGCCCAGCAGCCATTGTATCTGTATTTCGTGTTCTGTGATGTCATTAAACAATGGAACTTGACGTCAATGAAGAGGGCCGTCACACTTGCTTACTTTGTTTACTGCACAAATGTACATGAATAAAATGGATGATAAAGACATTATTACACTCGAGCAAGTGTGTCACATGACTTATACGAAACTCGTGCAAAATTATGTTTTGCAAAATTTCACACTCGTTTCGTATAAGTCGTATGACACCAGCTCATGTAATGATCTCTATTTATCTAGCATCGTTACCCTACTCTTATATTCAGATCTAATGGTACTTGTTTTCAGATCAGTCTTGCAGACGCCAGTGTGTTTGATCTCGCTGATAAAATGTCGTCAGTGGTCAAGCTGGAAGACTACCCTCTGGTCAAGAAATGCAGTGACAACGTTTTGGCCAACCCTAGAATCAAAGCATACCTTGAGAAACGGCCGGTTACAGAGATGTGATCCGTGACGCATGAACATTTCTCTTAAAGTACTAGTTCTAGATACTGTAATGCTTAACGGTACCAAGCAGTGTTAACAAATATGAGCAACAGGAACATTTGAATGATTTAATTCATGTTGTTTTCTGATAGAGTATTGTAAAAATAATTTGGTTTCAATAAACAGAAGATTGTTGAGGTGCTGTGTGGTTATTTTGTAATTCTGTTCCTGAAAAAACGCATGTAAACATTTTATTTACTGGCTGGGAAAGGTTGTTTGACAGTGATGGTACAAAAACATAATATACTCAACAAAATTAGCAAACGCAATGGAACAGTGAAGGGGGTTCAGTTTAGTTTTTTAGGCTGTTTCAACATGCACTTGGCGGCCAACGGGAAGATGTAGTCATAAAGCTTGAAAAAACGTAAAACACAACAATCACGCGTAGCGCGTGATTACCTTAGCAATCACACGTGCATTGGAATGCAAGCACACAGGTATTGCTAAACAGGGGGGGGGGGGGAGTGAGTATGCTGCGACTTACAAATCAGCAACCTGTGCATGACATGGGTAGGTGTATAATGGACAACACTTTGCACCGGTTCCACGAGTCCTGAGCTGTAGTCGTCGCACTAAGATGATGTCGTGTTAATCAGGTTACATCATCTCCACAGCATATTTGTGACTGTAACTCCAACTAGCAGATAACTGGTAAGAAAGCCATTTTGGGTGTTCCTGAAAGTAAAAAATCTGAAAGTCAAATTCCATCTCAAGTTAAATTCTCAAGTGTATGGTGTTCACATAACGTGCTTCCAGTGAGGTTCTTCAGTGACCTTTACTGAGGTCAAGGCCACAAGAATGATCATTCGTGACTAACTTAACGTAGTCCCAGCCCTCCGTGTCTCTATGTGTGTGCATAACTTTCTAATTTAGGTTGATAGGAGTGTAGGATTCCCTGCTTTAAAGAACCGTTGCTTTAGGCAAATGTTTTCCTGAACCTGTGGCGAAAGAAGAAGCATGAGCAAAGGAGATTACTGTTTTAGTGTGTGAGTGAGTTGGTTTTAACGGCGCGTTGAACAGACATATGACGACGTGTCAGTTTAATAAACCAGAAGTGACGTAGTTGTCAGAGGTTATCGCTTTGGTGAAACACCAGAGCTTGAGTACACCGTTGACAACCGGGCATATTTCTCTTTTACAGCTTCGCTTCATATACTCATGGAAACGAATACTGACTGACTGACTGAGTTTAGTTTTACGCCGCTTTTAGCAATATTCCAGCAATATCACGGCGGGGGACACCAGAAATGGGCTTAACACATTGTGCCCATGTGGGGAATCGAACCCGGGCCTTCGGCGTGACGAGCCAACGCTTTAACCACTAGGTTACCCCACCGCCCATGGAAACGAATAAGGGGACACAGGAAAGTACACATGTTCCTATATCTATTTCCAGAATTTCACCCACTGTGGAATCCATACATTGTGAAGAAACCTGGAAAAGAATACAGGAACACTTGTATTTTCATGTGTTCCCTTATTCGTTTCCATAAGTATATATGTATTTTCCTGAAACGGAAGTGACACTTTTAAACCGGAAGTGCATCGAACTTTCTGACGAAGGTAATTGCAACCTTTGACCTTTCGGGTTTACAGTTACAAACCTACCTGGGGGTATTGTCACTATAATGCATCGCATCGTATGCTATATGTTGTGTTATTGTGTTCGTTATTTTCTTCCTCTTTTATTTGATATGACATCCTAAGTAAATGTATAATTTAACTGTCTGTATGTCTTTCTGTCGCACTCTCACTCTTCCTTTGTCTGTCCATATATATACTACCCATCAAAAGTTTACACTCACTTAAAACACTCACTATATGTTATGTATATACATGGGGTTACATCGAAGATGAATTTCTCCACTATCTTAGGGAACCAACTGCAAACCTTATGCAGATGAACTGCACGAGGATCGTGCATCAAATTGCTGAAAACATGTACAAATATCGTGCATGTGAACACCTGCGTAGTGGTGTAAAAGTTTTGTTAAGAATTCGCCAATTTTCACTGAGTTTCATCATTTATTGAACTCATGACAATAATCTTTCAACGTTACGAGTTTGTTCTACAATACATCAGTTCATGCGTAAACAGTACCTTTAAACGTTATGGAATATTTTGTAACATCTAGTTCCAGGACAGTTGCCTGAAGTAAGTGGCTATATTTACACTAGTTAGTCTAAACTTTTGATGGGTAGTATATATATATACTCATGCCAATAATGGTTGTCACCCACTACCCCCACCCACACACCCTCTCAATTAAAAATTGAAGGGGTGACAACCATTATTGGCATGAGTATATATAATATTATATATATATATATATATATATGTGTGTGTGTGTGTGTGTGTGTGTGTGTGTGTGTGCGTGCGTGTGCGTGTGTGTGTGCGTGTGCGTGTATGGAAATACATATATGTAGAAATGGCAAGCGTTTAATGGGAATTTTGTTGTTTAAGGCCTCACCCAACAATATTCCATCTATAAATAAGCGACATCCAGTGATTACCGATCTGAGAATCATTCTACACAATTGGATACGATAACAAGCATCCTGCAACTTACCGAGCCTGACCTCCCTATCCCCATCTGTCTCTTTAAACAAGCTGCTGGGATGCTTCCCGGAACATATAGCTACGATGGAGTAGAGAGGAAAAGTCGCAGCAAACAGAAATAAAATAGAATCGCAATCATGTCTACAATAGAACAGTCTAGGTAATCAGTCATATTACCGCAGCTCCTGAAATTAATCATTGTCTATTGGTTACATTTACATATGTTTATGGGTTTTTCATAAAGACTACTTTACTTTGTGGACAAAATATTAGTCTGACACGTTTGTTCCTTTTCTGTTCTTCGTCATACTTCCATTAAAACCTTGAAAAGGCAGATTTCACATATCCCGATAACAATGGCAAACAATAGTGTCATTAATCTTGCAGCGATAGAGCACCTGTGACTCAGCAGTTCTGCATGCACGCGTCAGTTTGGACCTAACAGTCGAGACTTTACTGGAAGAGCGGAGAGTATCAGAGGAAACTCAGCCATGCCGAAATACATATTACGCTACTTCGACCTTAAGGCCTATGCCGAGCCCTCCCGACTGCTGTTTACACTAGCAGGGCAGGAATATGAGGATATCAGGTACACTCGGGAAGAATGGGTGACCGAGAAGCCAAGTAAGTATTTGTAGAATGGTACCCAGTATTGACAGAAATTTTTTGACGCAGCATATGTATAAACGTCTTTGGAAGAGGTGAAGCTTCCGCTGGTTGGTAACTGATCATGTTTGTCGTAATAGGCGGCTAACGGGATCGGGTGGTCAGGCTCGCTGTCTTGGTTGACACATGTCATCATATCTCAGTTGCGTAGATCCATGCTCCTGATGTTATTCACTGGATTGGCTAGTCCAGACCACCGCCATCTAGGTAGAATAGTGCTGAGTGCAGTGTTAAACATCAAACAAACAAACAAAACATCCTTCGTACGGACAAACAAACAAACAAAATATCCTTTGTACAGACTGAATAAGACGGATTCCCTTCTGTGTATGTAGCGTATGTTAACGTTGACATGTTATCTGGCTTTCAGCTGGGTAAAAGCGTTATGTCATACCTACGCTAACATAAGATGTCCCCGTTGGTAGTCTTCTTGTTTGGATTGCTTGTTTGATGTTCAGCTTTAGGACGGTGATGAGTAAATAATCGAGTCAGCTGGGATATTTTACCTGTCAACCAAGTCAGCGAGTTTGACCACCCGATCCCGTTAGTCGCCTCTTCACGGGTCTTCTTCTCTGGACGAGACCGCCTCCGTGGTGTAGTGGTTAGAGCGTCCGCCCGGAGAGCGGAAGGTCGCGGGTTCGATCCCCGACCGCGCCATACCAAAAAACGTTAAAATATGGTTCTTGTTGGTCCCTGCGTGGCGCTCGGCAGTAATGGGTACAACAAGGATTGGTCGGCTCGGAGTCAGTATAATGTGTCTGAGTGGGGTATTCATGCTTCACTGCGGCATGGTATCTCAGTGGGCTAGCACTATAAAACCAGCTGATAGTGCTAGTACAAGCAGCCGCACATACACATACACACGCATACACGTCGTCATATGAGCGAAATATTCTCAAGTACGACGTTAAACCCAATTTCACCTCACCTCACCTCTGGACGAAATACACCAGATACACAGTCCAGTCATTCATTCATGCTTCATGAGAAACACATATGTCGAAAGCTGTAAATAACTTCCCCACCCATCAAAATATTCAGCAACAGGGTTGAAAATCTAGACTAAGGTCATTGTGACCTCGGCATTCTTTGACATCCTGTTGATAGTTTAACCTGATTTCAATTGGGTCTCGTATCCATGACCTATTACGACATCTGTTTAAACCCGCAGTTGCTGTTCACACGTAACACAACCTCACTTCTATTTACATTCAATGTTTGTACTGTATGGAAAGGTATTTGTGACACTGTCTGACGAGGTAGAGTACATCGACGTGCGTGCGTGAGTCCGTGTATACTCGGCGTCATTAATGAAGGTCAAACTATTGGTAACACTATTTCTTAAAAGTTGTGAAATCTTCGTTTTGTTTGAAATCTATGCAACTGAATGTTTTTATTACAAACCTTCTTTACAGTATGGAAAAACGCATCAGGCCGTAGAAATGATATTATTAGGTTCTTTAACGTCCGATACATTCTGTTACAAATGGCACATTTTTTTATTCAAATCGTCAATATGGAAATCCATCTGCCACTTAATCACTTAATGTCAATGATTTGCACGTGCAAGTCGCTCTATACATGGAATGTAGAGGACAATACACATGCATTGGTGCTTTTCACTGTCGTTCACTGTTCAGGTACCTGAAACCGCAGCTTAAATGAGACGGTTTTGACACTTGCTGAAAGGGTCAGACTATAGGTCTTTTGGAATCTGGTCAAACTCAGAGGCAGGTTGCTTTAATGTGAGTTAGAGTGTTATTGGTAGACTGTGACCGAGATTTCAATGGGTCCATGGAATATACACGTCGACCAGGTCGCCCCAGAGTCCGAGATTATAGGCACACGATTAACATTGCGTTACGTAACGGATTCTTTAACGCAGCAGATCTTCAACGTTAACAATGTAAGCACCGTTCGTCGACGTTTAAGGGCAGCTGTAGGCAACCTGCAGTTCGTCCACCACTAACACAACGTCACAGGCAGACGCGTTTGAGATGAAGTGGACATCATTGCAGCTGAAATCAACGTCAATGGTCTCGTGTGCTCTTCACAGATGAAGCAGATTCAGTTTATCCCTCCATGATGGTCGGCAGAGGATTCATCGGTTGGTGCAATGGACAGCGAATCACAGATGCAACTGTGGCCACGCATAACCGAGTTGGCGGGGCGGTCATGGTTTGGGCAGAGATAACTCCTACTGGACGAACTCCACTGCACGTGGTCGACGGTAATCTTACCGGACAGTATTATCGGGACGAGATTCTGGTCCCCTATATCAGTACTATTCCCGCACGCTATGCATGGCTTTTATGGTCGACCCTCTTTACTGCAATACGACAACGCTAGGCCTCATAGCGCAAGAATTGTCATTGAATTCCTTAGGCAGCAGGGTGTAGAGCGGGTGGAGTGGCCAGCATGCTCACCAGACCTCATCCCAATTGAGCATGCCTGGGATAAACTCGGTCGACGTGTGTACACAACACCAGCGGATCTCTCAGGACTCCGCAGAGCTCTAGTAGAGGAGTGGAATGTAATTCCACAAGCTTTCTTTATGAACTTGATAAGGAGCGTGAGAACTTGTGTCTTGGACTCGCGAAGAGGGTAGACAAGATATTGAATGACTGAGTGCTTCATGTTTGTCATTTTCATTTTTGGAGGTTGGCCTATACAACTGACGTTTGCTAGTGCTGTTTAAACTTTTTGTCTGTATGTCACGATGTGTCACATTTGTCAACACATTAAACATTATGATGACACTCTTAGTTCTATTATTTCTGAGAAACTTTTCTTTACATGCGCTATATATCATTAATGACGCCTGGTATATGTATGTTTGTATGTTATCATGTATTAGTGTATGAGTGCGTGCGCGTACGTGCGTGTATGTATGTATGTATGTATGTATGTATGTATGTATGTATGTATGTATGTATGTATGTGTGTGTATGTATGTATGTATGTATGTATGTATGTATGTATGTATGTATGTATGTATGTATGTATGTATGTATGTATCTATGTATGTATGTGTGTGTATGTATGTATGTATGTATGTATATATGTGTGTGTGTATGTATGTATGTATGTATGTATGTATGTATGTATGTATGTGTGTGTGTGTGTGTGTATGTATGTATGTATGTATATGTGTGTATGTATGTATATGTGTGTGTGTATGTATGTGTGTATGTATTGTATATATGTGTGTGTATGTATGTATGTATGTATATGTGTGTGTGTGTGTATGTATATATGTGTGTGTGTATGTATGTATGTATGTATGTATGTATGTATGTATGTATGTATGTATGTATGTATGTATGTATATATGTGTGTGTATGTATGTATGTGTGTGTATGTATGTATGTATGTATGTATGTATGTATGTATGTATGTATGTATGTATGTATGTATGTATGTATGTATGTATGTATGTATGTATGTATGTATGTATATGTGTGTGTGTATGTATGTATGTATGTATATGTGTATGTATGTATGTATATGTGTGTGTGTGTATGTATGTATGTATGTATGTATGTATGTATGTATGTATGTATATGTATGTGTATGTATTTATGTATGTATGTATGTATGTATGTATGTATGTATGTATGTATGTATGTATGTATGTATGTATGTATGTATGCATGCATGCATGTATGTATGTATATGTGTGTGTGTATGTATGTATGTATATGTGTGTGTATGTATGTATATGTGTATGTATGTATGCATGCATGCATGTATGTGTGTATGTATGTATGTATGTGTGTGTGTGTATGTATGTATGTATGTATGTATGTATGTATGTATGTATGTATGCATGCATGTATGTATGCATGCATGTATGTATGTATGTATGTGTGAACTGCACATAGGTCAATGAACAAAGTGTAATTCTCAGGTAAGACTGGTGGAACCATGCTTCTGTTTAGCAAACAGATAACCGGTTGCAGCTACTTATCTTACTTAGCGCCAATGGCAACTGGGGCTGTATGATCCTCGGGGAGCTGAGAATTAAAATCGAAAGTGCACATTCATTCACCAAGCCATTAAACATTCTAATTAAAAGTAAACTTCATTTTACAGAGACACCACTGGGTAAGATTCCCGTCCTTGAGATTGATGGGAAACCGTTTGGCCAGAGTAACGCCATACACAGATACCTTGCAAAGACATTTGGTGAGTCGACAACTTAGGCTAGTTCACCTTGGGGATTCATAGACCCGTGAAGGTCCGGGTTAGAATTAATCTTCAGTAACCCATGCTTGTCGTTAGTGGCGACTAAAGGGGTCGGGTAGTCATGCTCGCTGACTTGGTAGATCGATGCTCATAATGTTGATCACTTGATTGTCTGATCCAGACTCCATTATTTACAGACCACCGCCATATAGCTGGAATATTGCTGAGTGCGGCGTAAAATATTCATCATTCTTGTCATTAGCTCAGCGTTAAGTCCAGGACGTGAATTAATTTGGAATGGTGGCGTGACATATCAGAAATGGCACATAGAACCACCAGACTAGTACAAGAACACACGAACGCACACGCAAGCACGCACGCACGCACATTTTCATTGTATCTGATGTAGGATAGAGAACACATGTACCATGATGACACGTTATGCGCGTACAGGCAAGTAGTGTATATATTCTTATGTCGTCTGTGTCAGGTTTTTATGGTAACGGCGATCTGGAAGCCCTAGAGATCGATCAGGTCCTCGGTGTCGTCTATGACGCCTATGAAGCCTACTTGCTATATGCTGTCGAGAAGGACGAAGCCGTGAAGGTACCGTAATTCTTGTGTCTGATTAGACGAGAGATTAGATTAGATTAGGGAGATCCTACTTTCTCAGCATACCATTCACCTTGCGCCCCTTAGTCATCGCCGGATCCGCTCGGCCTGGATTCGCCGCCAGTATGGTGATGTTGTTTTTTCATGATTTAAATACCTCGCTTACCTTCGAAATTAAGTGTGGTTTTGGTAGTCCAAAGACCATACTGGCGGCAATCCAGGCCCAGCGGACCCGGCGATGACTAAGGGGCGTAAGTTGAATGGTATGCTGAGAAAGTAGGACCTGATACAGGTGAAATGCAGCAGCAGCTTTGGTATAGCGCTTATTCAAAGAGGTTGGACAGTTGAGGGAAAGGTCGTTTCTGAGCGCCATGGCCTCTCATCGAAATAAAGTACTATCGATGCATACATGTGTTCTATATCGTCATTATTTAGCTACAGTACAGAAACTGAATCGTTTTAGAAAGGCGACATCTGACGAAACCGCCCAGGTTCATAATTATTACACATAACACTTAGCAATCCATCAATAACACGGAGATGGCTCTGTGAAGAATGTATGATGTGTATGGTGATACGATCTGTGTGCACAGCATCATCAGTAGTATATGTAACGGTTTCTTCCTTCAGGCTGAGCTGATGAAGGGGGTGAAGGAAGTCAAAGTACCGTTGTATTTCGGCATGCTGGAGAAGTTGCTGAAGAAAAGTGGCAGTACTGGATTCTTTATTGGCAAGAAGGTACACAAACCGTAAAAATCAGATAAAGGCTTCGTTCCATTACTATAACATCAGCAACCACGACAACTACACGTACCTTTTCCATCAGTCATGTCACTAGAACCGACCACACTCCCGCTATAACGGCTAGTAGTACATCTACTTGCAACTCTTCTACTTCAAATACTACAGTTACGTCCACTACGACTGCTATCACCAAACATACTACTATCACTTCTCTTTCTACTACTACTACTACTACTACGACTACTACTACCTCTACTACTATGACTACTACTACTACGTCTACTACTACTACTACGTTTACTACTACTACTACGACTACTACTATGTCTACTACTACGTCTACTACATCTACTACTACTACGATTACTACTACGTCTACTACTACAACTACTACCACGTCTACTACTACTACTACTACGATTACTACTACGTCTGTCTACTACTACAACTACTACCACCACGTCTACTACTACTACGATTACTACTACGTCTACTACTACAACTACTACCACGACTACTACCACGTCTACTACTACTACGATTACTACTACGTCTACTACTACTACCACGTCTACTACTACTACGATTACTACTACTACAACTACTACCACGTCTACTACTACTACTACGATTACTACCACGTCTACTACTACAACTACTACCACGACTACTACCACGTCTACTACTACTACGATTACTACTACGTCTACTACTACTACTACGATGACTACTACGTCAACTACGTCTAAATGTCAATACTACTTGCTTTACAAACTTACACATCTCATCTCACAGAACAAACAGAATTAACCATCAGAACATCAACCATCTCATGAGCGCAGCCATCCGGGCGACGCATTGACATCATCCGTACATCGCTTCATCATAAGTTACTGTATATTCAGAGATCTAATGGCACTTGTTTTCAGATCACTCTTGCTGACGTCAGTGTGTTTGATCTAGCCGATAAAATGGAGTCGGTGGTCAAGCTGGAAGACTACCCTCTGGTCAAGAAATGCAGTGACAACGTTTTGGCCAACCCTAGAATCAAAGCATATGTTGATAAACGGCTGGTTACAGAGATGTGATCCGTGACGCATGAACATTGATATTTCTCTGTACAGATGATAAATGCTAGGCTGATTTATGCTTAACATATATGAGTGAGTGCGAAAGTTGAATTTAACAATACTCAAGGATATGAACTACACGAATCAGTAATACCACTTTGAAAGCTACAAGTTCCATGAAGAATTACATTAATCTAGTTTTCTGTGAGAATATTAAAAAAAAATACTATACTTTCAAGAAACAGAAGATTGATGTTCGGCTGAATAGGTATATTTAATGTAAAGCTTCATCAAACGTTCGTACACATGCCCGCATCCATCCATACACACACACACGCGCGCGCGCGTACGCACACACTCTTGAATGTATCAGGAGTAATAATCATGTAAGACGATATGTTTTCAAGGCCATTGCTAACATCAAACTATATGCATTAGAGATCGCCTGCTTCTGTCGAACACAGGCAAATTCCATTCCCTCCTCGGAAACGTTATCTGTCCTCTCACGTGGCCAAGTGCACCTGAGCGTCAGAAACATACGATTGTGGGTTGTTTTTCACCATCACACCCGTCCTCGTCAGACGTGGATTTCATCGAAGTGGCTGTCTCCGTGCCTTCACTGAGTATTGCCCTGGTTGGCCACGTGCTTACTCTGAACATGACTTTCATCCATCGAAACAGATTCCACAGGTAGTCACGGGGCAGTGAAAATTACCGGAATCATTAGTGAGTGAGTAAGTGAATATGGTTTGACTATATCCCAGCAATATCACGACGGGGGACGCCAGAAACAGGCTTCACACATTGTACCCATGTAGGGTATTCTCTCATTACCCCTACATCTCATTACTCCTACAGCTTATAACAACAAAGTTCACGGTCCAATGCACTGCTAATCCCCTTCCTGTTACCTGTTACCTGGACAATGGACTAGCCCAAACACGTGAACACAAGATTTAATGTTTTAATTTATGGATTTAATTACACAAATAAATGAATATAATACACAGCTATCTTCCTGGTCGTGACATGAATATGAGCAGCAGGTCATGTTAACTTTTTAATGTTAATTTTTGTCTTTTAAACAAGTCTCTATCCCAATTTGAGGAGATGGCCCACAGCGTCAAGGAACTGCATTGGTGTTTTCAGCCCAAGATTGAGCTGCTCCTTGAGGCGGCACAAACGATGCTCCGTCTCTCTGTACACTCTCTTTCTGATTCTCTGTGCTGCTCCAAAGTCTATCTGGGAAATGTTCGCTCTCTCAGCATGTTCAACTTTCCTGATCACCTCCACAAATCAGTAGATGTTTGGGTGTCGATGTGGGAGTCCCCGGTTCAGGCGGTTGTGGAATCCCTCTAGGTTTTTGTTTGTCCTTGGACCTGTTGTTGAGTGATGGTTCCACAGTGGCAGACGGAATCTTGCGTCGTCGTCGACCCAGGTAGTCACCATGTAATCGTTGAAGGTGGCCGCTCTTGTTCCATCGGGAGCGTCGTCCATGCGTCAATCCACGTGTCCTGGATACTGTTCTGGGGTAAAAGGGGTAGTCCAGCCGCTCTTCTTACCCATCTGGATATTTCCAGATCCTCTCTGTAAGCAACAGCACTTTAATCGCTCCCATGGGTAAGTTCATTATGCCAGACAGGTAAATGCCGTGTGTTGTTTTAACTAATTGTAGGGGTACTGGGATGTAGGGGTAATGGGATACAACCCCATGTAGGGAATCAAACCCGGGTCTTCAACATGAAGACCGGGTGCATTAACAATTAGGTTACCCCATCGCCCCGTTAATCATGAGTGTTACTATGTGTTCGTGAACAGGGTAAGAACGCAAGGTCTCCAACAGCACCACGCTAACATTTGGCCCAAAAAAGTAATCTTTTACTCTCACTGATAGGTCTGATAAACAGCTACTATTCAGAAACGTTGCGCCGAGTAGCCATTTCACATCTGAGATAAGTCTCCACCCGCACGAGCACTACTTCGTCGACCTTGACCTTCGACCGTTGTGATTCAGCAACATAGGGCCGAGTCACGTTACGCAATCGGTAAGAGTGAGAGATAAGTCTCTTCGACATTGTGTTAGGAGCTGGTGAGAAACATGCCTCAATACAAGCTGATTTACTTTGACTTTCGTGGACGAGGTGAGCTGTCTCGCTTCCTCTTCGCACTGGCGGGGCAGGAATATGAAGACGTCAGACTAAAGTATGAAGACTTTCCTGGGATGAAAGACAGTGAGTAGTTAGTGAGTGAGTCAGTGGACAGGTGAATTTATGGGTAGGTAGCAGGGTGAGTGTGCGAGTGTACGAGTGTGCGAGTGAGTGAATAGTTTTCACGTCAAAATTACCCCTGGGGGGCTCCGGGCACATTACATCCTTCTGATCCGTGAAGATCCGGGTTAGAATTGATCGTCAGCAACCCAGCCTTGTCGTAAAGTTCGACTAACGGGATCGGGTGGTCTAGCTAGCTGACTTAGTTTTAACACATGTCATCGCATCCAGTTGCGTAGATCGATGCTCATGGTGTTGATCACTGGATTGTTTACAGACTCCATTATTTTCAGACCGCCGCCATATAAATATATAGTTTGAATATTGCTGAGTGCAGCATTAAACAACAAACAAACAAACAAACAAACAAACAAACATCCTTGCTTGTCGAAAGAGCTGACTCACGAACACAAACAAATGATACTGTGGGACTTTTCCGACTGTATCCTTATATGGCCGATGATGACCAAAGTGTTCATATCTCGGGGCAAGCGCAGTTAAGCTGCCGAACATAAAACAGGTTCTGGGCTACAAGAAGTGGTAGGAGGTGATGTACCAATCAAAGGGAAATAAATTTCTACTTGAGTCCTTGCGCTTGTGAAGCAAACCTCGACTAACATGAGGAACAGGAATATACTAGGAGGTCAATCGGGTCAAACTGGGCGTCAGTGATTGGGTGGTTGTTGGTGATGGTGGGTGGATGTGGTGATTATGGGTGTGTGTGTGTGTTGGTGATTGTGAGTGATTTGTGTGTGTGTGTGTGGGGGTGATTGTGTGTGGTGGTGTGGGTGATGGTAGGTGTGTCTAGGTGATTGTGTGTGGGTGATTGTGTGTGTTTGTGGGTGATTGTGGGCGGGTGTTGGTGGGTGTGGGTGATTGTGGGTGGGTGTTGTTGATTGTGGGTGTGGGTGGTTGATTGTGGGCGGGTGTGGGTGATTGTGGTCAGAGTGGGAGATTGTGGGTGGGTGTGAGTGATTGTGGGTGGGTGTGGGTGTGAGAGATTGTGGATGGGTGTGAGTGTGAGAGATTGTGGATGGGTGAGGGCTAGTGGGGTTCAAAGAATATGTTCCAGTAATTCCCCACTACCAACAGAACCGGCACAACCACCATTAATCATATAAACTTATTAACTGCGAACAATAACTCATTATAATGCAAATATATACAGATTAGTAGTAAATACTTAATGAATGGCAAGCAAATAAGTTAATATAACAGTGTTATTATCTATGTGTAAATGTCTACATACATAATGGTTTTAGATTGGTATGATAAACGTGTCTAAAAACACTCTTAATGTCTGTCGGTAAGAAGACGTGACCTCTTCACTTTGTGGTCATCGAGTTTCCCTTTCGTGAAGATTGACAGTAGCAATAAAACCAAACGAATGGAATTCATCAGCCGACCCTTCATTAAACCAGAACAAATTTAGTAATAAATGCCTATACATGGAAGTCTTATATAAGACCATCTGTTCTGATTCACGTGGAAAGGAATGTCATTGAACTGTGTTTGGGGTAGCGTGTATGTTGAGACACAGTTGATTGGGTCAAGCAAACAGACACTTGACCCAAGGACAATGGGCGAGTCGGGTCTTTAGAAAAAAACACGTTCTTGTTCAAGGACAGGTTAACTTTTTTAAAAAAGGTCTATAGAAACTAGGGTGCCACGTCTCAAAGGTAAACTGGGTGGGACTTGGCAGAGTGACGGGCTGAATGTGTAATCTGCACTATGACTTCTGCTGAGACAGTGTTTTCTCTTTGATCCTAAATGGGGGTGAAATACTCTGTTACAGAAATGACAACAGATGTGCATTAATCGTTTTAATTCAATTTTTTGGTACAAACTGAAAGAAATATTCGTATTCAGACATGTCTCAAGAAAAAGTGTTTCTGTCCCGGGGTTCAAAACAAGTACAGACTGATACGTATCTTTAATGTTGGTTTGTGTATATCGCTGGGTGAGTGAGTGAGTGAGTAAGTTTAGTTTTACGCCGAAGTTTTATATGGCGGCGGTCTGTAAATAATCGAGTCTGGACCAGACAATCCAGTGATCAACAGCATGAGCATCGATCTGCGCAATTGGGAACCGATGACATGTGTCAACCAGGTCAGCGAGCCTGACCACCCGATCCCGTCAGTCGCCTCTTACGACAGGCATAGTCGCCTTTTGTGGGTTGCTGAAGACCTATTCTACCCCGGATCTTCACGGGTCTTATGCCATTTCGACTTTCGTGATTTCTTATCAGTTTTTATACGTGTACAACCAGGACAAGTCCTAATCTCTTTCTGTGTCTGGCCATGATGATTATTGAGTGAATGGGTGAGTTTAGTTTTACGCCGCACTCAACAATATTCCAGCTATATGGCGGCGGTGTGTAAATAATCGAGTCTGGACCAGACAATCCTGTGATTAACATGATGATTAGTATGGTTGTTTTGTGGTGGTAGCGGTTACTGATGTGAAGATTCGTGACTTGGGGACACCTTTCTTCTAATAGCCTTATTATTAACGCGTGTAATATAATTCTTATATCTTACCTTCGTGTAAAATACTTTAATTTCATTGGCCAATGACGCTTTCACAAGTTTATGTGTCAACCCTCCCAGGAAGGTGACAATTGGAAAAAATATTACCCGCTGCCACGGTAACCCCAAATCCTCCGCCGAGAAGCTGTATTGCTTACAACCGTATGACGTCATAATATGACGCATACAGTGCACGGAGTTCGAAAACCGTTCGATCAGCTGTTTTTTTAGTTCACCATGTACACATTTATTTTACCGTCTTTTACTGCTTTGTTGAAACTACATGTATACTAATTAACAATCACTAAATAACTTAATTATCGTCCAATTACTGATCGCGATCAGCTGTAAAATTGCTGATGCGGTGTCAACCAATATTCATTTTCACTCACCGATTGTAGTACGTGCACAGTTTTCACTTAGACCATGGTGGCCATTACAAGACTGGCTTGATCGTTGTAGGGTATGTACTTATATCAACAGATATTAAGTGTCGATCTGTTATATGTATAAATAGAAACAATTGTGATCATATCTTGAGCAGATATTTGTTTGAGCAGTATGACAGCTGTATGTCTGAACCAGACAATCCAATGATTCTAACCAGTGCGGTACGATGACAGAGAATGTGTTTACGAATCATTATGAAATAGTGATGATACCAGGTGTTAGCGACAAGGTGAGCGTATCCTGCCCCAGGTGACCCCGTCATAGACATATGCTAAGTCTAGTCACATAATAAGAGCTAACATCACAAAATCTTCCACGAATGAAATTTCGGTTTCCTTGGATGTTTTCTCTTTAATTCCAGAGTACGTGTTCGGCAGACTTCCGGTGCTGGAGGTAGATGGAAAACAATACGGGCAGAGCATGGCCATCTCCAATTTCCTGGCTAGGAAGTTTGGTGAGTTGTACAGGCAGTATCTATCAAGACTCGTGAAGATCCGAGTTAGAATTGGTCTTCAGGGCCCCGTTCCACGAGGCGATCGTAACGCTACGACAATCGTAAATCTATGTCAAAATATGGGAGTTACGATCATCTTTGCGCTACGACAATCGTAAATCTGTGTCACAGTATAGGAGTTACGATCATCTTAGCGCTACGACAATCGTAAATCTATGTCAAAGTATGGGAGTTACGATCATCTTAGCGCAACGACAATCGTAAATCTATGTCAAAGTATGGGAGTTACGATCATCTTAGCGCTACGACAATCGTAAATCTATGTCAAAGTATGGGAGTTACGATCATCTTAGCGCTACGACAATCGTAAATCTATGTGAAAGTATGAGAGTTACGATCATCTTAGCGCAACGACAATCGTAAATCTATGTCAAAGTATGGGAGTTACGATCATCTTTGCGCTTTGAGGAACGGGTCTCAGCAACCCATGCTTTATGAATGACAAGTTCTTTATTATATCACATTTTGGCCAATACTATAATTATGATTGTTGTCTACGCGTGTAACTCGCCATGTGCTCGGGCAAATATTCCATTAAGCTAAAGTGTATTGGTTTTTGACCTAATACAATCTTGACACTTAACTCTCATAAAATACCCTACTTTTCTTATTATTCATCAACTTATAAAATGTCAATGAAACAGATAACCCATGCCCAGTAAGAGGCGACTAACGGGATCGAGTGGTCAGCTTCGCTGACTTGGTTGACACATGTCCTCCTATTCCAGTTACGTAGATCGATGCTCATGCTGTTGACCACAGGATTGTCTGGTCCAGACTCAGTTATTTACAGATAGCCACCATATACCTGGAATATTACCTGAGTACTGCATTAAACAACAAACAAGCAGTACCTATCACAAGTGTCCAGTCAGCTGTTTTAAGCGGATAGGGCATCCGTTTAAATTCCAGATAATCTAGGATTGTTCATTGCTATGAACAATGACAATGCTTGGCGCTGTAATGCAAAAAATCTTAGCCGAAACATTGCCGGTGAGACTTTGAGTCTAACTCACTGTAAAACATAACGGCAATATGGCATTTGAACATCCTTCATAGAGTTCTGGAACCCGTGAAGATCCGGGTATGAATTGGTCTTCAGCAACCCATGCTTGTCGTAAGAGGCGATTAACGGGATCCAGTGGTCAGGCTCACTGACTTGGTTGACACATGTCATCGCATCAAAATTGCGTAGATTGATGCTCATATTGTCGATCACTTGATTGTCTTGTCCAGACTCGATTATTTACAGACCGCGGCCATATTACTGGAATCATAGGGTTCTGGCGCATCAAGTGACGCATCTTATGGATGACCTGAGCACGCTATGTGATTTTGCTGAACTGATGCATGCTTTATCCAGGTTTCCATGGCAAAACTGATGTTGAAGTGCTAGAAGTTGATCAAGTTCTTGGAATTGTTTCGGACTTACGTGAAGCCTTGGTTCGATTTTTCATGGAGAAGGATGAAGCAAGAAAGGTGACGTTACCAAGGAACATGTTCTATGCTTCATAATGGAATCTGTTTTTGAGATAGTGAAGACTGTGTCTTCTTTTGCACTTAAGTTTCATACATTATTTTATGAGTTTTGAATGCTTTGAACAGTGAAGGGCGTATGGTGGAATTTCGAAATATAGTACACACCTGTCTTTTGTTTGTTTGTTGCTTGAAACCACACTAAGCATTGTTCCAACTATATGACAGTGGCTTGTAAATAATCTTGTCTAGATGCAGTTGGATTACGATGACAAGCATCAGAGCGTCTGACCACCCGGTCCCGTTATTCGCCTCTTACCACTATTAGCATGATTTGCTGAAGATCGGAGTCTGCATTCTCTGACTTCTAGATCGTGGAACAGACACATAATTCTACCAGCATCCGTGAATACATTGATCGGAAAGTCGGTGGTTCCTGGCAGCGTCGAACGAGTTGTTTTGGTTTCTTCTTAGGTAATAAAACAAGGGCTGAACGTTTGGAGTGCGCTGTGTGGAGTCTGTGTTGCATCTTATTGAAAATGCGGCTTGGTATGTCAGTGGTCTGGCACATTAAAATCGGTACTAGTCCCAAACACACGCACCACCTCATAAAGCATTAATCGTGAACACCGGATCAAACAGTAAACATTAGTTCATTTCACCTATTTAATTATATGTGATGGATATACTTTCTTCGTTTGCCTAATGCTTGTCGTCCCAAACACCGTTAAAGGTGTTGATTAGTGTATTTCAATTTCCTTTAGTCATCAATAACAATCTATTATTTTTGTATTTATTTTGTAGGCGGAGATTGCCAAGGAAAACAATGAAACGAACTTGCCAAGATATCTGGGCTTCCTTGAAACTGTGCTGAAAAATAACAACACGGGTTTCTATGTCGGCAACAAGGTAACACATCGGACATAAATTGCCTGGAAATTGATTGTTACGTATAAACATGGACATCTGTTTTAGCAAATAGTAACCAACGTTATCAAAACGTTACTAAGCTGAAACACTGGAAAGACATGGTCTAAAATACGACTTAAAGGCATAATATCACACCACATTTCTCTCAAAATACGAATGCATTTCTCTCACCAGCTATCAGCCCTCAGGGAAGCTACCATATGATTTATTCCAAAAACATTGACATATTTAGATTACAATATTACATTAAAAGTTCGAGTGAATTAATGCAACATTGCATTAAAACCGAACCCAATAGAGTTATGTCCATTGGAGCGCTCCTTATGAATATCCTACGTACAACTTGTGATCGAAACCAGTTCGGTAAACACCGACAACACCGCCTGCGGCAGTTTTAGATGTACGGAGCAATTCTTCACATTCCATACATGACAACTGTTTCTGTTTGGAAGCTGTTCGCCTCGAAATTTCAATCATCGATTTCAGGCAAGTCGTTAGGAATAGATAGTCTTTTGATGCATCAATAGGAATCTAAAGTGAGGGCATATGCCCCCAATATAAAATATAGACCAAAATATTGTCGAAAAAGCGTGACATGCTTTAATGTGATTTTTCCAGCTTGGATATGCCGATCTGGCTGCATTTGACTTTCTGGATTCTGCTGGTTTTGATCAAAGCCTGATAGAACGTTTCCCATTGGTCAAAGCCAACGCAGAGAAGGTCAAGGCGAACGCAGGAATTGCCAAATGGTTGGCCAAACGACCGCAAACACAGTTTTAATGGACAGCCAGGAAAACGAACAACTATTTTCTTACTATTCAACACTTTAACTGGCACGCACGATGTCGATAACATGTGTTTGTATGAGCAAAGAAGCATCTCTGTGACTTATTGTTGGAATGGCGCAGATTGAAATAAAAGTATAAAATTCAGCTGTTCAATATAAATGTTTCTTGTTCAGAGTTTTCGTTTTCGAAATGATACCAGAGAATGTTTTGGTATTGTACACCTCGTGACATGTGTTCTATCGAAATACAATTGTATTCTAGGCTGTGAGGCCGAAATGAATACATATATCTGATATGTTTATATTAGGGATTTCACGATACAGAAGTTTCATGAATCGATACGTATCACGATACCCATGTCACGATTCGATACATATCACGATACCTATTTTCGCGGCATTATTACGTAAATTTAGTTACATTTTGAAAATTGATAATTCATATTTTATAATTGTCCATGAAAATATCAACATTTTTTATTCTCAGAGATTAAAAAGTTCTAATTTCCCATCTTTGTGCATGAAAAATAATCATTTATAACTCTCATAACATCAAAACAATGCAAAATGTAAACGATACATAAACATATTTAAACCGATACTTTCAAAACTAACTATGGATACAGTTTTGAGTTGGGAACTCGAATGAAGAACCAAGGCTTATTATGACACACATGCTATCTTTTGCCATGACCTTGTACACAGAGACGTCCAAAGGCCTATTTAGGTTAAAAACAGTTCAAGATCTATACAACAGATTGCACGATGGTGACAGGGCACTTTCTCTGACCACGTCTGCACTCTTATCAACGTTATAAGGCCCACAAATAGACCTTGAGGCTAATGTGCACTCATACTTAAGATAATCGTTGAACTCAGGTCAGTTTGTGTGACGGAACCCAGGGCGGGATGTTCCGATTGCAGATTGCACTTGCAGAGCTAAACTAACGTACGCTCTAACTGAATAGAAGCGAGTGGGTGTGGCTGTGCGTCACATTTAGCAACATTCCAGCAATGTCACAACGGGGGACACCAGAAATGGGCGTCACACATTGCGGGCGTGTGGAGAATCGAACCGGGTCTTCGGCGTGACAAGCAAACACTTTAACCACCACACTACACACATTTGTCTGACACTATCGCCAGTGGAGGACACAGAAGTACTCAGGTTCAAGTTAAATGTCCAAGTTTTAGTGGCAACGTGTGTTTCTTATGTATATTTAGGGTAGCATAATGGTTAAAGCGTTCGCTCGTCACGCCAAAGACCCGGGTTCGATTCCCCACATGGGTACAATGTGTGAAGTCCATTTCTGGTGTTCCCCGTCCTGATATTCCTGGAATATTCCTAAAAGCGGCGTAAAACGATACTCACTCACTCACTCATGTTTGTTGGTTAACAACTCTGAGGAACAAGCCTGCTAAATGACGGTGGTATGTAAGTAATCGATTCTGAACCAGCAATTGAAACCAAGATCGGTACGATGACAAACATCAACCAAGCCAGCGAGCCTGACCACCTGATCCCGTTAATCGATTCTTACTACAGGCCTGGGTTGCTAACGATAGATTCTAAACCAGATATTCACCTGTCACAACTTGTTTCTTGGCGCGCTGTTCTTGACTCAAGGTGTGTGGAGACAACCCGACGTGTGACGATGGCGTCAACTGTGAACGGTCTCCCAACTAACAATTTCACGTTGTCACAACGTTATGCATCATTATGCTTGTTATTCTGTGGACTCCCATTTACGTTCTCACATTCGTTGTGATGCGTCATTTTTACCACAAGGTTAAAGTTATTTGATGCTAATGTATTTTAACTATTTAACGTTAATAGTTGAATAGTTTTCTAGGTAGTGAACAGTACATATGAAACAAAGCAGCAATCTACTTCAATGTTTATTCGTCAATTTGCATGTTGTCTTTTAGCGGCATTTAGAAGTTGTCATAGATGACCAAGATATTTTATGGATTTAAGCTTCTTTATTCTATGACACTGTGACACTATGACGTCCTTGTGGATTGTGATGTCACGTGCATTGTGACGTCATAACGCAGTTATGACGTCATAGTGTCGACGTCAGTAGTGTCAGCTGTCACTTTAAGCTGGGCCCGGTCTCGCATATCGCAAGTTAGAGCGCGCAAAGGGAGCCGGGAACCAGTTTAGTGTCACTTCACCTGATGAAGATATCTGTATTGATCCCGGAATGGTATGTTGGAAAGAATAAAGAAGCTTATATCCATAAAATATCTTGGTCAATTTGCATGTTGTTTTGGTCGTGTGTTTTCTGAAGCTGTAGCTGAATAGTAAAGAAAGAATCTCTGAAAGGTTTTACAGAAAACTCTATCGTGCCACCAAGTTATCAGAAACGTTGTTATAACGTTGCGAGGAGCACAAAGCATAACGTTTCCTCAGCATAAATTTGCAACGTTGCTATTACGTTGTGACATAACGTTATAAAATGACGTAATAATAACGTTGTGACAACGTTGTGTCATATGGTTATAAAATGACGTAATAATAACGTCGTGACAACGTTGTGTAATGACGTTATAAAATGACGTAATAATAACGTTGTGACAACGTTGTGTTGTGTCATGACGTTACTAATCTACAACCTTCCAACAATGTTCCTAAACGTTGTGTGTCAGCTGGGCTTCTGTTAGAGCTTCATTTAGAAAAATGAGGTCAAATGTTAGAAAGGGCCGGTGACAGAGTTTAACCAGTATACACCACCCCTGTTTTAGCCCGCTCGTATCCCAGAGAAGTGTAAATAACGTAACTACGTGACAAAGAAATTCGGTCAAATCGCCACAGGGTCGTTCAGAGTTGACTGAAATACGAGTAATAATTATGGAGCCACTCTAAGACGGTGTTTTGTATGTACCAGGCAAACAATCTGATCACAGTGATCACAAAATATTGTACTTACTTACTCGTGATGTAGTTTTGGCGTAAACTAACGACGTTTTTATCTGCCACGTAGGTGTTTAGGTCAGGTAGATCATATCTTTATCAACTGTGTGTAATGGCGATTTCACACGCCGCTAGAGTATGGATCGTCATTCTGTTTCTGATGCTGATTGACAGAAAATAAATGTTACATAAAGAAAGGCAGCTTACAGTCTTCACTATTAACTTGTGGTAATAGAAACGTTTAGACAGAGGAAGGTCATGGTCAACGCGTTTACACCGAAGAAATCGACGGAGCACGTTCACATCGTGAAATAGATGTGTTGCGGTTTTTAGTCAGCCAGTTGTGTCACTTGCTCGGCCATTTCGACGCTTCATATATCTATAGTTATACAAAAACCAAAGACGTTTTTGGTCACCAACAACTTGAAAACTATTGGTTGGATTGTTTTTAAGGATAATAGTGAAAACGGACCCCAGCGAAAACGAGAAAACGGCCATTATATATACAGAAACAGAAACAGAAAACTACATGTAGTTTATTTTGCTTTAATCCATCTCTAAATCACTATTATAATAAGAAGGCAATAACAATGATAAGATAGTCATGGCAAAGTCCCGTTTTCACTTTCAAATTCCTCTAATTGAAATGTTGATGATGATATTTAATTTTTTTCAGGAATAACAACAATTCACAATTTGTGTACAAATGTTTATGTGCTAAGTATTGATGTTCAGCTGAAGCTGGGTGTCACGGTCGGGGTTATTAGTATAGTGATCTTGTTCATACATTTTGCTTATATACACAAAGAACTTAATTAAGCACCCCTGCATTTTAGCAATGATAGGTTTTCAACACGTACATAAAATTCTCGTGGTGACCATGATGGAATAGCATGAGGTTTTCTGATTCGTATGAACCTTTGACTCATACAAAACGACAAAATGATTGGAATCCATGCTGATTTTATGATGATAATTGATTATTTTTTTAAAAACCCACTGGTTTTCAAACACAACCATGTCTGTACAAGTATGGAACTGGAATGTTTAATGTTGAATATTTTGGTGAATGTGAACATTCAAAATGTCACTTTGCGTGTCTTACACGATTCAAGGTCAATACCGAGTGTAACCTCCATGTGACTGTATGACAACCAGCACCCTCCTCCTCATAACCCCTGTCAGCCTCCTGATCCTCTGAAGGGCCAGTCTACGCCATTCCTCGTGTAAAACAGCTTCCAATTGGGCCAGGTTCTGTACATGAGGATCCCTTTGTTGTACACGGCGACCAATCTAGTCCCAGATACGCTCCAAAGGGTTATATATTAATTAGGATCGGGGCTCATTCAGTCGTGAGATATGTCAGGGGGTACTTAACTAGGTTCTTTGTGAATATTATAATTCTTTGTGTATATTATAATTATGCCTCATCCGCTAATCCCCATTGGCTCAGCACCAACTCCTCACGTCATATAAACGTGATATTGTGTCAAAGTCGTTTTGACACATTGTGCCTCTGCCCCAATTTCTGTCCATGATACGCGCGACATAATGTATAGAGTGGAAGCTGTCTAAACCGACACACGTCGGGACTGAATAAATAATCCGGTTTGAACAGCGTGCCGGAATGTAGAGCTGACATGGTTACCTACGACTAGAACTAAACCAGTTTTATCACTCTCATATACATTGTTGTATAAGTTGGTTCTCTCAACTCACTAATTACATGTACAAGTACACCCATACTGAACTAAGATTAGATTATCTTTGTTGGCAACCATGTAGTTTCAAGACAGGATTACTGACTCATTGCCACGCGCCGGATTAGACAGCGCTGATTACTGTATAAACACATATTCGGGCGGCTCATTTCATGTCGAGATCCGGAATTGACAGCTGCCGGATTACAGAGCCTTCAAATGATGATAAATGTACTAGCCATGGACGTGACTGAGATTTTACGCCGATATTGACAACTTGCCGGATTGGACAGCTGGCGGTTTTGACAGCTTGCACTATATATTGTTTGTAGGAGGCGAACCAAGATTCCGACATGGATAACATGAACATGCTGAACAATAAGAAAGACAATAAGACATGGTCCAATATTGAATGCAATATGTGAAGAAAACGTAAAGCTTAAGAATCGTTACGGTAAGAAAACGAGACCCTCCCCCCCCACACCCCCTAAACCGATTTATATTAACCACGCCAAAGCTTAAAACACGTTTGAAAGAGTAAACATAAAAATATTGTATAGTAAGTGAATTACAAAAAAATCATTCAAAATATTCACCGAAACATTTTAGTTTAATTATAAAAGTTTAAATATAAAAGTGAAACGTGTAAGGAATTATATATCTTTTTAACGATATTAATTCCAAACAATATGATGATCACGACCTGAGGCATGATCTTGAAGAAGGGGAATCAAATGAATTTAACTGCGGTAAAGTAAATGAAACAATCATAACTGGGGATTCAGAAAAGAATTTAAGTCTTAAAAACATCCAGGAGCAGGTTCAGATTATATTGAGAACGATTGTATTATCAATTCCATTGATATATTTATAAGTTTCATGGTTTACTCTCATACCTACCGCTGGAAACGATCCCGAGCAATGGTTAATTATAGACATTAAACCAATATAATATAAACATTGAACCAATCTATAATAAAAGAGGATACAATGTATCTTGACTCTGTCTTGGAAAGATTTTACGGGTATTCTGAGTTCACCATTCATCAACTTATCACATATTTTAAATTATAATACACCGCCTGAAGACAGTAAGAAAGAAGCAAACTTGTATGTATGTATGTATGTATGTATGTATGTATGTATGTATGTATGTATGTATGTATGTATGTATGTATGTATGTATGTATGTATGTATGTATGTATGTATGTATGTATGTATGTGTGTCTGCATATATGCTTGTCTGTCTGTATGTATGTATGTATGTATGTATGTATGTATGTATGTATGTATGTATGTATGTATGTATGTATGTACGTACGTACGTATGTGTGTATATGTGTCTGTATATATGCCTGTCTGTATGTCTGTCTGTATGGGTGCGTATGTGCATGCATGTATGTATGTACGTGCGTACGTATGTATGTGTGTGTGTGTCTGTCTGTCTGTGTGTCTGTGTATCTGTATATATGCCTGTCTGTCGGTCTGTATGTGTGTATGTGCATGCATGTACGCGTGTATGTATGTACGTATGTACGTATGTACGTACGCACGTATGTATGTATGTATGTATGAGTACGTATGTGTGTGTGTGTGTGTGTCTGTCTGTCTGTCTGTGTCTGTGTATCTGTATATATGCCTGTCTGTTGGTCTGTATGTGTGTATGTGCATTCATGTACGTGTGTATGTATGTGTGTGTGTACTTACGTACGTACGTATGTATGTGTTTGTATGTATGTATGAGTACGTGTGTGTGTGTGTGTCTGTCTGTGTGTCTGTCTGTCTGTCTGTCTGTATGTATGTATGTTGCACTTATTGTAGGAGTAAAACGTGTACAATTTCACTGAATGCCATCTACTGTATTTCGGTGACTACCTGCTTGTCTAGCTATAGTGTCACACATACCTGAAGTGTGCGATATGCGATGACGCCCACCCAGACCAAGGCAAGGGCTGCACGTACTATCAGCTGCACATATTTTATAGATAGCCTAGCTCTGAGCAGGAGTAATATGACGCATGCATTGACACGTCTCAACACATTGTGTTATATTCAGTTATATTAGAATGAATACGTTCATACTCTGTGCCTTTGGAAACACTAAAATCAATCTTCTTTATCGAAGCGTTGCTATTGACCAAGAAAAAGTGTTTACATGTATTCTTAACCAATCAACGCGTGCGTTAGAAGTCACGTGACAACGACAACAGCGTCCTTGGAGAATGTTCCTATGAATCAGCAGATTTGATATCTCGCTGCTGTAGGAACTTTAACCCTTACCAGTCGACTTGAAATTCTGACGAGGGACGGACGCAATCCACCGAACAGACATGCCTACCTACAAGTTTAAATATTTCAACGCCCGAGGGTTCGGCGAGGTGTCTCGCCTTCTGTTTGCCCTAGCTGGACAAGAGTACACGGACGAGCGGTTCACACAGGAAACATGGCCAGCCGAGAAACCAAGTAAGCAATTACTAGAATATCTATCTGTATTACTGGAAACACAGGTTGTCAGGAGATGCATTTCGGCCGTTGGGTGGTTGTCGGCACGTATGAACTCGGAATGTAGGGGGGTATACCTGACAACGATCCCAACTGCCACGAGTCAAGGTGTTGGGTTGCATCCTTTTAACTGGGCCAGGGCGCAGAGTGTAAGGTTGCGACATACATACATACATACATACATACATACATACATACATACATACATACATACATACATACATACATACATACTAACATTTGTATAGCGCCGATATCCAGCTCAGCTCAGCTGCTCAAAGGCGCTTAATGTTTTCCGAGCTCATTTGCTGGGAGGATTTTATAAAGGAACCTTTTTGGTATTTTTTCATTAACAAGAACACCACCAAACTGACCTGGGCAGAAAAAAGGCTTTAATACAGGGTCACGTGTATCTCAAGTAGAACAAAAGAATTTAAATGTTTTTAATGTAATTGGCAAGGACAATTACTGACGCTCAAGATATAAAGTGACGTCACTCACAGATCTCATTAAGTTATTCTTTCTGATGCAATATCTTTCTTACTAGAAGATCAATGTAACTGTCAGTGGACTTTGCACTGATCAAGGGTCAACGGTGCACTCATTGACTCAATATTTGCAAGTATTTTATGTCGCTTCCTGTTAAGCGAGATTCGTTTCTGTTGTATATTTTACGCCTCACCCAGCCACAATTGACGGACAGACAGACAGAAAAAACTTTATTTCGAAATATCGGCCTCATGGCCTATAATACAGTCACAGAATTTGGCAGTTTCATGAAAAACAGTGGTCATAATTTGTATTGGGATCTTACTTTAAAAACATAATGTGAAAATAGTGTTGTGCCGTATATAACTTGAGGGTTTTGCGATTGCAAAATTGACGTCATAGTTCGTGGGCCTTTGTAGGTAGACATTGGAGTTGTTCAAAATAGTTGTCTCTGTGCTGCTGATATTTGTCAGATCGCAAGAATACATGATTTTCAGTTTCTTTTTCTGCGGCATCACTGAGTGAACACAAGCAGTTTGTACTTGGTGCATCCTCATTAAGCCTGTACATGTTCACTTTAAAGTGAAGTTGTTATTCGGAATGCGAAACCTGATAAGTGCACGGTGTTTATATTTTTTTAGTTCTGTTATGTAGGGCTCAAGGCGAAGTTCATATGTAAACATATTCATATTTATGTGAATAATGGCTGAGAAAAGTGGAGCTGTTGATTTCGTTGTGCCAAGTTTGGTAGGCAATATCCTTCAATCGGTTGTCTGTAATGGTTGGTCCAGTGATTGATATCATGAGCATTGGTCTACGCAACGACACCCAAAACGACAAGCATGGGTTGCTGAAAACTCTCAGCATGAATCGGTTTAACTAAGCAATGTGAAAGTAAGGATTTTGAGTAAGAACTATTAAAAGATACTTTTCCTTCCTCCTTGAATTAAGATTTTGAATCACGTTCAGATATACATGTGTTTAACCCTTTCATATAGCTCAAAAAAGGTTTCTTTGAATATCTATTTCATATACAATAGTTAAAATAGACATTCATCGTTGATTAAGTCCTTGTTCTATATTCTAAACAGTTACTTTTGTATATTGGAGGCCAAAAAATCCCAGCTAAATATAGGGTGGCCAATGGTGTAAGGCGCCCACCAGAGCAGGATCCGCTGATCGTCAGTTCGAATTCCATTGTTGACCTTATTACTCTCCTTGATTTTGTCAACACAACCTCAGCGCGCATAAGTAGCCCTTCATCACTTTGTACGTGAAAGCTTCTGAAATTGAAATATTAAGCCTCTTTAAAAAATCGATAATGTTTGTTCTCTTATGTTGCAGACGTTCTGCTCGGACAGATGCCTGTTCTGGAAGTGGACGGGGCGGCATACGGACAGAGCAGCGCCATTGCCAGATTCCTCGCAAGAAGATTCAGTAGGGATTCAAACTCATTCTTTCTGCAATAGATGTTTGTTATTTAACGCCGCACTTTGCCTCGTTTTAGCGTATCAATAATCGTTGCAGTTTTTTAATAGAGAAGCTGGTTATTGCTGTTCTAACTGTGAGTGTTGTGTTGTAGATTTCTATGGTTCGGGAGACATCCAAGCCCTTGAAGTGGACCAGGTCCTGGGTGTAGTCCAGGACATTATAAATGCCATGATCAAAGCCTTTTATGAGAAGGATGAAGCCAGGAAGGTAAGCTACAGTGCCTTGACTCGTCAGCATCCTATACGTGGCGACTGTGGCGACGTAACAAACACGTTACGACATGCTACTTGTTGTTACCCTGTCTGGTTCTTGTCTTCTAGGGGGACACAATGAGTGAGTGAGTTTAGTTTTACGCCGCACTCAGCAATATTCCAGCTATATGGCGGCGGTCTCTAAATAATCGAGTCTGGACCAGACAATCCAGTGATCAACAGCATGAGCATCGACCTACGCAATTGGGATACGATGAGATGAGTCAACCAAGTCAGCAAGCCTGACAACCTGTTCCCGTTAGTCGCCTCTTAAGATAAGCATGGGTTACTGAAGATCGATTTCATACCCGGATCTTCACGGGTCTAGGGGGAAAGAGCGAGGACAATATATACTGCCTCCGAGTAAAATGTGTCGGGGCCGGTGGGTTAGAAACCATACTCACCTTAAGGAATTTGTGTTGGATCTGAACAGGCGCAGTTCATGACGGAGAACAAAGAAGAAAAGCTGCCGCTGTATTTGGGGATGCTGGAAAAGCTTCTGGTGAAAAACGGCAGTACAGGATTCTTCGTCGGCAAATCGGTAACCACATGTCAAATTGTGCTTCTTCAAAACCCACATGAATCTACCTCTCCACATACAAACAGTAAACTCCTTGTATAGCGAACTTGCTTGTAACGAACTGACGGATACAAGGACCTGCTGGTTTTAGCTGTCGTGTAACGAACGACGGTTATAACGAATTAAACTTAGTGGCCCGTTACCTGCATGGACCCTAGTTGGATTTACACCATTCCTTCAGCCGCTGGCGATTGTACTAAATTTTTGCCATCGCATACAACAAACATACTACGATTAAAAGCTTGGTAGAGCTAAATTTACTTTAAAAATTCTGGGACTTACGTGCCGTCTCAGGAATTGTCTTCATGAAATGTAACAAAGATCACAATATTATTATTGTCATCACAATCACAGTGTTCATAACAATCGTATCATAAACCGATTATTTATCAGTCGCTGTTGTCACTATCAGAAACATATGAAAGAGAATCACAGCTATGAAAATCACCTGTCCAGTGATCATGAAAATATCACCATGTAAGTTTCATTCATCGTCAGCTGATGAAATCCACAATCCTACTCCGAACACAAATAATTCAGATAAAAACATTTCACTGAAATCACGGAAATGTAGGTCTGTGTGATTTCATAACGAAAAGAAAATAGTTGTAACCATTCTTTGTGAGAATATTTCAAGAAGTCAATGGACCCGTTGTTAGTGTATGGGACATAGCATTGCTAAAAAGCCAGCTTAACTTGAGAAAATAGTTGTAACCATTCTTTGTGAGAATTCGGTGGTTTCACATTAATGTTTGACATTAATTCTAAATGGCATTGTGTATTTCATAATCTTTGACTCGCTGTGCGCATGAACTGTTATCACACGCAAAAACTATTCATAACAGCTTTTCTTTAGAGTGTGTTTACACTGTCGGTAAACGTACGACCAAACCGGAACTAGGCCAGTGGATATTTTTACACGCTCTGCGCATGCGCACAGCTGGTCTAAAAGTAATGTGAAACCACCGAATAGTTCGATAGTTTCGAGCAGACTAGGGACCCGTTGCACAAAGTTACGTTAGAGCTACAACCTGTCTGTGTCAAAGTAATGGAGACTTAGTGCTGAGATCTGTTAGTACAAGTGGGCCCAGCAGTATAAATGCCATCTGTTTTCAGATTACCCTTGCTGACGTCACTGTGTTTGACATCTGCGACAAGATCCAAGCAATGGTGGACTTTGACAAGTTCCCGCAGGTCAAGAAATGCCGGGAAAGTGTAGCTTCTAACCCCAAAGTCAAGAAATGGGTTGACACGAGGCCCGTCACAGAAAACTAGTTCAGTGACATCATAAAGAAACGTTTTGTTCATATATTCATTTGTTTTACACAAATCGTTGAATGATTCCAACATCTAACCTGGACGTCACTGTATTGATCCTGTTATTGCAAACAATTCACGTCCGTTTGTGAAAAGTACCCACTGTACTTATATAGTGCTGTGTGTTCTTAAGAGAAAGATGAGTCAATATTTTCATGATTTTGTGTTCCTCATGTGCTAGTAGTGTTGTTTACAATGTTTACAAATAAAGTTTTTCAAAATTGTTGATTTTTTTTATTGCTGTTTTATCGCGCGTGTGTCTCTCTCTCTCTCTCTCTCTCTCTCTCTCTCTCTCTCTCTCTCTCTCTCTCTCTCTCTCTCTCTCTCTCTCTCTCTCTCTCTCTCTCTGTGTGTGTGTGTGTGTGTGTGTCTGTGTTTCTCGGCAGGTATGTGCTTGCCTATTTTGATTTAACAGTCTTAACCTAAATACATTTTCATGTAAACAGACTGGAATTTATTCCACTTTTAATTTTATTTCCAGTTCAGTGAATCACACTCATCATCAGTGAAATAAAATTATGTTTTATCAGATAAATTCAGTTATACCACTATACACATAATTCGCAATACGTTATAAATAATGTATGTATTTTTTAATGGCACCTATATGAGTAATACACTTAAAGAGAGAGCCTTCAGAGATGTCAACTTTGGCATTAAAAGACCCTTCCCTTTTATAAATATGTAGACACGTTGACTATCAATGGTATCTATCAAAACGTAGCGTAGTGGTTAAAGCGTTAGTTCATCACGCGGAAGACCTGGGTTCGATTCCCCACATGGGCACAATGTGTGAAGCTCATTTCTGGTTTACCCCGCTGTGATATTGCTGGAATATTGCTAAAAGTTGCGTAAAACTAAACTAAATTCACTCACTCTATCAAAACGCAGCGCAGCAAGAAGAAATAACATTGTACAGACAACGTTGAACATTGCGCACTGTAGGCTCAAAACACGACAAAGTTTTCTCAAAAGTCGCTATGGATGGAAGGATGACGTTTTGCGAACACAAACAAAAGATAAACATTTAAATAATATTTCGAATATGGAGCCAGTGCATGTAGTGTTTATCTCAAGATTATAACTGGTACGTTGTTTTAGGTTACACAAAATCCAATGTTTCCCCTCAGACTTCCATAGTAACGTTATACTGTCTTAAACATATCCAGGCCTTTAACAGTCAGTACCATATGTGTTTGCCTTAACATGGCAATGTCCCCCGCCGCTAAAGAAGCATGAAATATAACATATTTACTCATTTCTATCTATTGGTCAACAGTAGATTATCTTTTGTGTGATGTAGTTTTTAGTCATGGTCACTTCTCAGAATCTTCTCTTAACTCTGGAGTTATTTCAGGAATATATCCAATGCACATATCCAATGTCAGTCTCATTGTGTATTAGGGGTGGGACGAGTCTAAATTTTCTACCCTGGTACCCCACCCTCTATTACCCTACCCTACCCAACACTATCCTGATACCCGTTATGTTAATTCCTGACATCAAATTTGTAAGAATGGCAATATATTCTTCAGCTCGAAGGCTAAAATTTCGAGTTTTTCAATGTCTTAACCATGTATTATATTCAAAACAGGTGTCTGTAAATAATGTCTAAATCTTCAAAGACAATACAACATTTAAGTGACTGGTGTCTGCGCAATCATCCAATGTAGGTTGTCACCAAATTTGAAGACATTGGGTAAAACAGTTCATGAGATACTAATATCCCGTTAACAAGAATCAGGACGTACGGATGCTGCTAAATACATAGTCCCCCGTTCCGCGTTGGGGGGGGGGGGGAGAAGAGAACAAAATCACAAATTTTGGCCAGGTTAACAAATTCCTTTTTCGAATACAGGAAGTTGAACACACAAACTCCAGTTCCGCACCAAATGTCACCTACTTGAAAATATCTCTGCACACATTCAGCTCAAGTCATTTTGTCAAAAATCCAGTACTAAATATTGAACATTTTGGTCCGTTATAATTACTCGATGAATGTATATTAAATGTCTGTCTGTCTGTCTGCCTGTATGTATGTGACTGCTGCACTTATTGTAGGAGTAAAACGTGTACAATTTCACTGAATGCCATCTACTGCATTTCGGTGACTACCTGCTTGTCTAGCTATAGTGTCACCTAATCTCGACCCGAGTACACACATACCTGAAGTGTGCGATATGCGATAACGCCCACCCAGACCAAGGCAAGGGCTGCACGTACTATCAGCTGCACATATTTTATAATAGCCTAGCTCTGAGCAGGAGTAATATGTTGCATGCATTAACTCGTCTCAACACATTTGTGTTATCTTCAATTATATCAGAATGAACACATTCATACCCTGTGCCTTTGGAAACACTAAAATCAATCTTCTTTATAGAAGCGTTGCTATTGACCAAGAAAAAGTGTTTACATGTATTCTTAACCAATCAACGCGTGCGTTAGAAGTCACGTGACAACGACAACAGCGTCCTTGGAGAATGTTCCTATGAATCAGCAGATTTGATATCTCGCTGCTGTAGGAACTTTAACCCTTACCAGTCGACTTCGAAATTCTGACGAGGGACGGACGCAATCCACCGAACAGACATGCCTACCTACAAGTTTAAATCTTTCAACGCCCGAGGGTTCGGCGAGGTGTCTCGCATTCTGTTTGCCCTAGCTGGACAAGAGTACACGGACGAGCGGTTCACACAGGAAACATGGCCAGCCGAGAAACCGAGTAAGCAATTACTAGAATATCTATCTGTATTACTGGAAACACAGGTTGTCAGGAGATGCATTTCGGCCGTTGGGTGGTTGTCGGCACGTATGAACTCGGAATGTAGGGGGGTATACCTGACAACGATCCCAACTGCCACGAGTCAAGGTGTTGGGTTGCATCCTTTTAACTGGGCCAGGGCGCAGAGTGTAAGGTTGCGACATGCTTTTAATGTTTTCCGAGCTCATTTGCTGGGAGGATTTTATAAAGGAACCTTTTTGGTATTTTTTCATTAACAAGAACACCACCAAACTGACCTGGGCAGAAAAAAGGCTATAATACAGGGTCACGTGTATCTCAAGTAGAACAAAAGAATTTAAATGTTTTTAATGTAATTGGCACGGACAATTACTGACGCTCAAGATATAAAGTGACGTCACTCACAGATCTCTTTAAGTTATTCTTTCTGATGCAATATCTTTCTATCTAGAAGATCAATGTAACTGTCAGTGGACTTTGCACTGATCAAGGTCAACGGTGCACTCATTGACTCAATATTTGCAAGTATTTTATGTCGCTTCCTGTTAAGCGAGATTCGTTTCTGTTGTATATTTTACGCCTCACCCAGCCACAATTGACGGACAGACAGACAGAAAAAAAACTTTATTTCGAAATATCGGCCTCATGGCCTATAATACAGTCACAGAATTTGGCAGTTTCATGAAACTGTGGTCATAATTTGTATTAGGGATCTTACTTTAAAAACATAATGTGAAAATAGTGTTGTGCCGTATATAACTTGAGGGTTTTGGGATTGCAAAAATGACGTCATAGTTAGTGGGCCTTTGTAGGTAGACATTGGAGTTGTTCAAAATAGTTGTCTCTGTGCTGCTGATATTTGTCACATCGCAAGAATACATGATTTTCAGTTTCTTTTTCTGCGGCATCACTGAGTGAACACAAGCAGTTTGAAATAGGTGCATCCTCATTAAGCCTGTACATGTTCACTTTAAAGTGAAGCTGTTATTCGGAATACGAAACCTGATAAGTGCACGGTGTTTATATTTTTTTAGTTCTGTTATGTAGGGCTCAAGGCGAAGTTCATATGTAAACATATTCATACTTATGTGAATAATGGCTGAGAAAAGTGGAGCTGTTGATTTCGTTGTGCCAAGTTTGGTAAGCAATATCCTTCAATCGGTTGTCTGTAATGGTTGGTCCAGTGATTGATATCATGAGCATTGGTCTACGCAACGACACCCAAAACGACAAGCATGGGTTGCTGAAAACTCTCAGCATGAATCGGTTTAACTAAGCAATGTGAAAATAAGGATTTTGAGTAAGAACTATTAAAAGATACTTTTCCTTCCTCCTTGAATTAAGATTTTGAATCACGTTCAGATATACATGTGTTTAACCCTTTCATATAGCTCAAAAAAGGTTTCTTTGAATATCTATTTCATATACAATAGTTAAAATAGACATTCTTCGTTGATTAAGTCCTTGTTCTATATTCTAAACAGTTACTTTTGTATATTGGAGGCCAGAAAATCCCAGCTAAATATAGGGTGGCCAATGGTGTAAGGCACCCACCAGAGCAGGATCCGCTGATCGTCAGTTCGAATTCCATTTTTGACCTTATTACTCTCCTTGAATTTGTCAACACAACCTCAGCGCGCAGAAGTAGCCCTTCATCACTTTGTACGTGAAAGCTTCTGAAATTGAAATATTAAGCCTCTTTAAAAAATCGATAATGTCTGTTCTCTTATGTTGCAGACGTTCTGCTCGGACAGATGCCTGTTCTGGAAGTGGACGGGGCGGCATACGGACAGAGCAGCGCCATTGCCAGATTCCTCGCAAGAAGATTCAGTAGGGATTCAAACTCATTCTTTCTGCAATAGATGTTTGTTATTTAACGCCGCACTTTGCCTCGTTTTAGCGTATCAATGATCGTTGCAGTTTTTTAATAGAGAACTGGTTATTGCTGTTCTAACTGTGAGTGTTGTGTTGTAGATTTCTATGGTTCGGGAGACATCCAAGCCCTTGAAGTGGACCAGGTCCTGGGTGTAGTCCAGGACATTATAAATGCCATGATCAAAGCCTTTTTTGAGAAGGATGAAGCAAGGAAGGTAAGCTACAGTGCCTTGACTCGTCAGCATCCTATACGTGGTGACCGTGGCGACGTAACAAACACGTTACGACATGCTACTTGTTGTTACCCTGTCTGGTTCTTGTCTTCTAGGGGGACACAATGAGTGAGTGAGTTTAGTTTTACGCCGCACTCAGCAATATTCCAGCTATACGGCGACGGTCTCTAAATAATCGAGTCTTGACCAGACAATCCAGTGATCAACAGCATGAGCATCGATCTACGCAATTGGGATACGATGAAATGAGTCAACCAAGTCAGCAAGCCTGACAACCTGTTCCCGTTAGTCGCCTCTTACGATAAGCATGGGTTACTGAAGATCGATTTCATACCCGGATCTTCACGGGTCTAGGGGGAACGAGCGAGGACAATATATACTTCCTCCGAGTAAAATGTGTCGGGAGTTGGGGGTTAGAAACCATTCTCACCTTAAGGAATTTGTGTTGGATCTGAACAGGCGCAGTTCAAGACGGAGAACAAAGAAGAAAAGCTGCCGCTGTATTTGGGGATGCTGGAAAAGCTTCTGGTGAAAAACGGCAGTACAGGATTCTTCGTCGGCAAATCGGTAACCACATGTCAAATTGTCCTTCTTCAAAACCCACATGAATCTTCCTCTCCACATACAAACATTAAACTCCGTGTATAGCGAACTTGCTTGTAACGAACTGACAGATACAAGGACCTGCTGTTTTAGCTGTCGTGTAACGAACGACAGTTATAACGAATTAAAATTAGTGGCCCGTTGTAGTTCGATATAACCGTAGTTTACTGTATAACTGTTACAAATAGAACCGATTCTGTTCTTATCGTATTGTTATTTATAATTTATATTATAAAAAAAATAGATGTCGACGAAGTACAGTAAGACCAACTGGAATATCACAGCATCAAGAATTAAAATTAGCATCTACCCCTAAAATTGGATTTCAAATTAGGAAATATAAAAACTGCCTGAGTATCGCCAACAACTGAAGGTAGATCACCATACTAGGGACCACGGGGACAGTACTTGTGTTACCTGCATGGACCCTTGGATTTACACCATTCCTTCAGCCGCTGGCGATTGTACTAAATTTTGCCATCGCATACAACAAACATACTACGATTAAAAGCTTGGTAGAGCTAAATTTACTTTAAAATTTCTGGGACATACGTGCCCTCTCAGGAATTGTCTTCATGAAATGTGAAAAAGATCACAATATTATTATAGGCATCACAATCACAGTGTTCATAACAATCGTATACCGATTATCTATCAGTCGCTGTTGTCACTATCAGAAACATATGAAAGAGAATCACAGCTATGAAAATCACCTGTCCAGTGATCATGAAAATATCACCATGTAAGTTTCATTCATCGTCAGCTGATGAAATCCACAATCCTACTCCGAACACAAATAATTCAGATACAAACATTTCACCGAAATCACGGAAATGTAGGTCTGTGTGATTTCATAACGAAAAGAAAATAGTTGTAACCATTCTTTGTGAGAATATTTCAAGAAGTCAATGGACCCGTTGTTAGTGTATGGGACGTAGCATTGCTAAAAAGCCAGCTTACCTTGAGAAAATAGTTGTAACCATTCTTTGTGAGAATATTTCAAGTAGTCAATGGACCCGTTCTTAGTGTATGGGATGTAGCATTGCTAAAAAGCCCACTTACCTTGAGAAAATGGTGGTAACCATTCTTTGTGAGAATTCGGTGCTTTCACATTTATCTTTGACATTAATTCTAAATGGCATTGTGTATTTTATAATCTTTGACTCGCTGTGCGCATTAACCGTTGTCACACGTAAAAAACTATTCATAACAGCTTTTCTTTAGAGTGTGTTTACGACCAAACCGGAACTAGGCCAGTGGATATTTTTACACGCTCTGCGCATGCGCACAGCTGGTCTTAAAGTAATGTGAAACCACCGAATAGATCGAGCAGACTAGGGACCCGTTGCACAAAGCTACGTTAGAGCTACAACCTGTCCGTGTTAAAGTAATGGAGATTTAGTGCTGAGATCTGTTAGTGCAAGTGGGCCCAGCAGTATAAATGTCATCTGTTTTCAGATTACCCTTGCTGACGTCACTGTGTTTGACATCTGCGACAAGATCCAAGCAATGGTGGACTTTGACAAGTTCCCGCAGGTCAAGAAATGCCGGGAAAGTGTAGCTTCTAACCCAAAAGTCAAGAAATGGGTTGACACGAGGCCCGTCACAGAAAACTAGTTCAGTGACATCATAAAGAAACGTTTTACACAAATCGTTGAATGATTCCTACATCTAACCTGGACGTCACCGTATTGATCCTGTCATTGCAAACAATTCACGTCCGTTTGTGAAAAGTACCCACTGTACTGCAATTAGGTATGGAAAAGGTTGCTTTCAAGCTTTTGTGTCCCTGACATATATATAGTGCTGTGTGTTCTTAAGAGAAAGAGGGGCGGTGGGGCGGTGGGGTGGTGGGGTGGTGGGGTGGTGGGGTGGCCTAGTGGTTAAAGCGTTGGCTCCTCACGCCGAAGACCCGGGTTCGAATCCCCACATGGGTACATTGTGTGAAGCCCATTTCTGGTGTCCCCCGCCGTGATGTTGCTGGAATATTGCTAAGAGCGGCGTAAAACCAAACTCAGTCAGTCAGTCAGTTAAGAGAAAGATGAGTCAATATTTTCATGATTTTGTGTTCCTCATGAGCTAGTATTATTGTCGCTTCGCTACATGTGCTTATGAAGAAGATGTTTTCAATATTTACAAATAAAGATTTTTCAAAATTGTTAATTTTTTCTGATTGTTGTTTTATCGTGTGTGTATCTCTCTCTCTCTCTCCTCTCCCTCTCTCTCTCTCTCTCTCTCTCTCTCTCTCTCTCTCTCTCTCTCTCTCTCTCTCTCTCTCTCTCTCTCTCTGTGCTTTTCTCAGCACGTATTTGCTTGCCTATTTTTGGTTTAACAGTCTTACCCTAAAAACATTGTCGTTTAAGCAGACAGGAAGTTATTCCGCTTTTCATTATATATTTCCAGTACAGTGTGAAATAAAATTATGTTTTATCAGATAAATTCAATTATACCACTATACGCATAATTCGCAATACGTTATAGCTAATGTATGTATTGTTTTAATGGCACCTATATGAGTAATACACTTAAAGAGAGAGCCTTTATAGATGTTGACTTTGGCATTAAAGGACCCTTCCCTTTTTATATATGTAGACACGTAGACTATCAATGGTATCTATCAAAACGTAGCGTAGTGGTTAAAGCGTTCGTTCACCACGCGGAAGACCTGGGTTCGATTCCCCACATGGGTACAATGAGTGAAGCTCATTTCTGGTGTCTCCCGCTGTGATATAGCTGTGATATTGCTCAAAGCGGCGTAAAACTAAACTAAATTCACTCTATCAAAACGCAGCACAGCGAGAAGAAATAATATTGTTCAGACAACATTGAACATGGCACACTGTATGCTCAAAACACGACAAAGTCGCTATGGATGCAAGGATGGCGTTTTGCGAGCACAATCAAAAGCTAAACATTTGAGATGATATTTGGAATTGGAGCCAGTGAAGGTAGTGTTTATCTCAAGATTATAACTGGTACGTTGTTTTAGGTTACACAAAATCCAATGTTTCCCCTCAGACTTCCATAATAACGTTATACTGTCTTAAACATATCCAGGCCTTTAACAGCCAGTACCATATGTGTTTGCCTTAACATGGCAATGTCCCCCGCCGCTAAAGAAGCATGCAAAATAACATATTTACTATCTTTTATCTATTGGTCTACAGTAGATTATCTTTTGTATGATGTAGTTTTTAGTCATGGTCACTTCTCAGAAACTCTGGAGATATTTCAGGAATATAGTAGATTTGAATGCACATATCCACTGTCAGTATCAGTGTGTATTAGGGGTGGGACAGGTCTAAATTTTCTACCCGGGTACCCCACCCCCTATTACCCTACTCTACCCTACCTGATACCCGTTATGTTAATTCCTGACATCAAATTTGTAAGAAATGGCACTACATTCTTCAGTTCGAAGGCTACAATTTCGAGTTTTTCAATGTCTTAACCATGTATTATATTCAAAACAGGTGACTGTGAATAATGTCTAAATCTTCAAAGACAATACAACCTTTCAGTGACTGGAGTCGGCGTAATCATCCAATGTAGGTTGTCACCAAATTTGAAGACATTGGGTACAACAGTTCATGAGATATCGTGTTAACAAGAATCAGGACGTACATACGGACGTACGGGCGGTGCTATATACATATATACAAAAACACAAATTTTGACCAGGTTAACCAATTCCTTTTTCGAATACAGGAAGTTGAACACACAAACCCCAGTTCCGCACCAAATGTTCCGCACCTACTTGAAAATATCCCTGCACACATTCAGCACAGGTCATTTTGCCAAAATACCGGCACTAAATATTGAAAATCATGGTTCGTTTTAAGTACTTGATGGATGTCTATTAAAAACACAACACTCCTCAACAAACAAACAAACAAACAAAAAATAATAATAATCCAATCACACCTGTCAGGTAATTCTGTCTGCAGCGCAGGCTACGGAAGTTGCTTGTTTATCTGAATCACACTTCGGCGCAGTGATGACTTAGCATAACATCACTTCCACAGGCTAATTTGCATATCACGTGACCGGACTTTTTCTCTGTAAACAAACATATGAGAGGGCAGATTTAAGATTTAAGAAGTTTTATATTCTTTTAGTCTTATGTTGAAGGGCCGACAAGTTTCTGTAATATAGCTGCTTCCACAATCACAACTAATTCTGTAGACGCATCTTTTGGGATTGGGTTTAGCCTGGTTGCTGCCGCCTCTGCCGTTTGCTCTCAGCATAGTTTTCAAGCTTTTGTCAGAGTAAAATGTCACATCAACACTGGCAGTTTTTCGAAGAAGTCAGCTGATGTGATGGCTAATCTGAGTTTGGTAGTGAATATTGATTCTGATGGGAGCTGGTTCGGGTTTAGGAGGACGGTCATTTCGTTGGTGGAGGTTGGTGACTATGGTCTGTTCTACAAGTTGAGGGTGATGAAGGTTGTTTTGAGGTGGTCTACTTCATCTTGGAGTTGGGCTGGGTGGCAGATTGCCTTGGCGCGTCTGGTCGAAACTATGGCTCGTTTTATTTGTGGATGGTGTTTGGATAGATAGTGAATATACTGGTCAGAGTGTGTTGGTGCTCTATAGACAGAGGGAGTGATCTTGTCGGAGGAGTTGTCGAGCGATACATCAGGCTGAACCAGTGCCAGAGGATAAGTCATTGTCGGTCGTACATATAAGGATAAATAAACACGAATGACAAACCGCATTCGTCTAATATACATTTAACATTAGCAAGCCATGGTGAAGCACCCATATCATATTCTAGCATTTGTGATAAAACATTGTGAATTATAACTGACATTTTACTTCGATGTACATTAGTAGCAAGTTTAGACCAATATCAAATTATTCGCTATTTAATATTAATACAGAGATAGAAAGGCGTCCAGTCTCTCCATAGGGCATGTAGATTGGTGTACTCTTGCGTAGTTTCAGGAAAGATTACATGAATAACCTGTGAACATATTCTTAAATGTTTATATTTGAATATCCCCCACCTCGTAACCATATAACATGATTGGTAGGACCGTGCAGTCAAAACATTTCTAGCATTTGAGAGGATAACAGGCACTGCTTTTAATGCTTGATAGTGAAGTGCCCAAATAGCTTTTGTGAATTTACGATTTTGGTGAAACTGTATTCCAGGTAGACATAATCGTCAACGGTAAACTTATGTTTTGCTTTTCTTTGCTGGTCCCGTTCCAAAGATGACCACATTGGTTTTGAGTACGTTTACTGTTAACTTCCAATATCTGTGGAAAAACTCCAGGCAGTGTTGTAGTTGTTCCCGGTTGTCAGCTAACAGAACTGTGTCCTCAGCGTATAGTAACAGCATTATCTTCATATTGTATGGAATTGCTTCCACTGTAACTCCTTTACAATGATAATAATTTATATGGATTTCGATGTGGTTTAAAATTAGAGAAAATAATAGTGGTGATAGATGTTCTCTTGCCGGACACCTTTTCACAGCGGAAGAATCCTGCGATTTCATTGTTATATTTGATACAAGATTTGATATTGTCAGACATGTTGAATATTACTGAACATAATTTTCCATTTATTCCATATGAGAGAAGTTTCTGCCACAGTCCAATTTCTCGATCCATTGTCGAAGCCTTATGAAAGTCAATGTATGCAGAGTATCATTTGGTCTTTGTTGACTTCAGTAGATCTATTAGGCTGTTGAGTACAAATATATGGTCTGTAGTAGCGTATCCCTTTCTAAAACCTGCTTGAAAACATCACGTTTCCTTGCTAATCTCTCACTCATCTCATCATGCACAATCTTCACAAAATCATCATGACTATTGCCTATATATGCCTGGTCCTGCACAGACGCTTCTAACCGATTAATCATATCCAACAGTTGTCTACATGTAAAATGCTTGTGGTAACACTTGTTGGAATGGATCAAATATAAAACTGGAATCAATTTAGAACCAAATGTAACACACATCATATTTAGTTACAAAGAAAAAAGAAACGATGTACTAAACTTGATTTTTATTGTTACCAAACATTACATATATACATGCAAATGCCAGACAAAAAGACGCACATAAATGGCGTTAAACTATAACGTCAGTAAGCAGCTTCTCTATACAGATTGTAGATCTGAAATTTTTCATCTCCTTCTAATACCCATGCCACAACCTTTTTACATATTCCTTTTTGTCACACTCTGCCATATTGAAATGTGTGCCATAAAACAGAAACTGTCTTGATCTACAAGGTACGCTATTTGGAAAATGTATGTAGTACATGTTGTGATACCTACAAAAATGAAATAAAGTGATTAAACAAACCCAACAGTTGTTTCAGAGTATGTGGTGGATCAGAAGGTGGATCAGATGTGATAATTTCTCAAAATCCTCAGTTTCAGTATCACAAATTTGAGGGTCCAGTTCTATCATCCAAGGGGCGGTGGGGTAGCCTGGTGGTTACAGCGTTCGCTCGCCACGCTGAAGACCCGGGTTCGATTCCCCACATGTGTACAATGTGTGAAGCACATTTCTGGTGTCCCCGACGTTATATTGCTGGAATATTGCTACAAACGGCGTAAAACTAAACTCACTCACCCCATCATCCAAGAAAGAAAAAAATGATACATTTTCAATAAAACATCCCCGTCAAACATGCCCACGCAACCAGCACTGTTAACTAGCTCAGGCGGACGCAGCACTTTGAAATTGTTACAATTTTCTAAACATTCATATGAAACAAAACAATAATCAATGACGGATGAGCCAAAATTAGAAACATACTTATAAACCTCTGCTGACGCCATCCCTTTGTTTAGCGTCGCACCATCACCTGTCAGTAAGACCCGGACGACACCAAGATAGGTCTATCTGAGACTTAAATACCTCAGTATCTGCCCTACCTGACCCCCTTGCGGTCTTTCTACATGCACCAGGACCTCGTCTTCGTATCTCAACCCTTACGTAAAATCATCCATTCCATCACATCGCCCATTCAACATACACATATCAGATCTCACCAACAAGTCCAAACATAAACTACCGCTGTTGTTTACAACATACTCCACAACATCCCTAACTGGAATAATGTCAACACCTTCAATATAATCTGCCTCGGTGAAGCACCCACTGTTAAAATCACCGCATATGAGAGTCATATTTGCATATTTATATAGTTATGCAAGCAAAATATCATAAAAAATATCGCATATTTCTTGTAGAGGTATCTGGATGCATTTATCAGACATATGTGATTAACACTTCTGTTTACGTTGTTATATCGAGCTTACCAAAGTATACCTTCAAAGGAATTGTCTTTTACTGATACTCAATGCACGTTCAAAAGTTCAAGACCTCCCCCTGCTGACCAAGTGTTGCATCATGCATGTACATGTAGAAGGTCACGATCATGTCTATTCCATGTCCATAGACCGCAAGTCATGGTGACTCACGTGATCACGTCACTTTCAACAAGACCCTGCCTTATAAAAAGGGGAATCATTTATCTGAAGCGACTATACCTGGAACAGACCAGACATCACACACAAGATGCCGACATACAAGCTCAAGTATTTCCAATTCAAAGGTCGCGCCGAGGTATGTCGCCTCCTGTTCGCCTTGGCTGGTCAAGAGTTCGAAGATATCCGCTACAGTCAAGATGAATGGAAAACGGAAAAAAGTAGTGAGTTGAAACCGGTTGAATGAATGGACGTGTTGGTATGTTGTGGTCCTATAGGTCCAAGGTTGCCATTTGTCCCGAGACTATTTTTAAACAAACCGAAACATGAGTCTCATTAACCAATTCAGACAATGACCACCTTTTCAGCCGATCCGAATTTTCTCGTGTGAATGTGAAAAGAGGCACTACTATGGTTACACTGAATTCCACTTCCTTGTTTCATAAGAAAAATGGCATTTACAAATTGATTTTAATTTTAAAGTTTTAAACAATCGTATTTCTATATTTTATGTCGAGGTTTAGGCAGCATGTGGTTAACTAAGACGTCACAGACTGGCCCTGTTAGAAGAGGTCGTACAATGATTCACAATTCATCTGGGTCACTGGTTACACCTGTTATGTGTTCTTTGCGCTTATCAAGTGTATTTTTGTAACGTATAATGTGATTGATATAATATCAAGTCTGTACCACACCGCCAGACTTTTCTAGCGGCCGAGCCTCGTTTTGAGATTTCCACGATTTGCAGATTTCCGTTTGTCAGAGCACGCTGTACGACAGAGCACGCTGCTCGACGTGTTTGCAAGGATTAGATGAAGCGAGGTGTTGCAATATATACAAGTGATTAGATGTATCAAATAATACTGATTAGTATTTATATATCCAGTTGAATGAGTCTCAAAATTCTGGACTGGTTATTGTACTAAGTTGCGCAACAGGACGGAACCCAGTCAGCAGGAAACGAGACTGTTGTGTTTCAACTGTTTTGACTTGCATAACAAGACGCCCAAGTACTGTAATTTTTACGTTTTTAATACTGTAATGTAATATTTTTATTTTGGTGAGTTTCGGTTTGATTGTTGATCTTTTTGTAGACGGCTTTCATATGCCAACCACGTCAGCGAGTCTGACCGCCCAAACAGGTTAGTCACCTCTAACGACAAGGATCAGGATACTAAATCGTTAATCAAAATATCACATAGCTGTGTTGGTATTGAATGTCTTTGTATGTTTGTGTGTATGATGTATAGGAAAGCAAGTGTGTGTCTCTCTCTCTCTCTCTCCCTCGTCTTCCTCTCTCTTCCTCCTCTCTACCTCATCTCTCTCTCCCCTCTATCTGTCTCTCACTCCCTCCTCTCTCTGTGTCTCACTCACCCTCTTTCTCTCCCCTTCTCTCACTCTTTCTCTCTCGCTCTCTCTCTTAATATCTATGTAGGAACCAGATCAATATTCCATCATGGAGAACAGGATTATGCTTAACAATGCTTTGCAAGTTCTTGCGGTGAGGGGTCCATTTCAGTGTGGATAGAACACTACTTTATTTCGGTGACTGCCTGCTTGTCTAGCTATAGTGTCACCTAACTTCGTCCTTGTTACACACATTCCTCTATGAAGTGCTCTATCCAATAAGGAACACCCAGACAATCGACCTTGGCAAGGCCTGCACGTACTATTAGCTGTACATATTTTATAGACAGCCCAACTCTAAGCATGAGTGAAATGCCGCATGTGTCACCGCGCCTCAACACACTCTGCCACTTTCAATTCCAGAATAAATACAATCATACGCTGATCCTTTCGAATACTTCGATCTTCTATACAGAACCGTTGCTATGGACCGATACAAAGTGTTTACATTGCATTCTTAACCAATCAACGCGTGCGCTCGAAATCACGTGACAACGACAAACGTTAGCCCGGAAAATGCTAGATTACTCCTATGAATCAGCAGATTTAACTGGGCCAGATCGCAGAGTGTAAGGTTGCGTAATGTTTTTGTATGTTTTCCGAACACATTTGCTAGTCGGATTTTCTTAATACCATATTGGTATTTTGTTTTTAACAACAATACCACCAAACTGACCTGGTCAGAGAGAAGGCTTTAATACAGGGTCACGTGCATCTTATGTAAACAAAATATTTTAATGTTTAAAAAAAATGTAATTGGCAAGGACAATTACCGACACTAAAGATATATAGTGACGACACTCACAGAACTCATCGAGTTAATCTTTCTGATAGAATGTCTGTTTTACTATAAGATCAATGTAACTGTCAATGGACTTTGCACTGATCAAGAACGCATCAACGGTGCCCTCATTGACTATATTTGCAAGTACTTTATGTTCCTTTCAGTTCAGCGGCCCGATTCTGTGGTGTAGTGGTTAGAGCGTCCGCCCGGAGAGCGGAAGGTCGCGGGTTCGATCCCCGACCGCGTCATACCAAAAGACGTTAAATTATGGTACTGGTTGATCCCTGTCTGGCGCTCGGTATTAATGGGTACAACAAGGACTGGTCGGCTCGGAGTCAGTATAATGTGTCTGAGTGGTGTTTTCAAGCTTCACTGCGGCATGGTATCTCAGTGGGATAGCACTATTAAACCAGATTAAGTCTTGGCAAGTACAAGCAGCCGCACATACACATACACACGCATGCACGTCGTCATATGAGCGAAATATTCTCAAGCACGACGTTAAACCCAATTTCACCTCACCTCACCTTCAGTTCAGCGTGATTCCTTTGTTTGTATATATTTTACGCCTCACCCAGCCACATTCCAGCCACATGACGGCGGTTTGTAATGTAATCAATCCAGTGATTGATATCATGAGCATCGATCTACGCAACTGGGATACAATGACATGCGTCAACCCAGTCAGCGAGCCTGACCAGCTGATCCCGTAAGCCACCTCTAACGACAAGCACTAGGTTGCTGAAAACTTTCAGCATGAATCGGTTTAATTATACAATGTCAGCATAAAGGGACTTTGAATTAGAACTATTTGAATATATTTTTCTCTTTGAATTAAGATTTTGAATCACGTTCAGAATGGATATAAATGCAACTGTTTAATCCTTTCATGTTACTAAAGAAAAGAGTCTTTATGAACGCCATTTACGAATATATCTTTCATACGCAATAAACATCGATAGAGTTAAAATAGACATTCATCGTTAATTAAAGTCCATCTTGTTATATATTCATGACAGCTTTTTTCATATTTGAGGCAAGAAATTCGAAATCCGTTGCGTGCGCTTAACGGTTTGCGCTGTGGCATGGTAAAGAAGATGTGAGGCTTTAATACTGTCTGTGGCTTCTTTTAAAGGAAACGTTGCCACAAGCTGCATCGGAAGCCTGTCTTCAACATGCACTAGGCTGTTGTGTTTGGGCGTTTAAATCAAAAATGGTGCTGGTGTGTTTCAGCACCCTGGTTTTTCGCTGTTTTTAACAATGTTTCATTTCACTCAAACTCTCAAACTCGAGGAACCCATGCTCGGAGAAGTAATCCTTCATAAATGAACTTTCAAGTACAAGGGGGCGGTGGGGTAGTCTAATGGTTAAAGCGTTCGCTCGTCACGCCGAAGACCTGGGTTCGATCCCCACACGGGTACAATGTGTGAGGCCTATTTGTGGTGTTCCCTGCCGTGATATTGCTGGAATATTGCATAAGCGGCGTAAAACTCACTCACTCCAAGTACAAAAGCGATGCGTTCTAAACATTGCATTCTAAGCGTATTTGAAAACTTTTTCGCCCTATGTTTCAGACGTTCCTTTCGGACAGATACCAATTCTCGAAGTGGATGGGAAGTCTTACAGTCAGAGCAGCGCCATTTGCAGCTTCCTGGCAAGAAGATTCAGTAGGGATTCAAGCTAATTCTTTCTGCAATAGTTGTATGTTATTTAACGCTGCCGGACTCAGCAATTGTTCAGTTATATGAATGCGGTCTGTGACTAATCAAGCCTGGAATAGGGCACCCAGTGATTGACATCATGAGCATCGATCTACGTAATTCGGATACGATAACATGTATCAACCAAATCTGTGAGTCTGACCACCCGATTCCCTTACTTATGATACGTATTGGTTACTGAAGACACATTCCAAAAGTGTGTTACGATTATACGGATAATACTTTATATTTTCCTTAATAATATTCTTAACTTCAGTTTACCCAGATGCATATTTCGTTTGTATTCGTGACAGGGTACACAAGATAGTTTGAAGCTGGTTATTGCTGTTCTAACTGTGAGTGTTGTGTTGTAGAATTATATGGTACGGGAGACATCCAAGCCCTTGAAGTGGATCAGGTCCTGGGTGTAGTCCAGGATATATCAAATACCGTGATCAAAGCCTTTTTTGAGAAGGATGAAGCCAGGAAGGTTAGCTACAGTGCCTTGACTCGTCAGCATCTTATATACTTCGGCCCCGTGCGTCTGCCTCTACAAGAGAAGAGTTTGTAGCTCGATAGACGACGCGGGGGGTTGTGGGTGTGTGTGTGTGTGTGTGTGTGTGTGTGTGTGTGTGTGTGTGTGTGTGTGTGTGTGTGTGTGTTCTCATGTTAAACTGCTGCGTGGTGTTTCTAAAAGCTTGCACGATGAACATTAGTACGGGCTGCTAGTAGAAGCAGCTAAATGCACACACAGAAACACACCCGCACGCACGAAATAATAATGAACTTGGCGTTAAACCCCATCTCACATCGCCTATACGGCGGGTAAAGGGAGATGGGACAGGAGGTTTGGTTCCAAAGCCCATGCATCTCAGAACCGTATCTTAGTTCTTCGGTTTCAACGGTGTGCCAAAGGGGTTTGATTCCCCACATGGGTACAATGTGTGAAGCCTATTTCTGGTGTCCCCCGCCGTGAACATCGTCGGCTGCTAACAGCGGCGTAAAACTTAACTCACTCAGTCACCAAATGCTTCCTCCTTGTACCTTTATTAACATGGGGGAAACGCACGGGAAAAGTTTTGATAATATATACTCAGTCTGTCATAAATATATTAAAACTTTGTGCGTTTCCCCCATGCAATGTGTAATGCCCAATTCGGTTGTCCCAAGTCGTGATATTGCTGGAATATTGCTGATATTGCTAAAGCCATACTCACTCACTTTAAGGAATTTGTGTTGGATCTGAACAGGCGCAGTTCATGAAAGAGAACAAAGAAGAAAAGCTGCCGCAGTATTTTGGGATGCTGGAAAAGCTTCTGGAGAAAAACGGAAGTACAGGATTCTTCGTCGGCAAATCGGTAACCACATGTCAAATTGTCCTTCTTCAAAACCCACATGAATCTTCATCTTCACATGCAAACAGTAAACTCCGTGTACAGCGAACTTGATTGTAACGAACTGACGGATATAAGGACCTGCTGTTTTTATTTGTCGTATAACGAACTACGGTTATAACGAATAAAAATTAGCGGCCCCTTGGAGTTCGATATAACAGTAGTTTCTGTATATTATTACAAACTAAATCGATTCTGTTCTTATCATATCAATAATGGTTGTAGTACCATTCCGCCAGCTGATGAAACACACAATCCTAAATTTCAGGTAAAGGCACTTCATATTTATAAAAAACTTGTTTCTGAAATTGTGAAATCAAATTTTTAGAATAACTTTGGGAATAAGTCCGTGAAGATCCGGATTAGAGTCTATGTTCGGCAACCCATGCCTGTCGTAAGAGGCTAACGGGCTCGTATATGGAGGCTTGCAAAGTGGTTCAATCATCATCTTATCCTACTTACGTAGATCAGTGCGATATCAGTCACGATATCAATCATTTGATTGTCTGGTCTACTATGGTGTCTTACAATTAAAATGTTAGTGTGGCGTTAAACAAAATATGTCATTGAACCCAGTGCGCTAGCTTCTGGTAAAAACTGATTAATGAGAATCGTATGGATGACCTCGTTGTTGGTATGTCATTGTAACCCAAGAGCGGCGATTGTTCTTCATATTATCAACCACTGGTCCATGGCATTGCTAGAAAGCCAACGAAACTTGAGAAAATGGTTGTAATCATTCTTCATGAGAATAGTTCAAGCAGACAAGGTACCGGTTGCACAAAGCGACAGGTACCATATCTGGGTTGGAGACAATGAAGTTGCGATCATCTTAGTGCTGAGATCGCTTAGTACATGTGGGCAGTGTGTGAAATAGCCACTGGCCCGGTAGCCCGTGGCTAGTAAAAATCCATTCGGGCAATTAAATCTTCACAGTCACTGGCCTTACTGGCTGGAGAATTTTCATGCGGACATTAATTTTTGTAAATATATCAATCTCTCCGACTTGATAAGTTATAACACATTTTTCAACCATGCAAGATTATGGTACGATACAAATGTTCATCATATTACCAGCTTAATAATGAAACCAGTGTCATGGCGACAATATCTTATTCTCATCTATTTTTGTGATCTTTGGCTTAGTTTCCACATTCAATTTTCGGGCTAGTGAATTATTTTGTGGGCTAGTAACTTTCAGGCATAGCTATCCCGACTGGCTAGCAAAACTGGGCCCCAGTGGGCCACTCGTGCAAGTGGACCCAACAATATATATGTACTCTGTTTTCAGATTACCCTTGCTGACGTCACTGTGTTTGACATGTGCGAAAAGATCCAAGCAATGGTGGACTTAGACAAGTTCCCTCTGGTCAAGAAATGCCGGGAAAATGTAGCTTCTAACCCCAAAATCAAGAAATGGCTTGACACGAGGCCTGTTACAGAAGGCTAGTTAAGTGACATCCACAAAGACCATATAGAAACGCTATTTTTTATATATTCATTCGTTTTACACAAATCGCTGCATGAATCATACATCTATGCTGTATGTTTTAGTAACTGTATTGATCCTGTTATTGCAAATAATTCACGTTCATGGGTGACAAGTACCCACTGTGCTGCAATTAAGCATGAAAAAGTTTACTGTTGAAATTTGGTGTCCCCGACATTCCTTAGTGCTGTAGACGATATTCTATAGAAAGATGATTCAATGTTTTATGATTTTGTGTTCCTCATGTACAAAATATTGTTGTACATGTTATTATGAGAAACATGTTTTCAACATTTACAAATAAAGGTTTTCAAAATTGTTGATTTTTCTGCTTGTAGTTGTATCGTTTGCGTGTGTGCGTGCGCATGTGCATATGCGTGTGTGCGCGCGAATATGTGCTTGCTGATTTATTTTAACAGTCTTACAAGAAAACCATAGTCATTTACACAGACTGGAAGTAATTCCGCTTTGAAATGAATTTCCAGTACATCGTGAAATAACAGTATTTTTATCATAAAAAATCAATTTTACATATAATTCGCAATAGGATGTAAATGATGTGTATTTTTTAATGTCACCTCTGAGTGATACACTTAAAGGGGGAGCATTTACAGATGTCAACTGCGGCATTAAAAGACCTTTCCGTTTTATAAATATCTATATCAATGGTGTCTATCAAAACGAAACAGAAAAAAAGAATCACTTTTATACAGAGTTATGTCCCTTGTCATGGTCCGAACATGGCGCATTGTATGCCCCAAACACAAGTTTTCTCAGAAGTCTCTATGGATGCAAGGATGACGTTTTGCAAGCACAATAAAGAAAGATAAACATTTGAAATAATAATTTGAAAAACAAATCAATTTTGGCTAGGTTAACGAATTCCTTTTCCGAATGCAGGAAGTTGAACACACAAACCCTAGTTCCGCACCAAATGTCACCTATTTCAAAATTTCTCACACGTTCAGCATAAGTCAGTTTTTCAAAAATCCAGCACTAAATATTGAAAAATATGGTCCGTTTTAATTACTTTAATTACTGGATGTCTATTAAAAAACACAACACTCCTCAACAAAAAAAAAATAAACAAACAAATAATAATAATTCAATTACACCTGTCAGGTAAATCTGTCTGCAGCGCAGACTACGAAAGTTACCTGTTAAGCTGAATCACACTCTCGCGCAGTGATGGTTTAGCATAACATCATTGCCAGAGGCTAATTTGCATATCACGTGACCGGACATTGCTCTTGTTTGTAAAGACCCGCGCATATTAATCATATTGTTTTACATCGTTATATAGATAAGTGCGACAATGAGGCTGATGACAATAGTTTAAATGTACTGTATTCCCATAATGCCATTCAAGGACTCCAGACGTCCTTAGAATAGTGAGAGTGAGAAAGAGAAAAGTGTCTCATGATGTGGAACGAAATATATAGACATGATATGATACGTTAAAAACAGCACCCGACCAGTTGGTCTACGAGACACTTATTACTTGATAGTACATATAATATATAAAAGTGGATAAAATACATACATACATACATACATACATACATACATACATACATACATACATACATACATACATATATTCCAGCTATATGGCGGCGGTCTGTAAATAATTGAGTCTGGACCAGACAATCCAGTGATCAACAGCATGAGCATCGATCTGCGCAATTGGGAACCGATGACATGTGTCAACCAAGTCAGCGAGCCTGACCACCCGATCCCGTTAGTCGCCTCGTACGACAAGCATGGGTTACTGAAGATCAATATTCTAACCACAGTCCATTCAAGATTTTGTCTTTAACCTGTTTTATCTATAAACATCAGGTTACTATCTAGGCAGTAAAAAACGTATTCATGCTCTACACAAGTTAACGTGCTATTTCCGCCATATAGCTGGAATATTGCTGAGTGCGGCGTAAAACTCAACTCAACTAACGTCCTATTTATTGTTGAACTTGAAAATCGGAATATGTAGGCACTTTGTGAGAGTGATGTCCCTTTGTTGACACGATACATGCATGTTGTTAATATTGACCGTCAGCTATTTTAGATCATAATGACATCCCCGCGCGTATTTATGACAAACTAATAACCTATTAGTAATCTACTCGTATCTTCTGTTTAATATGATATTCTGAATTGCAATCTAAAAAAACGATAGGTCGGCCCGTGTAAAATTATGAAAACAACATAAACATTCACATTGTACGAGTGAACATTTAAAAACACTTAAAAGTAATATTATCGTATTAAGTTTACAAATTAATTTGTCATGTATGTATGTTTCTTGAATGAAGTCGAAATTGTCGCAACGAAGCACACAGCTGACGTCATCATTCTGCCGGGACTCGACTTTTATTCGAGATATGCGAGTTTGTTGTTCTTATACAAAGAGAAAAATCACCTGATATTGAAATTAGCCTGTGGCAGTGATGTTGAAGTGATGATGAAAAGTCACCACTGCGCCTATGTGTGTAAATGATAGACGGTAAAGGGTTAAAGAACTTACCGGTGAATACAGGTTACAACTAACCGAGAATTGCAAATCATTGCCTATTAACAAGTCACGTGAGTCACGTGATCACAACAAGCTTCAGCGCACACGACCCAGCCTTATAAAGGGAGACGATAGTTCATGTGAACTCAAACGTCAAGTCATCTGAAGCGACGATAACTGGAACAGACCAGACATCACACACAAGATGCCGACATACAAGCTCAAGTATTTCCAATCGAAAGGTCGCGCCGAGGTATGCCGCCTCCTGTTCGCATTGGCTGGTCAAGAGTACGAAGATATCCGCTACAGTCAAGATGAATGGAAAACGGAAAAAAGTAGTGAGTTGAAACCGGTTGAATGAATGGACTTGTTGGTATGTTGTGGTCTTATAGGTCCAAGGTTGCCATTTGTCCTGAAACTATATTTAAATCATAACAAGGCACCCAAGAGCTGTGCATTTTATTGAGTTTCTGTTTGAGGTGGATTGTTGGTCTTTTTGTAGACGGCTTTCACACATGTATGTCAAGCACGTCAGCGAGTCTGATCGCGCAAACAGGTCAGTCGCCTCTTACGACAAACATGGGGTGCTGGAAATCAACAACCCGGATCTTCGCGCGGGTGGGTGGGGGTGGAGGGGGTGGGGACAGCTCTTTTATAATAACTCGCATATTATCTAACTCGTGATGGATAAATCCTTGCATATTTCTGTTGCAGGTTTATTGTTGATTTTTGTTTTGTTTTTGTCAACGTTTGTTTATCATCTAACGTACCATCAATACAGTCCAGTATATTGACCAGATGTCCGAAGAAATGTGCGTTAGCGTAAAATATAAAATAGAAACATAAGATATGATTCATATATAGTTCAGATGTGTTGCATTACATAAATATGTCTGTCATTTAAAATGTGAAAACATCCTGGTTGTATATCAAGCCGGATAGATCTAACTGGTTTAAACTGGTTTTGCTTTCACAATAAACATAAATTTCATAGTCATTGTACACGATTGAATCACTAGCACAATCAATATCAAACTGCGTGCTTATAAATACCAATGACAGCTATGTAAAACAGTAGAAGAAGACAGTGTTTATTTACTGAATGATCTGTTTGCCAGGGGCGTAGCTACCACTATAAAAAAGCCCGGGCTTACACATGATTGTTGCTAAAAAGGTTGGGGCAAGTCTTCAATACTATCTAAATAAAAACCTTTGCAACCTATCGGGCTTACACGAAAAAGGGCTTGCTACGCGCCCGTTTGCTGTTTCACAAACTCATCAACATTCCTATATAAGAACATCCAGGCCTAACAATCCAGTGATGTTTATCTATCTACGCTGTTGGGATACGATGACTACCCGATCCCGTTAGTCGCCTCTTACGACAAGCATGGGTTACTGAAGACCAACCCGAATCCGGATCTTATTTGCATTACCTTACCTAGTTTACATGAGCAGACCTACATTGAATAATGAATAGAGGCTGTGCGTCTCGCTCGCTGTAACTTGTATGTTCATAATACTATGTATATCGATCGCTGTTGCGACATGTGTTACAAGCCACCTGAAACAGCATTATAGCGTGTGAGTGAGCATAGGCAACGAGCCAAACCCTGTTTAAAAAAACAACAACCCCGCAAACACCAAAACACCCCCACCCCCACGCAATCCCCCACCCCCACCCCCACACAAATAAACAGTCCCCAAAAACACAATATCAATTATATTATCTGACAGGTTCCTAGGTCTACATTTAAAGTATTATATTTAACAAAGTGATTTGTTGACTAATAATATTCTCATAATTTACTCATTAATGGTTTTCAAACGGATTATTGGTAAACGGTCAACATATACCTAAGCCGTCAAAACGTGTATGTGTCGTAGGCTATGATAATGCAAACATCATTGTGCTAATACAGGACCTTTCTTGTTCTTTTACTTCAACCAATCTACCTCTTCTCCTAATGAATATTCATGTTTCAGACACGCCATTTGGTCAATCAATCTACCTCTTCTTCTAATGAATATTCATGATTCATACACGTCACTAGTCAACCAATCTACCTCTCTTTCTTATGAATATTCATGTTTCAGAGACGCCATTTGGTCAGCTTCCAGTGTTGGAAATTAATGGAGAACCGTATGGGCAGAGTTCAGGAATAATCGCCTTCTTGGCCCGAGAGTTCGGTATGTACTATGTGCACGGTATTTAATACTATTTATACAGTTATTAATTAATTTAGCACTACAGGTCGTGTTCTGGCAACAGTTTAACCAACACCAACACCAAACAAAACGAACCATTAAGGACTTGTGATCGTGTTATCCATTCTCCGATATTCACTCAAACAAACATGTATTTTCCTTTCCATCATTGGGGAATATAATCATCATACTTCTATATCCACTTCAGTACATCCCGTGGCTATCTTCGTGGTCAAGTCGATAGTACATTAATTTGTGGAAATAGGCTGTTCGATTCCCGACGATTCGTAACAGATGTATAAATAATGGTAACTGTTATTGCCTTGCCTTTCGTTCGATAGTAAAGGGATAAAAGTCGAGGCACACACACACACACACACACACACACACACACACACACACACACACACACACACACACACACACACACACACACACTTCATTCATCTACGAGTATACGCTGCTCTGTTACTTAGCACAGACTTGTAGTATGATTTGTTTGTTGTTGTTTATCCATATCCCTGCTACATGACACAGGTCTGTAAATATTTGAGGTCAGACCAGACAATCCAGTTCCGTGTTGACATGAGCATCAATACATCGGCCATGATTCCACGTGTCAGCGGTGGTCTGTAAATAATCGAGTCTGGACCAGACAATCCAGTGATTAACAGCACGAACAGCGATCTACACAATTGGGATATGATGACATGTGTCAACCAAGTCAGCAAACCTGACCACTCGATCCCGTTAGTCGCCTATTACGAAAGAGCTGGCTTGCTGGAGATCGACTTTAACCCGAATCCAAGATAGCTTTGACATGAAGGGGGGAGTAGGTAAAAGTCAAACCATTTTGACTACCACTGCTAACATCAAACTACTGCAACAAGTGCAGAACAGTACTGCTAGGATGCTGACTGGAACCAGGGAACTGACCATATTACCCTCGTCCTGAAATCACTTTGCTGGGTACCCGTAGAGCACTTCATCACTTTCAAGACTCTTTCACGTATTCAGCCATAAATGATGAAAACGCCCCAGCCAATATTAGGGACATGTTACATCGCAACCAACCAACACGAGCGTTAAGATCAGCCGATGATAAACTGCTTTAAGTTCTAGAACTAAAACAAAGATGGGAGAAGTGGTTCTGTGCTTTGCAGCTCAAAAACGTTGGAATGCTCTACCACTGGAAATCTGAAGACTCTGAAGACTTATCTCTGTTCCGCTCTCAGTCATATGTAATCTGGAAACCAGGCGGTATACAAATCAATTATCATTCATTCATTTACTTTTGTAATTATATTTTATTGCCAGGTATTCATGGAAAAACTAGCCTGGAGCAGCTGAAGGTGGACCAAGTGATGGGCATCATACAAGACATCTACACACACATGCTGAAACACTTCTATGAGAAGGATCCAGCCAAACAGGTGAGCCCTAGGACCAACACTGGGTCAGTATGGCTTCACGCCCATTTTAGCAATATTACAGCTATATCACGGCGGGGGACACTAAAACACTTTGTACCCATGTGAGGATACGAACCAAGACCTTTGGCATAACGGATGAACGTTTTTACCACTTGCCTGTCCGCCGGCCGTTAAGCGACAATGAAACATTACCACCATATGACATTTTAAGTGCTTTATTGGGATGACTGTAGTCAGTGTGATATATTGAACCCGATAACTGCTTACAACGACACGGGGGCGGTGGTGTAGCCAAGTGGTTAAAAAGTGCTGAAGACTCGAGTTTGATTCCCTATATGGGTACAATGTGTGAAGCTCATTTCTGGTGTTCCCAGCCGTGACATTACTAGAATATTGCTAAAAGCGGCGTAAAACTAAAATCACTCACTCACACTCACACTACGACATGATGTTTTTCTATATTGAAAACTTACTGCAATATTCAGCCTCGGAGGCGGTCTGTAAATAACTGAATCTGGATAATGAAAACGAGTGAGTGGCATCAAGAGCATTGATCCCAGCAATACAAAGTCTCACCATGATCACTGATCGTGCCCACCCCTTTCAGTCAGTCACGGACACGTGTCACCGTATCCCAGTTGCGTAGATCAATGCTCATGGTGTTGACCACTGGATTGTCTGGTCAAGACGGCGTTAAAAACAACAAACAAACAAACATCTAGACACGACAAACATACATGTGGAGTGCTGAGATTGTATGTTGAGAAATATGTAAACTCTTCTTTTGTTGAAACGACCTGATTAATCATAATCGCCATTGGAAGATGTGGCACCAATACGTCATCATGAGTATAATATAGCATCGTTTTTTTCAGGCGGAGATACTCAAGGAAAACAACAAAGATCATTATCCAAAATACCTGGGCTTTTTTGAGTCCATTTTGAAGAAGAATGGTAGCGGATTCTTCGTGGGAAATAGGGTAAGTACACGCACATCGGCTGCAGTCAAAAACGGTTGTGTCGAAGTTAAAGCGAACTGCGCGAATACTTCGAGATACCCGAAGTTCGACACAACCGGAAATGAAGAATTAGCAGGGACAATATTTTGACTTTGAGATACCCGAAGTTCGACACAACCGAAAAAGAGAGAATTCGCAGGGACTATATTTGACTTCGAGACAACCGCACCTTCGACACAACGGTGTTTGTACTAGTTTTTGACCAGCAAATTGTAGACATAAGTGTACTCTCTCCTTAAAAACACATATGAACTAAATAAGATCTAGTACAGTAAAACACTGTTGTGTCGAAGTTAAGGGTCCAGCGTAAATAATTCGTGTTATACTAGGTTCGAGATGCAAAAGGATGACTAAATTGACAGCTTTGTTCAACACAAACGTGTTTAATAGCATTTAATATAACATTTGGAAACTGATACAACGCCTTGTTACTTGTTTTTGTCAGACATTATGGACAGCTGTGCTTTTATCTTCCATTTTGACAAATGCGAAAGAATGTAGCGACCTTAGCTATTGCTCGATCACTTAATCTCCATATTCACCAATCGTTGATAGGTGGTAACTAGTGTTAGGAATTGGTTAAAATCTCATAATTGATGATTGGTTCATTACAACCGTTCAATCATCGAAAGTAATTGGTTTGCGTCATTTATGAAATTTTCCTGGTTATTTTTGTTTTCACAAAAAACATTAAGTAAAAACATGTAGTTCTTTGTGTGTGTTTTTTTTGCAAGTTGCACATCTTTAAAGGATGACTAGTATGTTAGGAATATACATTTCTTGGGGTCCTTAAGATAAATTCAATGGAACGAGCTTGTAGTGTTAATGAAATGTAACAGACAAAACCACCCTTGTGAAAAATTGTTAATGCAAAAAGTGTTCCAGAATTGTTTGTATTCGATTACGAGAAAACATGATCGATTGCTTGGTCGTTTAGTCACTGCGACCAATCCTCGATTATTTCAATTAATCGGACCACTACTAAAACAGGCATAGCTTAACATAGGCGGATCCAGGAATTTTACTAATCGATAGTCATTTTCAAATATGAGCATCAAGAAGTTTATTTTACCCCCATTGTTAAAGGTTCGTTTACAACTCTTCCAGATAACCCTGGCTGACATTGCTGTGTTTGACACCCTCGACGGGAAGATTGACGCCAGTTTAGTAGAATCTTTCCCGCTGATCAAGGAAAACTGCAAGAAGGTCCGCGCAAACGAGAAAATAGCACAGTGGTTGGACAAACGTCCCAAAACAGCCTACTAGTTACGGCCAAACTCATATCGTCTACAGAGGCGGTGGGGTAGCCCAGTGGTGTAAGTGTTCGCCTGTCATCGAAAGCCCAGGTTCGATTCCCGAATGGGTTCAATGTCCGGCGACCGTTGCTTGTGTCCCCGCCGTGATATTGCTGAGATATTGTTAAACACGACTTGCAACGTTACTATCTCTCTCCTGCGTCACTATGATAACATCTGCTAGGCTCAGAGTTTAGGGCTGCCGAACCTTTACCGTTTCCAAGTCACAGAGGGTAAAGCAGAAACTGTCTTTCTTTTTGTTTTTGGTACTAAATTTCTCTGGATGGCGACTAAAAGTGTTCGGAAGCTATTTAATGCTTCGAGTTGCATATGTCGCAAAGTATGTAAGATTTGTGGCGAAAACTGAACAATATGCACAACTATGTTTCTTAACGAAAATAAAATATTTTAATAGCTGGACTAAGTGTATCTTGTGAATGCGTATTGATACTGTTACTACACTTCATGTTACCGTAGTTTCTTGTGTTATAACTGCAGGCTTCCTGGCCGGTTAGACCATAAGTGTTGATACTGTTACTACACCTCACGTTACCATGGTTTCTTGTGTTATAACTGCAGGCTTCCTGGCCGGTTAGACCATAAGTGTTGATACTGTTACTACACCTCACGTTACCATGGTTTCTTGTGTTATAACTGCAGGCTTCCTGGCCGGTTAGACCATAAGTGTTGATACTGTTACTACACCTCACGTTACCATGGTTTCTTGTGTTATAACTGCAGGCTTCCTGGCCGGTTAGACCATAAGTGTTGATACTGTTACTACACCTCACGTTACCATGGTTTCTTGTGTTATAACTGCAGGCTTCCTGGCCGGTTAGACCATAAGTGTTGATACTGTTACTACACCTCACGTTACCATGGTTTCTTGTGTTATAACTGCAGGCTTCCTGGCCGGTTAGACCATAAGTGTTGATACTGTTACTACACCTCACGTTACCATGGTTTCTTGTGTTATAACTGCAGGCTTCCTGGCCGGTTAGACCATAAGTGTTGATACTGTTACTACACCTCACGTTACGTTACCATGGTTTCTTGTTGTTATAACCTCACGTTACCATGCAGGCTTCCTGGCCGGTTAGACCATAAGTGTTGATACTGTTACTACACCTCACGTTACCATGGTTTCTTGTGTTATAACTGCAGACTTCCTGGCCGGTTAGACCATAAGTGTTGATACTGTTACTACACCTCACGTTACCATGGTTTCTTGTGTTATAACTGCAGACTACACCTCACGTTACCATGGTTTCTTGTCTGGCCGGTTAGTTACTACACCTCACGACCATAAGTGTTGATACTGTTACTACACCTCACGTTACCATGGTTTCTTGTGTTATAACTGCAGGCTTCCTGGCCGGTTAGACCATAAGTGTTATTGATACTGTTACTACACCTCACGTTACCATGGTTTCTTGTGTTATAACTGCAGGCTTCCTGGCCGGTTAGACCATAAGTGTTGATACTGTTACTACACCTCACGTTACCGTAGTTTCATGTGTTATAACTGCAGCAATCTCTGCCCCTGCTCCCTTTTTAAATCCAAATTGAAAGGGGTGTGGACAGTCTTTGTATTCTTTTGCCCACTTTTCAATTCTACAGAACAGAAGCCTTTCAAATAATTTACCAGTGACGGAAGGAAGCGTAATCCCTCTATAATTAGAGGGATTACCCTTACTTTTACCATGGCCTTTATTTACTGGTAAAATGCAACCAATATTAAACATCTGCTGAACATATTCATATGAAACAATATCGTTATACAACGTAAGGATATGAGGAAATAGCGATCTTCCCGCACGTTTAACATGTTCATTAAAGATGCCATCTGATCCAGGGGATTTACCACATTCTAAACGTTTAACAGATACAAACAGTTCATCATTGTGGAAGGGGCATAATAATAGTGGATTTACATTTTTGTGACAATAACTATGGTCTTCTTTGGATGACAAGATATCACCAACAAAATTATTAAATGCTCAGTAAAAGATATATCAAATGATTCATCATGATATGGTTGCAATAGGTCGTTAAAGTACTGACCAAACAGATTACATATATCCTCCTGTGTGTCGCACGAGTCACCATTGTAATATAAAACTCGTATATGATCTTTATTGCGTTTGTTACGCTTTGTAACTCTGAGATATTCTTCTATGTCAACTTCAGCAGCTTCATATATATACTGAGTCTCAAAAGAAATGTCGCACTGATAGGGGTTTCTTAAAGCACACACTTTAATTCACTCTAATTAACAATCAAAACAGAGGACTGAGTTCAAACTTGACAATTATGGTTAACACATTTTCGGGAATCACATTTAGAGCTCACACAAGCAAATCACCAAAAATGGTACCATTAAGATACCCCAAAGACAGTATCGTGTGTGGCGTCTATGGGCATCGATGAAATCGTTGCATCGTCTGTACATGGAATGAATTAGCCGGTCGATGAAGGTCATACGCACTTGGGTCCATACTCTGCGAAATGCCTGATCGAGTCTAGCCGTAGTTGTCGGCCTTGGTTGGAGTCCATTCAGTCTTCTTTGAATCTCGTCACAAAGATGTTCTACTGGACTTAAATTCAAGAGTGCAAGATTTTGTAGGGTTTGGATGCCATGCTTTCTTATGAAGTCCAATGTTGCTTTGGCACTGTAGGCACGATCGTTGTCTTGCTGGAAGATGTGATTTCTGTAACGTCTAAAATGTGGTACAACGTGGGGTTTTATGACTTAATCGACATAGCGAGCAGCTGTCATGTCATTTCCTCATCCTGGACCAAGATTCTGGAACACCACGGTATTAAGTAACTGGTTCAGACCGATTGCACCTCACACTATGATGCTTGGACCACCCCACGACTCTCTTTCAACAATACACTCATTGGAAAACATTTCACCACGCCCTCGCCATACTCTCACTCTGCCATCGACTGTCGAAACACAGTATCGGCTTTCATGAGATAACAGCACAGTTGTCCATTGTCGATAACGCCAATTTCGATGCTGAGTTGACCATTTTGGTCGGTTTTGGCGGTGATGAGCGGTGAGGACAGGACTACGATATGGTCTGTGACAGCAGAGGTTTCTTCCGCGCAAACGTCCACGCACTGTATCGACACTGATGGGTCTGTTGTGAGTCCAAATGGTCTGCCCTGCTGTTTCCGTCGCTTTGGGGAAGCGATCCTGCAGATGGTTGCGCACAGCCTTCCATTCTTGACGTTGTGATGTTACTGAAGGTGGCCCACTTCGTGGACGGTCTTGAATGCTGTTAGTGACCTGATACCACCCCTGCTGTCCTAACATGAACATTAAAATGATCGTCTACCCTCCATGCAGTCTGGACAACTTGCAACCGTCCCACGACTTGGTTACTCTGATTTCTCGTAAGACGTGGCATGGTGGTTGTGTCAAAATAAAAATTATTTCAGGCGAGTTTGGGACTCGCTTTCATGTCACGACATGCACGTGCATTTTCTTTTTCACGAATGTCATACGGAACCTTTTACCATATGTCTGCCTTTTTCTGTGCGTTTGGTCCATATGCTGTTTCATCAGAAAACACACTGATGTTGGTAATAACTGTCAATTTGGATTGAAAAACATGTTAAGAAAACGGTACAATCATAATAAAAACACAACCTTGCAAGAACAGAATTGCGCATTTGGTTTTGAAAAGCGACGTTTCTTTTGTGATTCAGTATATCTTGATATTTATCATTTTGGAATTTACTTTTGGAATGATGATGATGTTTTCTAAATATACGCTTCACTTGTTTATATTTTACATAATATACATCGTCACTATTGCGTGGTTTTCCATGTGAGACCCATTCTTTATGAGCAACTCGCATTGAATTATGGTTATGTTTTAGATTATGGTTTTTCCAGTAAGGTTTCAAATGGGATTGGAAGTTTGCTGTCGGGATAAAATTTCAGCTGAAGCGTGAAGTGACTTGACTATGTAATCAAGATAATAATAATCGCTTTAGGGGAGGAAAAACCATTTACACTGAAAGAGACGTTTCTGAAATAGTTCTCAGTCTCATACCTATATAACATAAAGTCAATGTCACTGGCTTTCCTCCAGTTTACACGAGCGTTACCACAGGACCGATGACGAGCATCTGTAGCTAAGTATACCTGTATGGGATAGTGGTCAGATATACTGAAAGGCTGACGGTAATCTATGGCGTAACCAATAACATTACATCTATGCCCTGTGTTGACAAAAACAATTAATCATAGTTTGGATATCCCTACATTAGCTTGTATAAGTATGTAAAATAGGACTCACAGAGAGGGGAGAGTGACAGAGAGAGACAGAGAAGAGGGAGAGAAAGGGGGAGATGAGAGAGAGAGTGAGAGAGACAGAGACAGAGAGAGTGAGAGTGAGAGAGAGGCAGAGAGATATGTGGGGGAGAGAGAGGAGAGGGAGAGAGTGAGAGCCAGAGAAAGTGAGAGTGAGAAAGACAGAGAGAGAAGAGTGAGAGAGAGAGAGACACGGGGAGAATCGAGAGAGACGGATATAGCGGAGGGAGAGAGGGAGGCACAGAGAGAGAGGAGGGAGAGAGAGACACAGAGAGAGCGGAGTGAGAGCAAGAGTGAGAGAGAGACAGAGAGAGATAGGAGGGAGAGGGAGAGGAGTGAGAGCGAGAGACAGAATGAAGAATGAGAGAGAGACACAGAGATAAGGGACAGAGACGGAGGGAGGAGGAGAGAGAGACAGATAGAGAGAGGGGGAGAGAGAGACAGTTAGAGAAGAGTGAGAGAGAGAGACAGAGGAAAAGGGGAGAGAGAGGCGAGACAGACAGAGCGGAGAGAGACACAGAGAGAGAGAAGAGAAACAGAGAAGAGTGAGAGAGACACAGAAAGGAAGAAGAGAGCGGGAGATAGAGAGAGAGAGAGAGGGATAGAGAGAGACAGAGAGAGAGGAGGGAGAGGGAGACAGACAGAGAGTTTTGGGAGAAAGCGAGAGAAAACCTTTGGTCTACCCAGTCACCCAACCCACAAACAAGCTGAGACGGGGAGGTACCAGTTCTTTAGTCCCAAGAAAAACGCTTACTCATGTATCATCATCATCATCATCAAACTCTTTATTACGTATGAAGGCCACAGGCCCATATACATATTAATATACATATTCGAAACAGGTATGAAAACAGGAAACAATTTCTTACAAGGTTTAGCATTTACCTGTCTACCTGAGTAGATTTTCTTACACCCCCAGTGAAAAATATCAGTAACATATATATGTACATGTATAGCTGTAATGGATTTTGTTTAATAATTTTAATACCTATTTCTATTTTTCTAACTTTTCTCTTATTTTGTATGCATAATAGATAAAACGGGCTAGATTATTTATGTCTTCAGTTTTGTTTTGTTTAAGGATATTTCTAAACGATATTATATTTACTTGCAAATTCTTAGGCAAACATCTATCCAGAAGATCTTTATAAGCTGGACATTTCAACAAAAAGTGATATTCATCTTCTAAATCTACTTTACATGCAGGACAATTTCTTTGAGATACATCAATATTCTGCCACCTACCAACGTTATTCTTTAAACGTAAGACACCAGCTCTGAATTTGACCAATACTTTACTGAATTTATATTCCAAATTTGCAGACAGATACCCCTCAGGCTCAAGAAGACTCTTATATTTTGCATATAACGTATAACGTGAAATGTTTTCAAGAGTAGATGTCCAATTTTGGTAAAACATATTGATCAAGCATTCTTTAAAATGTGAATAAAAGCGCACGGATCACCGACAGCTTGTGAAAACCAGACAAATCCAAAGCCGTGTGAGCAAAGTATATGGCGGATCTCAGACGCCCATGTGTGGTACCCAGCAGTATCTAGGTAGTATAACATATTATATGCCTTTTTCGGAATTCGTCCATCATGCATTGTCATTAACTTAAGCCAATATTTCATCGTTCGAACGTAGGAATTAATATAAACTGGAAACCGTCCACACTCTCCATATACTATTGCATTTGGTGTCTGTGGACCGACATTTAAAAATATTTTGCATACTTGTAAGTGAAATTTTTCAATGCTATCGTATCTTTTAACCCCCCCAAACTTCTGATATGGTACTTGTTGGTCCCTGCTTAGAGTTCGGCATTAATGGGTACAACAAGGACTGGTCGGCTCGGAGTCAGTATAATGTGTCTGAGTGGGGTATTCATGCTTCACTGCGGCATGGTATCTCAGTGGGCTAGCACTATTAAACCAGCTTAAGTCTGGGCTAGTACAAGCAGCCGCACATACACATACACAAGCATGCACGTCGTCATATGAGCGAAATATTCTCCAGCACGACGTTAAACCCAATTTCACCTCACCTCACCTCTGACCCATACAAGTATATTGGCTGAATTTGGCTGTCAAATATTTAAAAAAATACTTCCAAAGGTATTGGTCCTAATTTCCTTAAATTTATACTTAATTTCATTAAAGCCTTCTTACTACGAGCTGCAAGTTCTGAGACAGCTTGCCTGAAACTACAATTACACGTGAACACAAAACCTAGATATTTGTAGCTGTTTACCGTTTCAATGTTTCTCCCATTATAAAGCCAATTTTCCTTAACCGCTATTTTCCCACCTCTCCTAAAAACAAGAACATTTGCCCATTTTGTTCGTCTTTCATGTAAAACACTAGTATATATTTTCCCAAGCTGAGTAAAGATATCCCCCGGTAATTATCGGGAATATTAACATCACCTTTTTTGTGCAGAGGAACTATAATTGCTTTACTCCACACTTGTGGAAAACAACCGTTTGAAAATAGTTTATTGAACATTGCCACTAAAAAAGACATTATTTTAGGTTCGCTTGTTTTAATCATTTCTATAAGGACGTTATCAATTCCTGGAGATTTACCATTTTGCATATGCCGTATAGCCTTGTGAATTTCTTCCTCAGTTATAATGGATTCAAGTATCTCCTTATCAACTTCACTCATTTCTACAGATTGGTCTAAATTGAGCAGTACATCTCTGGTTCAGTTATATCTCTCCTTTTGAAAAGTTCATGAAAATGATCGTACCATCTTTCTTTAGTTATATCATTCGTATGGGATTTTAGCTTCGAAATCTTTCTCAGCTCCCTACAGAATACAGTGGAATTGTTCCTTGCAAGATATAGTTTATTTGTTTTGTGGTATTGGTATTTACGTTTCCACTGTCTACATAAACCTTTACATATATTTCTAAGTCTACAATATTGAGTTTTACACACTGAAGTTCTGTTTCGTCTAAATATACGTAAACTACGTTTAGTTTCTTCTTTTGCCTTATGACACTCTGGTCCATAAAAGGTGAATACTTTCGGAATAACGGACACTCTCTTTTGCATACAGTCTGCAGCATCAAGTAAAATTCTTAAAAATGAGTCAATGGCTAAATCTACATCCTACTCTAAGACATTTATGAAATTGTCGAAATGGAAACCTATATCTGATACATTTTCAATGAAAGTGCTAGCGTGATCATTATTCCATCTATACTTGAATGTACTTGCACTCATGTCTTTAGTTACCAGTGTTTCACCTGGACCAGTGAATCTAAGGATCAAAGGCATGTGTTTACTCTCTATTCTATCTCCTACATCGAAGTTCGAGAAATACTTAAATAGTCCAGGTGATGATATAACGTAATCAATTAGACTACAACCCTGTTCGGAAACACAAGTAAACATTCCTCCAGTATCTCCTTCCACCCGGCAGTTTAAGATATACAAGTTAAAAACCTAACACAAATTTAACAGAAATTTCCCAAATCTATTTACACAAGCGTCATTTGTAAATCTAGCATTTACAGAGACCGCTTCACCCTCGGGAAAATAGTCATCAAAGTTTTCACTCTGGATATCTGGAGGCTGATTTCCAGTCCCAACCAGAGCATTTAAATCTCCACACAGAAATATATAGCAATCCGTAAGATAATTTGAATTATCTAATAACCACTGTTCTCGAATAACCACAGTGTTTCCTGTGAGTTTATAGTAAGAAGATCCCTCTGGGGGAGCGTATGCTACACGAAGTAAAACATCACGATCTGGAGATTTACCATTTTACCCTCTGGGGGAGCGTATGCTACACGAAGTAAAACATCACGATCTGTGTCTATAAGTCGCTTATCTAATCGGATACAAACTGCGTTATCAATATCAATAGGAACCCTCGAACAAAATTCAGAAATGTTTTTTATATAAATATATAAATACCTCCCGAAAGTCTGCCATATTTAGCTAGTTTTATGGCTGCACAAAAATACACTTCAAAGTCACAGAGTTCAGGAATGTCAATATACTTATCAGCAAATGTCTCTTGCAGGCATATGAAATCAAACTGGAGCAGAAAATACATAAAGTCACCGTCAACAAGCTTATTTAACAGGCCGTCAGTATTCCGAGTAAGAATCGAGAACGTCGCGGATTGACGAGAAGAAAGTTGACTGGCTAAACCAGAGTCAAGTGGAACATTCACATTCTCACAGCTCGAAATTCGCGATGAAACCCGGCCGCATTCCTATTACGTGATCGTACGTTTGCGTTTGGTGTCGAAGAGCCCGTAAACTTATATATATGCGCAAAGGTCTTGGTCCCGATGTTTGGTTGATTTCCCTCTGCATTTGATTTGTCCACAGTAACAGTCCTGTTCAGCTGAACAGCACTATCTGATTCCGCACTGGCTACTTCAGAGTGTGGTACTCGGGGATTAATGATGAGACGCCCGTTCTTAAAGTATGCAATAAGCCACTTATCTCTTTGCTCAGTCAGAATATTACGTTGACGTTTAGTCAGGTCATTTGATAGTCCAATCTGTGAACTCTGGAATCTAGCACTGGCACTTTGTCCTCTGTCAACGTGATCCTCGCGATCAGTGGCCGTGGCCGACGAGTGCTATCGTGTCTTCCTATGCGATGCGCCCTTATAATGTCTGATCGACGTCAGGTGCGGTCTTGAGTGTGCTTGTTTAAGGTATCTATAACAAGATCTTTACAAGAATCATAGCATTCATGCTCACTTTCCTTTATATTATAAAACACCACATTATCTCTACGGCTGTGTGCCTCAAGCTTGTCTAGGTCCTCGGCCTGCTTTTCTAACTTGCATTCCACTGATTCCAGTCTGGGTGTGTAGGATAAAGCACGGTTCCGAGGTTATGGTTGGGAAAGTAAGACCCGAGACCGGAGGGTGGGGAGAAGTAAGACCGAGAGCGCTAACCGAGGAGGAGTGCTTTATCATACATATATACCGTCAATGATGGATAATTAGATGATCATGTAATGAAGCTACATAACAGTAACTGAAGTGCTAGTACAATCATTTGAATGACAGTAGGCCTAACTATAAATAGATTATTCAACCCTCTTTGTCGGCCCGGTGGCTGTGAGGTAGAGCGCCCGCATATGAATTATACGGTTCCAATCCTGCTAGGGAAATCATTTGCACATTTAAGTTGATCTTTGACGATATTTTTCAATTGATTTCAAACACTAACATATCATCTGAATTTGAATGTTGATGTTAATATAGAGTAAGGAAAAAGTAAAACCTGGGAAGAGGTCTTACTTACGAAAGGTAAAACCTGGGAGCAAACCTCAGATGCGGTAATTCCGGGAAAAGAAGCCATGTCTAATATATAGTGAGAAGCAACCTTCAGATTTATATGTGATTTATATGTGATTTCCTGCTGGTGCTCAATTCTGTTCACATCATCACCAATAATTTTCACAGCACTGTCCAACTGATCAAATTTTGTGCTGAAATCTTTAGCTGAATTTTAATTGAATCTACTTCAGTTTCATGGAACTTCTGAAGTCTTTTAATTCATCCAGTATTGCTGACTTTACATCATTTAAATCCTTCATGGTAAGAGGGCCTTGGTTGCTTTCAATGTCATTTGATAGCGTAAGTTTATCCCGCACAAAACTGCTGGGCACATAGAAGACATCAATTGCATTCTCAATGTGAACACTGCCTTGATACGATACGCTGATCAAAGGTGTGCTACGTGTGACGTCACCCAAATGGCTCGCATGTAAAGACACATTTGGTAAATATTTCACCCAACCTTTGCTGGATTTCGTGCGGCAGTATTGTATTGTGGCAAATGTATGGTGGCTGATTAGGGCTCCGAATTTTAAGGCGAGAAAGCGTTGGCCCTAATCAGTCACCATACAAATGACTCATGTATCGCATTATTGCAAACTGTGTCACGGACACTGAGTCGTCTGGGTCCTACGCTCGAGTCTGATAAGCCTTACTGCACACCCCGAGTTACACAGAGGAGAAGAGCACACTGCACAGCGAGCAAGCAACATGCCTTCTTACAAGCTGATCTACACGAACAATAAAGGGCGGGGTGAACTGTGCCGTCTGTTGTTTACCTTGGCTGGACAGGAGTATGAAGATGTCAGATGGACAAGGGAGACCTTACAGGCCGAAAAACACAGTGAGTTTTGTATATGAACATAAGGCACGTCAGGAAGTAAACTGTGTGAACGCCGTGTGTTGTGGTGGTAGTAGTGTGTGCGTGCGTGCGTGTCTGTGTGTGCGTGCGTGAAGGTGGAGATTGGGCAGGTTGAGCGAGGGGTGTAGGAGAGGGAACAGTTAAAAATAGATATTCATAAGACCGAGTACTATAGTATTGTGACAGTGCACAATTTATCATTATATTCTTCATATTTGTATATTTTTTCTGAATGTATGTATTTTATATATATTTGCCACAAATTTCACTTTCATTTTGAAGAGTTGTAATATTGAAACGTCACTTCATGTCATGGCTCCAGCTGATGTAACGCACTTCGCAAAGATAATTAACATAAGCCATATACCATTGAAAGTGTCAACTTAAAACTTAATCCATTGTTTATTGCACCAGTAAATGTCTTAATGACCACCGTGCAGATGTCCAGGCGAACAACTGTAGAAACAAACTGCAATAAATCTGACCTAATTGACGCCAATTACTATTGTGACACGGTCATGTGGCGCCAGCTATAAAAACTAATCCCGACAAGGGTTGTAAAACAAACCGTAATTAAACTGATGCAATTATCCTGTCACGGTCACGTGACTACCCTTCCAAAACTCGTTTCGGCTTGTCCAATCAGTAACTGTTTGATCTATGTCAACCAACCAAAATCGTAATTACCGTATTATATGTTTTGGCCAATCGCAAAGAATTCCAACATTGATCAGTGATGTTTTCGGCTATAAAAGAGGTGAGTGATTTCCCATCGGCACACTTGACCTCCCCACAATAAATGATGAAACATCTCCTTGACTGATCATTGACTTACGGAATTCTACATTCTATTTTTAAGGTAAGTTCTTTGGTACAACTCTACGAATTCTGTCAGATAATGTCATGACTGGAATATATTTTTATGTATATGTTTATAGTGGCAATATAATGTGTATGTTTATTTTGCATGGACATTGACATGCATATATCTCAGTCGTTAATTGAATATGTAAGTGAACTAGATGTGCTGTCATAGATTAGTTGAGCCTGTATTGGACTCATGTAAGGACACATTAGATGTACTTTACATCACTAATATGCTAATAGTGAACAAATTGGTTCAGTGGCATATATCATTTATATATGTTTTATATGACGACAGCTGAGGTATAATTGTGATTTGTGTTAAAATGATTTGTATGAATGATTTTGTATTATGATTATTATATGAAGTTAGGTTGAAAGAAGAAATATTATATCTGTTATACACACAAGCTCTACCGTTTGAGATGCTAATTCCCCATCAAAATGTGTATATTAGATTATTCATGAATACATATGCATAAAAGATATTCAAACAATAATCTAATATACACATTTTGATGGGGAATTAGCATCTTGTAGAGTTGTACCAAAGAACTTACCTTAAAATAGAATGTAGAATTCCGTAAGTCAATGATCAGTCAAGGAGATGTTTCATCATTTATTGTGAGGTCAAGTGTGCCGATGGGAAATCACTCACCTCTTTTTATAGCCGAAAACATCACTGATCAATGTTGGAATTCTTTGCGATTGGCCAAAACATATAATACGGTAATTACGATTTTGGTTGGTTGACATAGATCAAACAGTTACTGATTGGACAAGCCGAAACGAGTTTTGGAAGGGTAGTCACGTGACCGTGACAGGATAATTGCATCAGTTTAATTACGGTTTGTTTTACAACCCTTGTCGGGATTAGTTTTTTATAGCTGGCGCCACATGACCGTGTCACAATAGTAATTGGCGTCAATTAGGTCAGATTTATTGCAGTTTGTTTCTACAGTTGTTCGCCTGACATCTGCACGGTGGTCATTAAGACATTTACTGGTGCAATAAACAATGGATTAAGTTTTAAGTTGACACTTTCAATGGTATATGGCTTATGTTAATTATCTTTGCGAAGTGCGTTACATCAGCTGGAGCCATGACATGAAGTGACGTTTCAATATTACAACTCTTCAAAATGAAAGTGAAATTTGTGGCAAATATATATAAAATACATACATTCAGAAAAATATACAAATATGAAGAATATAATGATAAATTGTGCACTGTCACAATAATTCTCGGGTGACAAAAGCTTTTTGTCCTCAAAAGCAAAAAACAAATGAGGTTCAAAGAATGCAAAACATGTGACAATGAATGTTTACACTAATCAGTGGTTGGTGCCCTTGTTTGCCCTTCTAACTTTAAAAATAACTGTGGTCATTTGTCATCTATATATGACTGTTGTAGGGGTGAAGAATATTGTACAGACCATGATGGGATATAAAAATAGTAGCAGAATAAGGATGTTTTAAAATTGTACGAATGCGTCTGGCTTTAAGGCAGTTCACGCGGAATTTGTTTGGGATATTGATAGGTTGGCACGAATATTTATTTTTAATTGTAAGTCCTGGCCATTGAATATGAACAGTAGGAAAGATATAACCATCTACATAAATATCATACGTCGTAGTTAGCAAGGTAGCATCCCAGTTGGATGGACATGTACTTAAACTAAGTATGGGGAGGAGTTCACATTGAAATCCTGTTGTAAACTCAAGTGAGATTAAGGTACAGTGTGCCTTCTTGGACTTGAGTTGGTATACGATTACAATAAGCAACATTATGATAATGACGTGAAGCATTATGGGAAGATTGTCCAGGAATGTTGATGTTACCATAGATAGACTTATTGTGGGGGTAGGGGTAGTTGGGTTGTGATACTCAAATGAGGGTTGTTCTGATTTAACCAAAGAAGGTTGTGAAACCAAACAAAGAGTGGCAGCTAGTGTTCTATACTTGAAGAAGAGCCAAACAAATGCTGTTGACAATACAATAGATATACTATATGATCCAAGAGTAAACCAAAAGTTGAAATCAAAAGTTGATTGTGGAACACTTATTTGTCCCGCAAGAAGAGAATCAGTTAAAGTTTTATATACGTTTTCATCATTTTTGACACTTTTCACCATTCGTGTTAAGCTTAAGTGATCATGCTGATCTTTAGCAATAATTTCGTTAAACTGATGACTGTAGATTTTGAATTGAGGAATATGAACTTTGACAGGCTTGGCAAATAACGTGTCACCAAGAATGTTATTTATAGAATCATCGTCAAAGAAATGTTGAATTAATGCCAAATTAACTGTATGGGAATATGTTACTTTGGAGTCCGTTTTGTTTTGACATTTACCAAGATGTGATGTAATAAGAAGATTTTCAGTTTTGATAGTACACAGGCATGGTATATTAACTACACACATAGAACAACCTTTAACGTAACTGGAGCCGTCAGGGCAATGAAGTGTGAGAAATGGTGTGTTATAAACAAGTATAGAGTGAGGTGTTAGTGGGATTAGCATAGACTTTTGGTTATCTGGAAGAAATCTAAAGTTACAGAGTTTCTTGATGTTAGTTTTGTCATTATTGAAAATGGCAATTTCACACGATGGTTTAGACATTGCAAAGAGGGTTGGCTTGAATGGACAGTGTAATGTCGCGTGACCATAGCATTGTGTAAGAAGGGCTTCTGATAACATTGTAAAATATTTCTCACTTGTAGAGATTGCTACATGTGGCGCAAAGTCTAATAGCTGTGTGGCTTGTTTGGAAGTTGCATTGATTGGGACAGGGTATGAATTAATATGAAAAAGTTTAAAAGTATAATGTGATGAAGCAACAGGAAATTTGATAGTAAGATAGAGTTTGTCGGATTTGGTGCGAGCAAACATAAAATTTCCATGTTCATAATAGAAATTAGGGTTCTTTCCAACAGAGAAAATCCAACATATTCCTTTTGTAGGAGCTTCTGAATGTGGTGACAAGTTGTAGTGAGCAAATCGGGACTAATCAGGAGGGGCGATAACTTACCACTTACCAAAGATTGAATTCGAGTTTGAATTCTTGTAAATTGTGTTCAATGAGTGAAGCCTGTTGAATTTGGTGAGTTAAAACTGATGTTAATGAACTAAACGCTTCCCTTAATGTGTTAAATGAATGTGTGATGCTCATAGTTGCTTGTCTAATAGCTTCATGGTTCAACTTGATTCCACTGAGAGCATTGTTAAACCTGTGATCCATTGCTGTCATATATGACGAAAAGTGAGTAGAGAATCTTTTGAGGGTGTTGGCTACTTTCAGGTCTCTAAGTGTGAGAGCATTAATGTGTCTGGCTATCACATTGATGTCGTCCATTGTGGCAGTTCCGAAGAGTGATTTGGAAAACTTCCCAATGAATCCAAGAATAGCTCGTTTGATCGTCCTTTAGATGGATGGGTGTCTAATGGAACGAGCTTGTTGATTTGCTGAATTGTCAAGTTCATCATCGTTGCCGTCCGAGTCTTGATAGAGTTCAGATTGGCCTGAACAAGGTTCACAATGTTACATGTCGCATTGTTTCGATGGCATCCTGTTGTGATTGGCAGATGCAGTGGTTTGGGTAATTCAATTTCATATGTATGAAGCCAATACTTCATCATCTGCAAACTGTACGTTGACTGATGGGGTGTAGACTACGCCATAATTCATACGCTGAATGATATCGTCTGTAGCTTTCTCTCCAGAAACGGGATGCAAGAGAAGTCCAAATAGGATGCATCCAAAGAGGAACAAGAGTCCTGAGAAATAAGGAAATCACAGTTAGATGGGAATAAGTCTGGGGGTGAGAAGTGTAAGACGTCTCTTACATATCCCTAGCACTTTGTAGACACATATTTTACTATGCAAATTGTTGAGGCTTATTCTCATCATTGTGTTAGAAGGGTGATAGGAAAGACATGAAAGAGAAGAGAGGTTACCAAGGTGGAGAATTGAATATTGCTACATCTGATACTGTATGTATGAACATATTTAAGAGGCAGCCTTGAAGAAACGTGGCTTCTTCTTACGTCCTGTGGCAGTCGTGGTGGCATGGAATCTATCCAACATGTGCTTGGGAATGTTTTCAGCAGGTTCCCATGTAGTTGGGGAGGAGTCTTTCCATTTGACTCTGTACATTTTCATGCCATTTCGCCAGCGGTACCGCATGATTTTTCTCTACAGGATAGAGGGTGTCATCCTTGTTTGGATGTGGGTTTGAGGATGGCTGTGGTTGAGAAGACGGTAGAGCTGTGTGGTTTTTGGGTTGGAACCTGTGGAGGATTGTTGATCCTTGGTAGTGGTGCAGTTGGTTGCTGTAGGATTGGATCTGGGTCTTGGGTGGGTTGACGGTGATGCAAATGTTTGATTCGGTTTGCATGGACCAATGATTTGTGGTCCTTAAGGGTCTGGCCATGACGAAGTTTATAAGTATGATTGGGTCCCTAGTTTAGTGATGTACCATGGACCAATCCACTTTTGTGTCAGCTTTGGACTGTGACCTTTCTGCACCTTAGGGTTGTACAGCAGAACTGTGTCCCCAACCTGAAATGAGGGTTGTGCTGCTTGCTGGTCATGTCTTGCTTTGTATTGCTGCTGTGTAGCCTCTGTACTGTCTTGAGAGAGTTCTTTGGCAGCTTTCAGCTTATCCATGATTTGTTGAAGGTGATGAGCAGCGTTCTTTGGAAGGTTATCTTTTGGCAACAGGCTGGTGTCAATAGGAAGAAGCATGTCACGACCAAAGAGAAGATAGTGAGGTGAAAATCCAGTACTTTGGCATGGCATGCTCGGAGTGACATCATGATGTATGGTATAAGAACATCCCAGTCATCTTGCTTCTGGTTGGTATAGGCTCTGAGTGCTTGCTCGATGACACTGTTAAGGCCGCTCACAAAATTCCATTTGTTTGTGGATGGTAGGAGGATGTGGTAACATGCTTGACTTCTAGCATCTCACAGAGTGCATTAACAAGCTTTGACGTGAATTGTCGTCCACGATCCGTTAGTAGGGTTCTTGGGGCACCGTACCTGCAGAAAACTTCTGTGAAGAGGAGATGTGCCACTTCTGAAGCTTCTTGGGTTTTCATTGGGAAAGCTTCAGTCCATCGTGTCGTGGAATCTATTGCCAATAAGATATACTTATTTCCCTTTTCGGACTTTGAAGAGGTCCAAGGATGTCGACGTGAAGTCTTTGAAAGGTATCCTCAATTGGCATGGGTACCATTGGGGCTGGTCTAAGATGCTTAGGAGGCTTTGATCTTTGGCATACTTCACATGTCTGGATGTATTTGTTGATGTCTTCATACATACCTGGCCAGTAGTACTTGCGCTGAATTGCCTGCAGTGTGGCATCCCGACCAAAATGGCATCCTCCTGCCTTTGAGTCATGATACGCTTTTAAAAGAGAGGGTCTGTCAACTTTGGGGACTGCGAGCTGTGTGATGACTGGATGACGATTGGGTTTGGAACCCCTGAATTTCATCTTGTAGAAGTGGTAGAGAGTTCCATCTCTGATGTCATATTCCATCGCTCTGCCCATGAGTCCTCTGATCTGTGGCTCTGTATATGTTGCTGGAATTTCTTGTTTTCCCTTGTAGTTGAAGATGTCTACAAAATCTGTGCATTGCCTTTGACGATCGCTTACTTCTGTGATTTGAGGTACATCAATGGAAGCAAGGACAGGAGTGTCTTTGGAATAGTCAAATTTGACCTGTAATGGCTCACTTGGTTCCATGATGTGTCTGGCGTTGAGGGACTGACAACTGGCATGACAGAGTTGTAGGCAGGTATGTCATCGGTGTCTGGCAGTTGTGCAGGTGTTGGATAAGGTCGTCTAGACAGGGCATCTGCATTTTCATTTTTCTTACCTGCTCGATGTGCAATATCAAAGGTGTATCCTTGGAGTTTGTAAGCCCAACGAGAAAGTCTACCAGACACATTGTGTTTACAAGTTTGGATGTAAGTTAATGCCTTATGATCTGTGTAGATTTTGAATTTACGATGTGCCAGATAAACATGAAATGTTCTTATGCCCTCTAAGACTGCAAGACCTTCCTGGTCAGTTATTGACCATTTCTTTTCAAATGGATGAAGAGATCGTCCTGCATAAGATATGACATGTTCACGCCCAGCATCGTCAAGTTGACCAAGAATGTATCCTATAGCTTCTGAGGAGGCATCAGTTGTTAAGATAAATGGCTTATCAAAATTAGGATACACTAGAACTGGTGATGTAGTTAAGGCAGTTTTGAGAGAACTGAATGAATGCTCACATTGAGGAGTCCATTCAAAGTTTGATTCTTTTTGCAAGAGTTTATTTAATGGTGAAGCAATTTTTGAAAAGTTTTTGATAAATTTCCGATAATAACCTGCAAGACCCAAGAATTGTCGAATATTTTGTTGTGATTTTGGCTGAGGAAATGACACAATTGCATCGATTTTGAGAGGGTCTGCTTTTATACCTTCCCTGGTAAAAATGTGGCCTAAATAAACAACTTCCTTTGCTGCAAATCTACATTTACTTGGCTTGAGAGTGAGACCTGCTTCCTGAAGTTTTTGAAAGACAGATCTGAGATGGCCTAAATGTTCATCAAATGTTTTGCTGAAGACAATGATATCATCAACATAGATTAGCACAATTTTCCAATTTAACTTTGCTAAGGCTTTTGCAATGGTGGCTTGAAATGCCATTGGAGCATTCTTTAAACCAAAAATACCTTCTTGACATATGAATGCAGACTTATGTTTTGTTGTAGGATCCAGTGGTATTTGCCAAAAGCCACTGGCACAATCTAGCACTGAAAAGAATTTTGCTTGGGCATGAGCTACTGTGTCGACAACATCGTCAAAGCGTGGGATCGGAAAAAATTCTGACCGTGTGACTGCATTGAGCTTCCTGTAATCTATGGCAAATCTGAAAGTACCGTCTTTCTTTCTTACCATGACAACAGGTGACCTCCAGTCAGATTGGCTTGGTTCAATAAATCCAGCATCCAGCATTTCCTGAACTTGTTTGGCTGTCTCGTTCTTGGACGTGCACGGACTGTCTGTAGAATGGCATCCGAACAGGAGGTGCATCACCGGTATCAATTTTATGGTGATGCAAATTTGTCTTATTAGCAGCTCGGTCCAGTCTTTAGCAAAGACTGAACGATGTGACTTGAGGAAATACTGAAGTTTAACCTTTTGATCTGAATTTAAATCCGATTCAGTGAGATCAAATGACAGATCAGAAGTGTCACTTGCTTCTGAAGATGCAGTGGTATCAGGACATGAATGGGAGGTGTCATCCAATGTATGTACCTGATCTATGTTCAGGTGGGATGCAATAGCTAGCACTTTTCTTGGAGGAATAGAAATTGGGTTATCTGTACAGTTGAAGATTCTCATGGTTGACTTGTTACCTCTGGTTTCTATTAGGCACTTGGCACCGAGGAGGTTGATCTTGGAAAGTTGGGCTACTGGTTCCAATAATAGCACTTGATTGTTCATAACATGTGAGAGTGTTACAGGGATATTACCTTCAGTGTTTGGAGGGATTACCTGATACCTGGTGTTTCTGGCTACACCCGAGGTTGTTTCAACTAAACTAACATGAATTTCACCGTCATAAAATTGAACTAAACGACGACTACCATCAATGATGACCTTGTGGTTTGTGATAAAGTCCATGCCAAGGATTAGTGAATAGTGCAAATGTGCAAAAACATGAAATGTGTGCTCAATAATGAGGTGTCCTACAGAGATTGGTAATTTGATACATCCTAAAACAGGGACATGATCACCACCTACACCTATAATTTGGCTATGTGCAGATTTTTGAAGATTGGCCAAGGAAATGCCTGCTTTTTGGAGAACTTTCTTGGTGACACATGATATAGCTGCACCCGTATCAACTAAAGCACTTTGTTTGGTTTTGCTGATATCAACATTTATGGTGTTCTTGATTAAAGGGATCTGTAAACTAATGATTTCAGGGACTAATGAATCAACTGAGTTTGGGGAATTTTGATATTGAGATTTGGGAATAGTAAAACATTTTTGTTCTGTTTGAGTGGTGATTGAAATGGCACTTTCTGTTTTGGAGTTTTTTTAAACTCCTTGGCTTTACTTTGGTACCTGGCCTTACGAGAAGACACAGGTGCCTTATCCTATCTTTGACCTCATTATGCAAGCCTCACTGGCGTGACCAGGGTAACCATCATAATTACAAACTGTACAAATATGATTTTTGTATGGGCAAACACTACGAGAAGGGCACCAACCTTTACATCCTCTGCATCTCTGCTGTCCTTGGGACTTTTGCCATTGTGGTGAGGGTTGCTGTTGGCGTTGCCTAGGATGTTGGTTGGGCCACTGTTGTTGGTTGTAACCTTGGTGTCGAGGTCTGTGCTGTCGGGTTTGTTGCCTGTGGGGATGCTGTTGTTGGTCAAATGCCTGGGCCTGTGGGTGTCGAGGATATGCTGCTGCTTGCATGACTGGGGCTTGTTTCTCTGCCAGTAATTGTTTTAGCAAGGCCTCGATAGAAGATTCTGTTGTGGAGCTGGCTTGGACTGTTGGTGCTGCAAAATTGAGGTCTTCAGCGAGTTGTCCAAACCTCCGAATGTCCATTAGAGTCTTGGGCTCACGATTGCCCACAGTTTGCTGTATGGTTGATTTAAGTCCTTTCAGAGCAATCTTGACCTTGATTGGATCAGGAATGTCTTGCCCTGCTGCGATGGACTGGAATCTATCCATATAGTCTTGAACCCTCTCTGACTCCATTTGGGCTACAGAGTACAGAGCAGTATCAAAGGTTGCAGGTCCAAACCTTTCTCTCAGACACTCCAACTGGTCTTCTATGGGTGTGTCCACTGGAAGAGCTTGTGAGTTGAAGAACTTTTTGGCTTTGCCTTCCAAGAACATAGGCAGGTATTGTTTTTGTTGTTCTTCATTAAGTTTGTGTAGCTGGAAGGCATGTTTCAGGCGGTCAATAAACAGGTTGACGTTGTCCTCACCATCAAACCTGTCAACTCCCAGGTGTTTGATCTTGAAGGCCATTGTGGGTGAAACTTGTGGAACAGTTGGCGGGGGAGTTGTGGGTCTGATGGTTGCTGTTGGCTCTCTGGGTGGAGGTTGTGGAACAGCTAGTGGTGGTGTACTGGGCCTGACTTGACCTTGTTCAATTTGGGAGCTGCTCCGGAGTCCGTAGGCATTGAAGGACGGCGTTGTTCCTTTCTGTTTTGGCATGTGAGAGGTTTTTAGGGAAACCCTTTTTCCACCATTTGTTACCCGGCTCGTTATGGGATAACAAGTTTAAATCCTTAAAATAGAATGTAGAATTCCGTAAGTCAATGATCAGTCAAGGAGATGTTTCATCATTTATTGTGAGGTCAAGTGTGTTATTCATGAATACATATGCATAAAAGATATTCAAACAATAATCTAATATACACATTTTGATGGGGAATTAGCATCTCAAACGGTAGAGCTTGTGTGTATAACAGATATAATATTTCTTCTTTCAACCTAACTTCATATAATAATCATAATACAAAATCATTCATACAAATCATTTTAACACAAATCACAATTATACCTCAGCTGTCGTCATATAAAACATATATAAATGATATATGCCACTGAACCAATTTGTTCACTATTAGCATATTAGTGATGTAAAGTACATCTAATGTGTCCTTACATGAGTCCAATACAGGCTCAACTAATCTATGACAGCACATCTAGTTCACTTACATATTCAATTAACGACTGAGATATATGCATGTCAATGTCCATGCAAAATAAACATACACATTATATTGCCACTATAAACATATACATAAAAATATATTCCAGTCATGACATTATCTGACAGAATTCGTAGAGTTGTACCAAAGAACTTACCTTAAAATAGAATGTAGAATTCCGTAAGTCAATGATCAGTCAAGGAGATGTTTCATCATTTATTGTGAGGTCAAGTGTGCCGATGGGAAATCACTCACCTCTTTTTTATAGCCGAAAACATCACTGATCAATGTTGGAATTCTTTGCGATTGGCCAAAACATATAATACGGTAATTACGATTTTGGTTGGTTGACATAGATCAAACAGTTACTGATTGGACAAGCCGAAACGAGTTTTGGAAGGGTAGTCACGTGACCGTGACAGGATAATTGCATCAGTTTAATTACGGTTTGTTTTACAACCCTTGTCGGGATTAGTTTTTTTATAGCTGGCGCCACATGACCGTGTCACAATAGTAATTGGCGTCAATTAGGTCAGATTTATTGCAGTTTGTTTCTACAGTTGTTCGCCTGGACATCTGCACGGTGGTCATTAAGACATTTACTGGTGCAATAAACAATGGATTAAGTTTTAAGTTGACACTTTCAATGGTATATGGCTTATGTTAATTATCTTTGCGAAGTGCGTTACATCAGCTGGAGCCATGACATGAAGTGACGTTTCAATATTACAACTCTTCAAAATGAAAGTGAAATTTGTGGCAAATATATATAAAATACATACATTCAGAAAAATATACAAATATGAAGAATATAATGATAAATTGTGCACTGTCACAGTATGACCAGAAATTATTGAGAATTTTAGGAATATGTTTAATTGGATTTCTTGTATAGACAACCTTGACCAGCTATCAAGTGCTTGGTTTCATTCAGGCAACAATCCTTTTCATTAGTTTGTAGAAGAGTTATCCCCTTTGTTTACTTGCTAGAACGACATTGTGATCCTCAGTATGGATGATTTAGACAAGGAGAGTTTTATAACAAGGCTTTAAAGTGATTTCAAGTAAACAGGCATCCCTTTGTCCACTGTTTATCGTGTTTTGAAAAATATGGCAAATGGATATGGCATTGAGCACCAGGGAGGCACAGGTAGGCGCAGAACATTGACTGTCGGTGACAGGAGGCGGCTTTAGAAAAAATAATGCTGGATATGATTGATAGAGGAACTGAGGCTGTCTGTAAGGAGACAATAAGAACTGAGCTGCATGCAATGGTTGGCAGAAAAGTCGAGGAATTCCATCACCGATCATGAAACCTGAACAAAAGGAGCGAAGGTTGAACTGGTGCTTACAGCATAAAAATTTTAACTGGGACAATGTGATTTTCTCAGATGAAAGTTATGTGTTGCTGTTTCCTAAGACACTGAAATTCTGGACCAAACAAACTGAAAAACCTTTGTATCAGCGCCCAAAGTACAGTCCGAAATTTAACGTGTTGGGTGGCATATCTGTGTTAGGGGTAACGCCCCTCTGTGTATTTGAAGGGAATATGAACAGTGAGCGGTACACAGATATTCTCGAGGGACATTTACTTCCATCTGCTCACGTGTTCTATGGAAATCTTTGGATTTTCCAGCAGGACAACGACCTAAAACATCGTTCAAAACATTCACTGGCCTGGTTTCGGACCCAAAATATGACATTATTAGATCGGCCAAGCTATAGCCCTGACCTAAATCCAATAGAAAATGTTTGGGGACTTATGAAGGAAAGTGTCAATAAGAAAAATCTGACAAATATTACTGAAATGAAAGAAGAGGTGGTCCGATATTGGGACAGCATGGACCACGACTTTCTAACGTCTTTGATCAGTAGTATGCCCCGCCGCATTGAAGCCTGCATTGCTGCCCATAGTGACTTGACAAAATACTAACTGTTCACCTGTCTTTGAATCTGGAGTTATGTTCTGCTAATATTCACATTTAATACGTGAGTAATGAGTGAAAAAATATATAAAAATTACAATGTTTAAATTCTCAATAATTTCTGGTTGTACTGTTTCTGTGTGGCAATGTGTCAAGAAGTCCGAATACAGACACAACATTAGTAAAGCTGAGTGAGGTCAACTTGACCCTCGCCATTGTTGGATCTCTTGAATTGAGCTGTTACAGCACGGCGTGATGTTCAAAGTGGCATTATGACTTAAACACACAACACCTATCACGTTATTATGATTACTATTTATATGTTGTTTCTCTAATATAATCCGAGACTACACAGTTTTAGTGCGTCAACTAATGATTGTTTTTATAAGAGAATATTTGAACAACTTTCGAAAATGGTAAAATATGTCTTTTTCCTGTGATGTTATGTTGACGGTAGAACGCACAAAGTGATGTTACATTGATGGTAGAACGCACAAAGTGATGTTATATTGATGACAGAACGTACAAAGTGATGTTGTATTGATGGTAGAACGCACAAAGTGATGTTATGTTGATGGTAGAACGCACAAAGTGATGTTATATTGATGATATAACGCACAAAGTGATGTTACATTGATGGTAGAACGCGCAAAGTGATGTTATATTGACGGTAAAACGCACAAAGTGATGTTACGTTGATGGTAGAACGCACAAAGTGATGTTACATTGATGGTAGAACGCGCAAAGTGATGTTACATCGATGGTTGTGGTACAAATGAACACAGTGACTGATCATTTTATGACCACTTCAAGGGGTATTCAGGCCGTTGTTTCCATTTTTTTCTGTTATTGTTCTTGTTATGAATTCTTCAATTTTACAAATGCCCTTCATTGTTGAGATAAATATGTAAAATGATAGGATAAGCTGTTTAAGACTTAATGGCTATGAGTAAGATATGATTAACTATGTGAGTGTTTGAGCCTAAAGCAAAACATTACAGAGTATGTTGTTATTTCAGATTATTGTGGAATTAATGAAATTCTCTGTTTTCTGCCAGAAGCTGAAAACAGTCTGACACTCATATAATACATGTAAAATATTTTTCTGATTCAATTTTAAAAAAAGAGCATAGATCATCATTAACTAACTTCATTTTCATCTCCTTTTTTATGTATATTACTTTGTTAATGAATCTATACTGAAAGTCTAATAGCTTGCAATCATTTGCACATTTCATATACCAAACAAAGGCATATTTCCAGTTGATATCAAAATCAGAGTTCAAATGTTCTAATACTTTGGGAATATAATCCTTTAAATTCTTAATCAATTTATCATAAAATATCCTTGAGCTTGCATCATTTGAGATCATATCGAGATTAAAACTGTTGATATTCAGCTGACATAAATGATGTGTTTTATTTCTAATAAGATGCCACCAGTGATGATCCTTGGTAGAATAGGTCTACAGCAACCCATGCATGCAACAAAAGGCGACTATGCTTGTCGTAAGAGGCGACTAACGGGATCGGGTGGTCAGGCTCGCTGAATTGGTTGACAAATGTCATCGGTTCCCAATTGCGCAGATTGATGCTCATGCTGTTGATCACTGGATTGTCTAGGTCCAGACTCGATTATTTACAGACCGCCGCCATATAGCTGGAATATTGCTGAGTGCGGCGTGAAACTAAACTCACTCACTCACTCTAATAAGATGCTTCCAAGTATCTGGGATATTGTGTAAAAAGCGTTGATAATCCAGGAAAGTTAATTTTATTATGTACATCTGTTGGATTTATTCAGAGCTGAGAAAGCCACTTTCACCACAAATATATCTGATACTGTGTAAACCATGATCAAACCAAGTCTTTATCATATATGAGGATTTTAAATGATGATTTAACCACAGTGGTTGTACCATGATTTGGTCTACATCTTCATAGTCTAGGTTGTGTTTTCTATAAAATACCCCCCAGGCTAAAAGTACATCTCTCCAAAAAGGGTTGTCTGAATTAGGTAAACAACCAACATCATTTGAGCCCAGAGTTAGCAACTGTCTTAATTGAAAGATGTTATTAAAGCTTGTATTCTTCTTTATAAAGCGTTTTAATGACGATAGTTTCAATGCATTGATAAAAGAATCTAGGTCTGTCATTCTGAGGCCACCTTCATGATAATTTCTAGTTATGGTTGTTCTTTTAATTTTGTCGTTTTTATCACGCCACAGACATTTGAAGATTATGCTGTTCAAATCATTAATAATGGATTTGGGTGGGTTAGGAAGTGCGGAAAAGATGTGTACTACATTTGAAATAGTTTTAATGACGGGGATTTTTCCAATTGAAGTGAAATTCCTTTTTCGCCAACTAGCAAACAATCTTTTTATATGTTTTAAGCGTCTCCTTGTGTTAATCACCCATATGTCATTTAGTGAAGCATTCAGTGTAAGTCATAAAACTTCAAAGTTTCCACAGTGCCAGTCAAGATTCAAATCATTGGCTAATGTGAGTTTACTGAGTTTGTTCACAAACTGCCAGCAGAAAAATGGGTCCCGGTCGGATAATTCATGTGACTATAACCTTCTAGTGCCTCACAGGCAGCTTGGGTTATCTGGTTTAACAACGAACTTTGGTGTGGAGTTTAGCAATATAAAAAGCCATATTATTATTACTCTTCTGACATTCTTACTTTGTGGCCGGCGGTACCCCCGCTCAAAGCGAGTGCTTACATTGTATATGATACCACTACTTTTGCATGTTGTGACTAGTTGCACGTACATCTAGCTGGGTCACTGACAACAAGCACAGGACGAATATATCAGCGAAAAAAACTTGACCTGCTAAACCCAACCCCGTGTGACACAATACTTGGAAACCTCTTTAGTCCGGACTCTCTGCATAACGGACAATAACGTTTTGAACATCAATATATGCAATATATATATATATATATATATATATATATATATGCAATATATATATATATATATGTACAAATAATTTTTTATTCAGCAATGGTTCGGTCATCCAAAATATTTCAATCCGGACGAAGTCACTGGGAGCGGTACCGTCCGAATTAATGAGGTTCACTGTATACATACAAATTCATAATATCGCAGATTTAATCTTTGAAAAGACTGACTGATTTGGTATTACATTATTATTTTTACATCATAACTTTCATGTTTGTAAGTTCAAAGAAAGAGTCGATGAATCGATATTTGCCATTCGTCATTCGAGGTAATTCGCTTGTTAATGTCTCAAGACAAGTAGGTATGCTAGCATACTTTCATTAAGCTATCATTTGAATACCTAATGTAATGAGAGTTAAATGGTTAATCGAGGGTCTTTTCTCTTCAGATCTTCTATTCGGACAGATCCCGGTGCTTGAGGTGGACGGCAAACAGTATGCACAGAGTATGGCCATTGCGGGTTTCCTAGCGAGGGAGTTCGGTAAGCTGAGGACCCATTTACCTTATGCCACCTGTATCGTTTAACATTTCACATCTCCAACTTCATCCAACAAGAGAGCAAACGGACGAAAAAAATACATATAAATAATGTTTTTCGTGAACTGTATAACCTATTTCATAAAATCTTAAGATTTAGATCACCCGGTAGTGGTGATTAAATACATTTATTCTCAAGATCGAGTTGCTTTGCTTCGGAAACAATTTAGAAAATGAAGAAAGATCAGACTGACCTGTTTTTTTATCAAATTAGGGCATAACAGAAACCTGGAAATCGTGGAAATCTCAAAACAAGGCTCTGCCGCTCGAAAAGTTTGGCAACCTGGCACGGACTTGATATTATATCAGTCACATGATGCGTTACAGAACTACACTGAAAAAACGCAAAAGGCACATAACAGGTGTTACCAGTCAACCAGATGCGTTGTGAATCATTTTACGACCTCATCAAACTGGGGCAGTCTGTTAAAAGTTACGTCTTAGTTAAGGTCATGCTGCCTACACGTCCCCATAAAATATAGAAATACGATGTTATTAAAGTTTAAAATTAAAATTCATTTGACGTAATTACGATTTTCTTATGAAACAAGGAAATGGAATTCAGTGTAAACATAATTGTTTGTGATGTCTATTTTCACTTTCACACGAGAAAATTCGGATCGGCTGAAAAGTAGGTTATTGTCTGAATAGGTTAATGAGACTCATGTTTCGGTTTCTGAATCGCCTCCTATGATAAGCATGGGTTCCTGAAGACCAATTTTAATCCGGATCTTCACGAGTAATTGCCTGAGAGAATGAATAAATGGTATTTACAATATTGAATCACATCAGTAATCAGTAATTCAGAAAGTCGGGAAGAGTAAGTCTGTAATACGTTTTCACTTTGAAGAAATGAAGGAACTGTATAAACAATCAGCTTGAAACATCTGTTCAATCAATCTTTATTTTCTTTGTAGTGGAGGCCATAGGCCCAGGCTACACTTTAGGATTTCAGATCGGTACATATGTGCATATATAGTTCAGAAGATAATAAGTTAATTTACAAAATGTACAAAAGGAAATACGATATTATTGGCACAGAAGTGAATCTCTAAGTTTCATTGCATTGTGTATATAAATAGCTAGGCTTTTTACAATATATGGATTGCCAGTTGACATGAGCATATTAAACTTATGAATGGTGGGATTCGAATAAAAATTATGTTTGTAAATACAAACATCTGTTGTTCAGAGAGACAGTATAGCCCATAAAGGTTCACAGAGACGTAAAATTATTCATAATAATTTCTTCTTCATTTTAAGACGTTTATAGGCTTTACGTGTGGTGGTCCACGTGTTGGTGGTCCTGTGATTAAAGCGTAGGTTTGTCACATCAAAATTGTTTGAATACATATATAAAATGTATGGCGACCTTTCAATTGGTCTTTAGCGCCCCTTCTGAATGCCCTTGGTCTTGAGAACCCATTCTGCATGTCTTTGGTCTTCAGTGACAAATCTGTATGCCCTTTGTCTACAACGCCCATTCTGCATGCTCTTGCTCTTCAGGACCCTTATACCTTCAGAAAACCACCCTCATTTAATCTGGGTTTCAGTCGCGGTCTTAGTTCAGATTGTCGACATCTGGTCATCAAGACTGGATCACTTACAGACCACAATCAGATAGGTGGAGTCAGTGTGTGACGCTTTACGCCGCTCTAACAGCACGACAGCAATATCACGACGTGGGACACCAGCCAGAGTTCGTGTGTGAGTTTAGTTTTACGCCGCATTCAGCAATATTCCCGCTATATGGCGGCGGTCTGTAAATAATCGAGTCTGGACCAGACAATCCAGTGATCAACAGCATGAGCATCGATCTGTGCAATTGGGAACCGATAACATGTGTCAACCAAGTCATCGAGCCTGACCACCCGATCCCGTTAGTCGCCTCTTACGACAAGCATGGGTTACTGAAGATCAATATTCTAACCCGGACCTTCACGGGTAGTGGGACACCAGAAATGTCCGATAGGCAAAATATTGCTATGAACTGCCTTACACGAGAAGCAAAACTTTTTTTTTTTTACATAACTGGCATATACAATTAACACAGTTCATTGTCTGCTGAACATAGTTCATTTCTCTGCATTGCACAACACGTTTATTAAACTTTAAGTTTGACCAGGATATTATTTTTACGCCAATTGTATTGTGGATTCAGCTTTTGATTCTGTGTCCCAACAATCCCAATTACTTCATCCTAGGATCAGCATTCTGACTGAGCTTATTTTGTGTAATTGTTCCCGACATCCAGAGACTCTCATTTCATCGTGTGGCTCAAACTAGAGTATTTAAAGACAACTGTCATTTAGCTGAGACGTTCTAAACTAAGGCACACTATGTTGTCATTCAAAGGATTCCATGGGAAGACCAGCGTTGAGCAGATGGAGGTTGACCAAGTGATCGGCATCATCAACGACATCTTCAGTGCCCTCATCAAACAATTTCTCGAGCAGGATCAAGAAAGGAAAGTGAGTGCCATCGCCATTATCAAACCAATAAGCGCCAATCAAGCAGTACACTTATTTGATGTAAGCCCAGTGCATAACTTTGACCTAAACACTGCATGGAAGGATACTAAGGATCAAATCTTGGATTCAGACCCACGATCGGAGGATCTTAGCACAGCAAAGGGATGCAACTCTGCCCCAGCAAACTGGAACTGTAGCACCTTCAAGCAGTGGTCGATCTGTGTTTTGCTTAAATAAGATTATTATTTTGAAACTATTTAGTAATTGTGCTCTCCCCGTAACAATATTCTCAAAACAACACAACAATTTATGTGTAGTGCATAGATATACGTATCAGTGAATATTTGATACACAAACAATGTCGTAACAATCTGGAACCTTTTTTTCATTATTCACAGGCTGCCATAACAAAGGAAAACAAAGAGACAACTTTTCCAAAAGTCGTTGGCTTTTTTGAGAAGATTTTAAAGAACAACTCTACAGGATTTTATGTGGGGGACAAGGTAAAGTGGATGTATATTATTACAGTATTACAGTATTACAGGAACATGCATAATCACAAGGTCGGTCAGTGTTGTGTTCACGATATGACCAAGGCCTAAATTGATGTTGTTGAAGTATGCCCATGATATGACAATGGTCGGTTAGTGCTATGTCCATGATCTTATCTAGATCTGATCCTAACATGACGTTCCACAACATTAAGATCGAGATCAAACAAGGAAGGTATGGCTATCAATAATTTCATAATTCCATTGTGTATTGGTATTTGTACTGTACACATGCTAACCAACATTTGTCTGTATCTATTTACAGCTTGGATTTGCAGATCTCGCCGCCTTTGACACCCTTTCCAAACTGGAAGGAATCAATTTGGATGATTTTCCCTTGGTAAAAGCAAATAAGGAGAAAGTGGAGTCCAATGAAAGAATTGCAAAATGGCTACGAGAGCGACCGGACTCCGAATTGTGAACATGCCAAAATGGCAGTCAGATATGCCCAAAATGAAACAAAAGCCCACCATGGTCGCCAAGAACAAGGACATTGCTACATAACCGAGTTTGTAAATTGTTAGACAGCTTAAGATTGAAATAGTACAACACCTGCGCTTCAGGTGTTCCACTATGGCCAGCGGGTTGGGGTTTATATACTACCCATCAGAAGTTTAGACTCACTTAAAGCACTCACTATACGTGGTTACATCGAAGATGAATTTCTCCGCTAAATTGGGGGAACCAACTGCAAACCTTATGCAGATGAATTGCATGAGGATCATGCATCAAATTGCTGTAAAACATGTGCAAATATCGTCATGTGAACAGCTGCGTTTTGGTGTAAAGTTTTAAGAATTCTCCAATTTTCACGGATTTTTATCATTTATTGAACTCATGACAATAATCTTTTCAACATTATGAATTTGTTTTACGATACATCAGTTCATGTGTAAACAGTACCTTTAAACAGTATGGAATATTTTGCAAATCTAGTTTAGGACAGTTGACTGAAGTAAGAGGCTACATTTACACTAGTGAGTCTAAACTTTTGATGGGTAGTATATAAAGCTTCAGATTTTAGTAATAAGTGATCTGTGTCCAGGTGAGGCGATCTCTTTGTAGAATTAGTGTTTGATACATTGATATACATGAATCTGTATAAGAATTACGTGTTTAAAAGATTTAACTTGAATTCCCTAGGACTGCCAATTGTTTCGATCCTTGTCCCATTTTAACGAATATTCATATATTCTTCTGTTTCAAATAAATAAATTTATATCTTGCCTCAGATCATCTTCTTTGTACGATAAACACATCAGCAAACAACCACGATTAACTCACATAACAACATCAAAACAAGTTCTATATTACAACTACCACAATTCACACAAACATTTAATAACCATGAAACAGCCATGTAATATGAGATGGACACGGCACTTACATGCCTCGTCTCGTAAATATGGACATTGTTATTGTAGAGTGTGAGCAGCTGACCTCGTTAGTTAGCTCCATCGTCTGGAAATAGGCTAGGCTTGGCCTCACATTCATGACTGACATTTTGGTCTCCGAGTTGAATCATTTGGGATACGATAACATGCATCTACTGAGTCAGTCAGCGTGGCCACTCGATCCCGTTTATCGCCTTTACTGACCTGCAAGGGTCAGGAGCTTCACGGAGTTAAATAATACTATGGTATACTGCAGTAGTGCAGTGGTAAGGTGTCTGCCTATCACGCTGAAGGCCCGGGTTCGATCCCCGGTGGAGGCACCTAGGTTCGGATCCCGAGGTGGGCACATTTTCGTAGTATCCTTGGACAAGATACTTAGATCCACATTGTCAGTTCACCCAGCTGTAAAATGGGTACCCGTGAGGATGTGCTGGCAATGTGAGTGTTTAGTTCATTGCGCCTGACAGACAGCATGGCTGTATGATCCCCAGGGAGTTGAAAAAGTATCGGAAAGTACGATAGTGTCCTATGACCGGGGATAGTAATGTACGTAGCGTCCCGAGCAGGCAATGTGCCTGGATGTGAGCGCCATATAAGTGGACTATTACTATTACTAAATTACACAAGATGGAAAGTTATGCAATGTATATGCCTCGATGAGTTGATACATACAACTACAGTTATCATATTGTATTGAATACATGTATCATTAACATTTTGAACGAAGTAATTAACACAGAACTTTTGTTAATCTTAACAAGACCATCTGAAATAACGAGTTAGTTGCACGAAAATTCAAAGAAACAAAGCAATAGACAAACAGGCTTTCCGTGCTCATTCACATGCTTCTTCATGTATCGCATTAATGTGTACAGAGACAAGGACATCGACTCATCTGGGTTATGTTCTAATTCGTAAACTCAACCGAACATAAAATATTTACAAATAATCACACAACTCTGTATTTGGGTACGTTCACGTCAGCCTGACAGGGCGGCAAGTTTATTGAAATACATTGAATACGAAGTTTACATCCACGGCTGGAACCGATTTGAATGGCTCCTCAGTGCTGTGTTATCTGGGTTGCAGATCTGTCCATGTGCTCCAGTAGAGATTTCCGATTGGAATTCCTGGAAGCCTGAAACTTAGAAAACGGTTTTAATACATTGTAACATATTCGATATTCATAAATTATTATACTGTATTACATTTTGAATCACAAATCAACTTCAACTGATTTTCACTTACATCATGTAAATCTACACGCAAGTCTGATAAGATTGTCGCCCTCTTACAAGCAAAATTCATTTGTCGCATTGTCGCGATGTCGCGTGTCGCGTGTCGCGTTTTGAATAATATATTTTTCATACCTACAAAGGGCGACACGCGACATAGCGACAATTTTCAAGGTCAAAAATATGTCGCGTTGTCGCGCGTCGCCTTATAAGATGTGTAAAACATGCGAGACGCGACAATGCGACAACGCGACATTTTGATGAAATGTCGCGTTGTCGCTTGCGTCGCGTGTCGCGTTTTGTTAAAATATTGAGTATAGTATGTACTATAATGTATTTGACTTAAACGCGACACGCGACAATGCGACAACGCGACATTTTATGAAATGTCGCGTTGTCACATCGCGTGTCGCGCTTTGTTAATATGTACAGTATGTATAATAACGTATTATTCTAAAACGCGACGCGATTTGCGACATGGCGACATTTCATCAAAATGTCGCGTTGTCGCAAATCAACCGGCGGATTTTACAAACTTTTACTGTTTAGGAGTGGAGTGGAGTGGAGTGGAGCGGAGCGGGTTGAGTTGAGTTGAGTTGAGTTGAGTTGAGTTGAGTTGAGTTGAGTTGAGTTGAGTTGAGTTGAGCGAAGTGGTGTGGAGTAGAGTAGAGTGGAGTGGAGATGAGCGGAGTGGGTGGGGTGGAGTGAGTGAGTGGGTGGAGCGGGGAGTGGATTGGAGGGGGAGGGAGGGAGGGAGGGAGCGAGCGAGCGAGGGTTGATTTCTGCACTCCAAGGGTACGCAACTCTGCCAAGCGATTTGACCGCTTTTAAATCATAATCATAACATTCCATTTGTATGGCGTTTTCCCAAGAAGTATATCACGTTCAAAGTCGACCAAAACTGTATTTGAGGTGCTGGATGGTTAAGTGATATTACCATCTCATTCTACCTGGTATCCATCCACTGCTGGCTGAACAAGTATATCAGCGTCGGACAGGACTGTACCAAGAATCTCTCTGAGGAGCCACACTGTGGAACATAGTGACCCATTCGTTGACATCACTTGATGTTTCTGCCGATGTGGCCTGAATTTTAACAATATTTGAGTTTTTTCACAACCTGTGAGCTTGATATGGGTGAAATGTCCAAAGTGATGAGTGTGTATGGTACTGGGATTAGAACCTATGATCATAGTTTTCTGGTGTGACTAAGAGACACAACTCTGCACAGCAAATTGCCCCGCCTTGAATGACAGAGCCACCGTGTGCCGTGATTACAATGAATAGTAGCGCTAATAATTTGTCTTGCTGCTAAAAACACACTTGATTGGCAAAATACATTTACAATATATACAATAATTTTCAAAGCAACAATGAAAGATTTACCACTGATATAAGTTTCACCTGATCCATATTTATGCCTTGACGGATGGGCGGGTGGGTCGCATTGTCGCGTATATATTCTTTTTACACGACGCGCGACCACGTATTAGTAAATATATTCATACACGCGAGTCTGATAAGCCTTATCGCACACCTTCATAAGATACACAGAGTGGGAGTACTCACTGCACAGGGAGCAAGCAACATGCCTTCTTACAAGCTCATCTACACGGAAAATAAAGGGCGGGCTGAAGTGTGCCGTCTGTTGTTTGCCTTGGCCGGACAGGAGTATGAAGACGTCAGATGGTCACGGGAGAACTTCCAGGCCGAGAAACGAAGTAAGTGTTGCATGGGAACACCAGACGCGTTGGGAAGTAAAACTGTTTAAAGGCACAGGCAGCTTTCCAAACAATGGAATAACAAAGGTCTAATTATCCAGAAATCACTTGAGTTCCGATTAAGTATAATCTCGAAACGAACAGTTGCTTTTTATAATTGTACATTTGACGTGATCAGTCATTGCTATCTGTTTTTGAGCCTATCTATGTTGTTTTGTTTGTTTTTTTCATCAAAGTTAGTTTTAAGGCCTGTCGTGAGGAATTCAAAAGTGAATACCGCTATTTAAGCACTCATTATATAACCTTCTGAAAATAATTACATGTCCGCAAAATATTGAATGAAAGCAAGTAGTGAAACGTTCGAATACTGCATGTAGCCATCAAACCTAGAATAATATGTAGGACAGTTCTTGGTTTGAGTGAGTGAGTATGGTTTAACGCCGCTTTTAGCAATTCTCAAGCACTATCACGGCGGGGAACACCAGAAATGGTCTTTGGCTACGAGTGAGTGAGTGAGTGATTGCGGGACATGACTTGATATTGGAAAACACCCAAAGTGATGCAGGTCTTTACCACTTTGGTCAACACGGATATTAATATGACAAGGCGCGCAAAATTAGGATTGACAAGAAACGATCACATGATTCTGACGCCCTAAAGAGAGTAACTCTTCAGCTCTAAGGCGGCCCAGCTCTAGGCGAGTGCTTGTATGATAACACTACCTTGCATGGTTAAACAGTGTCAAGTAGTACGTACATGTAGCCGGTGCACTGATAACAGAACAAGATGGAGATATCAGCGAACAACTTGATCTGCTAAACACATCCCCGTGTGACACTTTACAATGAAACCTCCTTAATCCGGACACTCTGCGTAGGGGATATTCATGGTTTGAACGTCAATACATGTATATATTCAAATACATTTATCACTGGTTCGTATAATCAAATATTTTCACAACATCTGAAACATCTTAAGTTCGGAAAATCTTATTTCCAGACATTAGTATATTGTGCGTCAAATAGATTCTCAAACAGATTCTAATTCATCAATGTTTCGTTTATCGATAAAAAGTATTTAAATCCTAAATGAGGTTCACTGTACATGAACTCAGAACATCCCAGATTTGATTCTGTATTTAAAACCCCCCAAATAAACACAACTGTTATCTCCAACACTATCTTACATCACAACCATCATTTGGGCAGTTCAAAGAAAGAGTTCATGCATTACGTGATGATTCGATATTGTCCTTCGAGATAATTCGTTTGAAACTGTCACAAACAAAGAGGTGTGTTAGCATCAAGGATGTAGTTTTTTGCTGCCAAATGAACCATTTCCTTCTTTGATGACCTTCATAATGCTGTCATTTGAATCTCAAACTAACGCACGAGTAAGTTTAGTGGTTAATCGTGGTTCGTTTCTCTTCAGATCTTCTATTCGGACAGATCCCTGTGCTTGAGGTGGATGGCAAACAGTATGCACAGAGTATGGCCATTGCAGGTTTCCTAGCGAGGGAGTTTGGTAAGCTGAGTATCCATTTATCTTATGCCACCAGTATTTGTTAAACATTTCACATCTCTAACGTCAGCCAGCAAGAGAGCAAACTGACGAAAAATAAATATAAATACTTAGTTGATGCAAATAATCGAATCCCTATGCCGTAGATCGATGCTCATGATGTCAATCACTGGATTGTGTGGTCCAGACTCTTTCATTTACTCACCACCGTCAGATGGTGAATGTGAGTGAATATATTCGGATTTACGCTGCTTTTAGCAATATACCAGCAAAATCACAGTGGGATTACACTAGAAATTCCACATAGCCAGTATTGCGTTACAAGCGAAAGAAAAGGGTTCTTTTTATATACAACTAGGATGTATAATTATTGGAATCCATTGTGAGTTGATGACAATGATATCATTTTTGTGGTCTGGCACAAACTAGACAATTTGAAGACAGCCGTCATATAGCTGAGACGTTCTGAACTGAGACGTCAAACACTATGTCGTCATTCAAAGGATTCCACGGGGAGACCAGCCTTGAGGAGATGAAGATGGTCTTCATTGCCCATTCTGTCTGCCCTTTGTCTTCAAAGCCCATTCTCTTTGCATTAACCAGATTAATTAAAGACAGCCGTCATATATCTGAGACGTTCTGAACTGAGGCCTCAAACAATATGCTCTTATTCAAAGGATTCCACGGGAAGACCAGTGTTGAGCAGATGGAGGTCGACCAAGTGATCGGCATCATCAACGACATCTTCAGTGCCCTCATCAAACGGTACCACGAGCAGGATGAAGAAAAGAAAGTGAGTTTCATTTCTTTTATCAAAACAATAAGCGCCAATCAAGCATCATTCATACTTGTCGTTACCCCAGTGATAACATTTGTCATTAAACATAGCATGGAGCGGAAAACCAAGGATACATGTTTCGGATTCGAATCCACGATCAGAAATCCGAGAACAGCAAAGGGATGCAACTATGATCTGGAGCTATGGCGCCTTCAAGCGGTGGTCAATCTGTGATTTCCTTAAATTAAATTACCATTTTAAATGTTTGGTAATTTAGGTGAGAGAGTGAGTTTAGTTCTACGCCGCACTCAGCAATATTCCAGCTTTATGGCGGCGGTCTCTAAATAATCGTGTCTGGAGCAGACAGGGATCAACAGCATGAGCATCAATCTACGCAAATGAGATACAATGGCATGTGTCAACCCAGTCAGCGAGCCTAACTATCCGATCCCGTTTGGCGCCTCTTACGACAAACATGGGTTACTGAAGATCAGTTCTAACCCGGACCTTCACGGGTCTGGTAATTTAGGTCTCCTCACTCATGGCAATATACTGAAACAATTTATATGTAATGCACAGATACATGTGTGAATGAAGAAAAAGAATGTAACAATCTGGAACATTGTGTTCCTTATTCACAGGCTGCCATAGGAAAGGAAAACAGCGAGAAAACTTATCCAAAATTCGTCGGCTTCTTTGAGAAGATTTTAAAGAACAACAATACAGGATTCTATGTGGGGGACCAGGTAAAGTGGATGTATATCATTAAGTCAAACACACACTAACACAGTATTACAGGTCGGCGTCGGTCAGTGGTGTGTTCACGATATGACCAAAGCCTAAATTGATGCTGTTGAAGTATGTCCATGATATGACAATGGTCGGTTAGTGCTATGTCCATGATCTAATCTTGGTCTTAAACTAACATTCCGTTCCACAACATTACGATCGATATCAAACCAGGAATGTATGGCTATCATTACTTTCATAATTCCATTGTGTATTGGTATTTGTACTGTACACATGCTAACCAACATATGTCTGTATCTATTTACAGCTTGGGTTTGCAGATCTCGCCGCCTTTGACACTCTTTCCAAACTGGACGGAATCAATTTGGATGATTTTCCCTTGGTAAAAGCAAATAAGGAGAAAGTGGAGTCCAATGAAAGAATTGCAAAATGGCTACAAGATCGACCGGTCACACAGTTCTGAACATGCCAAAACGGCAGTCAGATATGCCCCCAAAAAACCAAAAGCTACGAATTAATTTTCCCAAGAAACAAGGACATTGCTACATTACCGAGTAATTGTAAATTGTCAGACAGCTGAAGATCGAAATAGTACAACACCTGCGAACCGGCATCTATAGCACTTCAGGTGTTCCACTATGGCCAAAGGGTTGGAGTTTATATAAAGCTTCGGCTTTTAGTAATAGGTGATTTGTGTCCAAGTGAGGTGATCTCTTTGTAGAATTAAGACAATCATTGTTTGATGCATTATGATGTATAACAAAGATGTATTTAAAAGAATAAAATAGAATTTTCAAGTACTCTTTGTCCTTTTTTAATACATACATAACCTGTCCTAGATTATCTCCGTCTTTTTATGATAAACACATCAGGCAACAACCACGATCACGCACAAAACAAAAAATCCCATAGGTACTTTATTCAAACTATCACAAGTCGCACACATTTTACTACACCTTTAAATATTAATCGTATTACAGCAGACACAACCAAAACCAGTCCCTGTCAGTCAGACCGCCTCCGTGGTGTAGTGGTTAGAGCGTCCGCCCGGAGAGCGGAAGGTCGCGGGTTCGATCCCCGACCGCGTCATACCAAAAGACGTTAAAATATGGTACTTGGCGCTCGGCATTAATGGGGACAACAAGGACTGGTCGGCTCGGAGTCTATATAATGTGTCTGAGTGGGGTATTCATGCTTCACTGCGGCATGGTATCTCAGTGGGCTAGCACTATAAAACCAGCTTAAGTCTGGGCAAGTACAAGCAGCCGCACATACACAAACACACGCATGCACGTGGTCATATGAGCGAAATATTCTCAAGCACGACGTTAAACCCAATTTCACCTCACCTCACCCTGCTAGTCATGAAAACCCACTTTCCTGGCAATTACTGTCCATATAATATGAGGTGGACACGTCTGGACATTTGTGACGCCAAGGCAAATACAGTATCTATCTGTTCACTAACGCTGCATTGCAAATAGGCTGGACTGAGCCTCATAGTCCTGTGATTGACGCCTTTAACGACCTGCAAGGGTTGAAGACCAGAAACTCTGATCTTCACGGATGGAAAGCTATACCATATACATGTATCCATGTGTTGATACATTCAATTAAAATCATCATACTGGATTGAACACACGTATTATTCACATTTTGTCAGATTTACACAGAATTATTTAATCTTAACAAGCGCATCTGAAATAACAAATGAGTTGCACGAAAAATCAAAGAAAAAAAATATGAGGCAAACAGGCCATCTGTGCTCACTCCCAATCCAAATATAAAAATTTATAATGGATATGCATTTTACAGTTGATGATTAATCACGAAAATCGTCATCAGAAACTTGCCAACCACTTGATCTCAGCTTTTTCTGATTGTTGCCCATGATGTTTCCCTGTCTTAAGATCCCAATCACTGGTAATTACAAAACCTTTGGTTGATATCAATTTAAAGGACCAGCATGGTATATCATCAAAAACAAATTCGCCATTTTCTGTTTCATGATCTCTTAGGACACGCACGACTTGTGCTGTGACGTGATGTTCTGGTCCAAGGTGGATGTTATGTGCTCTGAAAACACGAAATCCTGAGTCCTGAGAAAATTTGAAAGCTATTCTAATGTCTGCACCATTCGAAACGGCATTTGAAAGGGCTGATATGGCTCCCTGGGAAATGCTACCATTTCTAAGGGTGTGCAGTAAAAGGAACCATCGTTTTGTGTCAACAAACCAAGTAAAAGACTTCCTCTCTGTTATAACACTCTGGTAAACGGTTCTTGAGAATCCTAAACGGTAGGTTTTTACAGTTCCTGACGTGCTTACTATCCTAAACACCCAGCTCAAGTTCTTTGTAAATGATTTTACATTTTCTCTTGCTAGCAACGATACCAGGTAAACCGTGATATGATCCCTAGACATTCGGATTCCTTCAACCTCCATTACAGTTTTATAAAAATGTACCTTCACCGTGTGTCCTTGTTCTACAAGGAACATTAACTGCTTCAGCGTCTCACCTCTGGATCCATAAGCGTCACTGACATGAACCTGCGCCCAACAATCATCTGCAAACCATGCAAATACTTTGTCCCGGCCGGGACGATGATCTAACTGACGATGATGTTCTACAAACCATCTAATCCCATCAGTCGTACCTAATGATGTCACCATCATGAAGTGAAAAGATGCTAGCTTCTCGAAAACGAGATGACATTTTCTGCGTGTTGCACTGAAATTCCAAATTAGCTGGCAACTAATCATCTTTGACAGATCCGTGATCCTTCCTGACACTTCACAGTTGTCGACAGCGTATCTACGATGGTTTCGCAAGATCACTGTTATAGTCATTCCTTGCAAAACTGCTGAACGAAGATTTTCTTTGGAACCAAACCCGTTTCCAAATACAGGGAGAGGGTAACCTTTATCATTGTTTTGCAATGTAAACCATGTTATATTTGCTCTGAGGTGTCTTTGTGAAACGTACTTTCCACCTATAGAGTATCTTTTCATATGAATGTGGCCCGTAGTGCATGCCACAATGAACCACCAGGATCCTTCTGCATCAAAGCTGTCCTCGTTGTCAACACTGACATGTTGAAGAGTCTGACAACATACCTCAGCGCGCCATTTTTCACAATCGTTTACTTCAGTCAAATGGTAGTGGATGGTCTTTTGGACAAACTTAATTCTTCTTCCATTAAGAACGTGCTTCTGAAGGCGCGTCTTGCTCCCAGAAACTTCAGCACCATGTGCGTCAGTGTGTACCACCTTCTCCCACTTCAGTTTGCAAGCATCTGTTGGAAGTACAGAAATTTTAACTGCAGCTGAATTAACTCTCTTATACCTGTTCTCGTGGTGATATATCACATGTTGCGTCAGAAGAGCAACTTATCCCATGCATGTACACTCAGTTTTAATTATACACAACGCAACCCCCCTCAGTGATGGCAGTAGTGGTTGAATAATTTACTACAAGACTTTGTAGGCAATGTGTTAATCTTTGTGCTTTGGACGTGTGAAATGCCAATACTGTTGACTTTATGGCAAAGTATTATCCTGGCATGACACATGATGAGATAGTGCCAGCTTTGGCGGTCTGTACAGTACAACCAGAAATTATTGAGTAATTAAGATTGTAATTTTTATATTTTTTTTCACTCATTACTCACGTATTAAATGTGAATATCAGCAGAACATAACTCCAGATGCAAAGACAGGTGAATAGTAAGTATTTTGTCAAGTCACCATGGGCAGCAATGCAGGCTTTAATGCGGCGGGGCATACTACTGATCGAAGAAGTTAGAAAGTCGTGGTCCATGCTGTCCCAATATCGGACCACCTCTTCTTTCATTCCAGCAATATTTGTCAGATTTTTCTTATTGACACTTTTCCCAAACATTTTCTATTGGATTTAGGTCAGGGCTATAGCTTGGCCAATCTAATAATGTCATATTTTGGTTCCGAAACCAGGCCTGTGAATGCTTTGAACGATGAACATTTCCATAGAACACGTGAGCAGATGGAAGTAAATGTCCCTCGAGGATATCTGTGGACCGCTCACTGTTCATATTCCCTTCAAATACACAGAGGGGCGTTGCCCCTAACACAGATATGCTACCCAACACGTTAAATTTCGGACTGTACTTTGGGCGCTGATACAAAGGTTTTTCAGTTTGTTTGGTCCAGAATTTCAGTGTATTAGGAAACAGCCACACAGAACTTTCATCTGAGAAAATCACATTGTCCCAGTTAAAATTTCTATGCTGTAAGCACCACTTCAACCTTCGCTCCTTTTGTTCAGGTTTCATGATCGGTGATGGAATTCCTCGACTTTTCTGCCAACCCACTGCATGCAGCTCAGTTCTAATTGTCTCCTTATAGACAGCCACAGTTCCTCTATCAATCATGTCCAGCCTTAAGTTTTCTAAACTCCTTTGTTTGTTTTTAGAAACAAGAATACCAAGCCGCCTCCTGTCACCGACAGTCAATTTTCTGGGCCTACCTGCGCCTCCCTGGTGCTCAATGCCATATCCATTGGCAATATTTTTCAAAACACGATAAACAGTGGACAAAGGGATGCCTGTTCTACTTGAAATCACTTTAGCTGATCTGATGTCCTTGTTAAAATACTCTAAAATCAACTTCCTCTTCTCTAAATCATCCATACTGAGAATCACTGAAAATGTCGTCTGCTAGCAAGTAAACAAAGGGGGATAACCAATGAAAAAGGATTAACGGAGTTGTTTCTCTTGAATGAAACCAAGCACTTGATTGCTGGTCAAGGTTGTTTATACTAGAAATCCAATTAAACATATTCCTAAAATTCTCAATAATTTCTGGTCATACTATATAAGCCCCTTGAAATTTACCGAGGTGGTCGACATAAGTATCTCGTGTATCCACCCCGTGCCAAGATGACAGAGCACACACACACACACACACACACACACACACACACACACACACACACACACACACACACACACACACACACACACACACACACACACACACACACACACACACACACACACACACACACACACACACACACACACACACACACACACACTTTTCTATACGGTACCAGTGAGTCTGCGCACACGTTTCGAGACAATTGCCGCCACTCCTCATGTAATACGTTAAGAACTCACCAACAGCATGGGAGCAATGTGGCCTAGCGTTGCCGTTCACTGCTTATGCGGCGGGTAGCCAATGGTTTGTTAACAAAATGAGGCACAACAAACTGATCAAGAATGTCCGTGATATAGCGTAGCCGTTAAGATTTCCCCGTATAGTCACCAATGTCATTGGTCAGTGATGGGAGACACATACCCACACCATTAATAACCCTCAACGAACGGGTTGGTTGCTTGGTTTGTTGTTTTACGCCACAGTCAGCAATATTCCAGCTATATGGCGGTGGTCCGAAAATAATCAAGTCTGGAACAGACAATCCAGCGATGACCAACCACGTCTGACCACCCGATCCCTTTTGTTGCCTTTTGCTGAAGACCATTTTTAACGAGGGTCTTTACGGGTCAAACAGGATGTCAAAGGGATATTGGAAACTGAAGCGAAGCATAAAGAATGTCTCGCAAAGCTAACACAGGTGAATGAGTTAAAGCGATATTTCGAGACATGTCGAAGATAATTCTCTTCCAGTGTCATAAGGTAACCTTGCAGTTAAATCACGTCAAAAACCGAGATGAATTCTTCGCATGGGTACAATGTATAAACCAATTTCTTATGTCTAAACGTTTGTACCAAATTTCGTTCTTTGTAATGATAACATCACGATAGTCAATACATACATACCCTGACTGATTCTTGTCAAGTTCTTTTTGGGTCTGTGCATGTAAAACTGTGAAATTCCATTTTCAATCCTGACATTCCCACAGGTACGTGTACCGTTAACTTCAAGCCCTTCGAGCATACACCTTTGACTTAACTGTGTTGAGAGAAATATTACACTCAGCAAGTCCATGCTGGATCTGACCACGCATGAATCACTCCCAAAACATGATCACTTCCAGTTTCAACAGAGTCCAAGTATCGATGCAAACGCACCGTCCGCTAAAGAAATATTCTGGTTAAATATGTAAGCTGTGGGCATATTGTCAAGGAACACTGAACACGTCTCCATGGCGGCAATGCTGTCATTTCCGATTTGGAGGTCACCGACAACTTAAAATAATTGATATGATTTTTTAAAACCTTTTTCTGTTTCTTCTTACAACACGTACAATGCACATCTGTACATGATTGAATACATGGGAAACTGCAGGAAAGTATTTTGTTGGTATTTTGAAATATAGACAATCTACAAAAATAAAGTGTGATGATATTAATTTAATCATATGCGATTAGCCAAATGCACCTGTGAAACTCAATTACAAATGACTGGCCTAAAAGAACGAGAGCCCACAATGGAAGTGTCAAAATGGTTAGCTTGGAATAAAACAAAACAAATGGAGTGAGTGGAGTGAGTTGAGTTTTACGCCGCACTCAGCAATATTCCAGCTATATGGCGGCGGTCTGTAAATAATCGAGTCTGGACCAGACAATCCCGTGATCAACAGCATGAGCATCGATCTGCGCAATTTGGAACCGATGACATGTGTCAACCAAGTCAGCGAGCCTGACCACCCGATCCCGTTAGTCGCCTCTTACGACAAGCATAGTCGCCTTTTGTGGCAAGCATGGGTTGCTGAAGATCTATTCTGCCCCAGATCTTCACGGGTCAAAACAAATGGAAGAATAGATAAAACTACAATTATTTTTTATCTCCAAATATTTTGCACCTGTCACATATTGTCAACAAATTCAATGTTGTCATAAGATGGCAATAAAAGGCATTTTTACTTATTAGACTTAGCTATTTTCGTTATTTCTGCTGTTATCAATTTCATCTTAAACTCTCATTTCAAATGACCCCAAGGGTTTTCAGTGTGCCCTGGTAAAGCAACACTGTGTAGCGAATAAAAAAAATGACAAAATAAAAAAACCTCAAACAAACAGTGTTAAACAGGTGATGTTTGCACAGGGGGATATTGTTTTCATCATATTGATGCAGTGGCCGAACGACTTAGGTCGAAATGGGTGACTATCTTGTCAGGGTCATGCCGAACAGGAGACAGATAATTTCGTATTTTTATTAAAACGGATCACGTGACTACCAGCATATGGATAAACTTAGGTGGCTGAGGGTGGCTTCGAATCCCGATTTGCGCCGTCTATGTTTTTAAATTTATAAGCACCATACCCGTGCTCGAGAATAAACATCAGAGAAGTGCATCACTTCCGGCTTTCCTCCCAGATAAGGCAGATGCCCTCTGACGTGACTTGGAACAAATTCAAAATTTAAAATCATGTAAATGTCTTGTGAAGATGAGATTAACAAGGCATTTACAATGTCGTAAAGATGAGTTTTACAAGACATTTACAACTTTGTAAATATGAGATTGACAAAAATTAACAATTCTGTAAAACACCATATTTTTCTTGTGTACGATACTGAGTCAAACCCAATTCACTCACTCACTAAATTTTGTAAAAAATCACTTTTGTTAAATAAAATCGGAACAATATTTCCCTTTAGAGCAACTAGTCAAACTTACATGCTTGGCCAGTTGTAAGTGGAAACTTCCTGAAACCTTCTTCTGGAACGGTACCCAGCGTCACCAGAGATAAAACAGCGCTATGCTACTCCTTCTATCAGTGTCAATGCTCTTGAATATATTATTACGGGAACTACGGCAAAACATCAAAATCACTTCAGTAAGAAATTAACCTTCGAACGCAATGAATATTACAGGATTTTTAACTATATTTGTCACCAAAACAGGATAGATTGATATTATATGTATTTTAAAAGAGCTATTGTTCTGTCCGGACCAGTTCGCTCGATTTTCATCCTAAACGTGGAAATGGATAACGCGATTTGGGGGGCATAATTGCTATACGTTTGAACACTCTACGTTTAATGGCAATTGCATACATTAATGAGTGCGTCATGCATTTGATATTTGCGACACTTCTGAAAGGCACTCTGTAACTATGAGAAAAATAATATACTCATGAAAACAAATAAGGGAACACATGAAAGTACAAGTGTTCCTTTATTCTATTCCAGGTTTCTTCACAAGCTGTGTGTTGCACTTTGATTGAAATTCTAAAAATAAATAAAGGAACACTTGTACTTTCATTTGTTCCCTTACTCGTTTCTATGAGTATATCTCACGCCGCTGACCAGTTATTTTCAAACCGTCATATGATATTTTCCTTTAAACTGAACAGGACTGGAAAGCAAAACTGGACTGGCGACAATGTTTGACAATTACACACATGGAACTAAATGAAGCACCCCCTAATATCTTTTAGGGCAGAATTTTTAATTTTATTGCCGACCAAAAATAAAAAAACAACTTTATTTTCATTCCAACGCCGCCGACTCGAACCTAGAAGGTACCGACTCGTCACATAAATGTTACCACACAAAAAACATCAGAGTTTTGACCCTTGACAACAGACCGATCATGATGTCTGCTACTCGCGAATCGCATAGCAGACGAAAACGAAAACAAACATCTGGTTTATTTTGAAGTATCACCTTCATGTCCCTCTTAAAGTGGGAGTAGTGACATCTTAATTTGATAACCTTGTAAAATTTATGAACTCTATAAACTCATTCAATCACAATATATTTGTGTGAGATACACTGGTCTCTAATATTTGTCTTTATATAAGGGCGGTGTATTCTCTTTTTGCCTGCACTTTAATTGGCTATAAGCGGATTAGGATTAACAGTCCAGTGCCTGCACAATTATAGCACAGGCTATACTGTTGTTTCGTTGATCTTAAAGCTACATTGGATTCCATCAATAGAACCAGTTTGACGTATAAACTTTGGACTGCCAATGTCAAAGGTACGTTTTTCAGATTAATTTGAAATATTGTACACACATGTTCAATCATGTATGTCATTGCAAGGTGGCTACACACAACTGTTTGACTGTGTGAGCGGAATAAAACAAGGTTGCCAACTATCACCACTGCTATTTTCATTGTATGTTTACCCATTATTGCCCACGATCACACTTTTGAGACACATGTGTTTTTTCATTACCTAAAATTGTTAACAAGTGACCACAGTCCCAATTATGGGACTAATGGTTAAAGGGAAGTAGTTTCAGTGCAGCATTTGTCTTTATAAGAGTTATTTCCCTATACACCAGCAGTTGATGCTGACATAACACCAAATTCACATGTGCTTGACCGAAATATGCTTCACATAAAAAGGAAAGTGTGCCATTATGTTTTGTATTACTCTTAAATGTGACAAATTATTAACAAATGATGTCTTGGACATAAACTGAATATGTTTCTGTCAGAATTGTTTTGCAATGGATTATTATTATGTAAATCTGCGTTTGAATATTTTCCCAATAATGGGACAGTGGGCTTGAGAGGTCTGGGGTTTTCCTATGGGATATGTCTCACAGTTTGAGCCTTATCAAGGTGTTAGAGGGTGACAGGCGGAATGCCAAGGTCTTGGCATGGGTGGATCAGTTGTGGTTGATATGATAGCAGAACTTCAAGACGAATATGGCCGTTCATATCACCTCATATTTGACAACCTGTTCATAAGCTTGAATCTGATGGATGCGCTGAGCGACAAGAACATAACATGCACCTGAAGGATGCGTGCAAACTGTCTTCTGAAATGTATCCTGAAAGATGTCAAATATATGAAAAAGACAGCCAGAGGGACATGTGCCCAAACCACAGACATTGAGTTAGGTCTCACAGTTGTCAGATGGAATGACAACAACATAGTCAAAGTTGTCTGAAACAAGTCTGGTGTCCAGCCACTTCAGAGAGCAAAGAGATGGTCGAGAGCTGAGTCAAAACAAGTAGCTGTTGAAGAACCCTTTATGATCCGTCACTACAATCAAACCATAGGTGGAGTTGGTCGTAGAGATCAAAATTTTGCAAAGTATCGCACAGCCATTCGCTCCAAGAAGTGGTGGCCTATATTCGCTTACTGTTTGGTTTCGGTGTTCAACAAGCTTGGCATCTTTATAGAGCTATCCCAGCAAGAAGGGACAAGCCGTTGGATTTGCTTACCATCCGCTGCGGGGTAGTCCAAGTATATCTTGCACGAGCTCAAGCTCAATCTTCACTTGCTAGTCCTAGTCGTTGAGATGTACTACATCACTTGTCAATCGTGCCCCACGTCAATCGTGTCAGATATCATCGAGTTGATCACTTAGTTCAGAGCTGGCCAACACACGTGTGCATCGTGTGGAATGAAAACCATGCGTCGCTGCACCAAATGCAGAGTAGGTCTCCATGACAGAAGCTTTGTACAGTCCCATACAAAGTAATAAAGGTTTGTCCAAAGATACAATTGAAATAACTCTTTCATGCTACCAGAAAAGGACTTGTGTTCGTTTGTTTAGTTCAACAGCAAGTCCTAATAATGATGCCAAGTCATTTACATACAACTCTCAGTTCACTTCAATTAAAGTTCATCTTTTCATCTACTTATATTCATACATGTGTTCAGTATTTCGTACCCACTGTCCCATTAATGGGACAGGGCAAGTCTCTGCGCTAAATGGCAAAACAATAGTATTTACTTACAACCAGACTTGATTATGTTCATTTGAAAACGTATTTGTTCATATCATAACAAATTTACTCCGAAAATAAATTTGGGCATTAATGGGTTAATATTACTGAATGTCTTGGTGTTGATGAAGGTAGACCTTGGACTGTCGACTTTTCATGTTACTCTTCGCCGATGATATGTTACTGTTTGATAGCACTGTCCGAGGTTTCCAAGAAGGATTAATAATCTACCGATATATTGTAAAAAGTGGTGTTTAACCGTCAATGTTAGTAAAACTAATGATACCCAACTAGAAATTGTGTCTTCTTACACATATTTGAGTGTTCATTTCTCATGCAGTGGGTCATGGCATATAACATGTCATATCCAGAAAGTGTTAAATATTTTAGGTTTCCAGCTATCAAATTTCAGAAAATTAACCTTATCTGTTCTTCTCAACATCCTTTACCACAAAGTACTCCCAACTCCACTGGATGCAGACAGGGTATACAATCATTTCTTATAGCAAATTCTCTTTCTGGGTAGAAATACACCCAACGTCAGGGATGTTTATCTTTCAAAACTAGACAATATATAACAATTGTAAAATATTGGACACGGTTATTGTACCAGAAGGATAATGGAATATTATGCCACACATACCGTTATCAATATAAATTAGCAGAAGTTGGTAGACAATGTTGAGGTCATAATGTAAAACAATTGTTAAATAAATATGGTTTTAGTTATGTGTGGCACAATCAGAATGTAAGTTGTATAAATAAGTTCTTATTGGATTTTAAACAAAGGTATATATCAACAGATCAACAGACATGGTTTGAATTAATTATAATATGTTCGTTTCCCAAACGTATTGTATATCAATCTGTAAAGAAGGAATAATGTTGTGAAGAATATTTGTCAGTTGTGAATGTTACTTCATATAGAATAGCCCTTAATAAATTTCACAGATTAATGATAGAGGAAGAAAAACTTCATATTGCTATAGATCAACAATTTTGTCATCTATGCATTGTTCCCTGTATTGAAACAGAGAACCATTTCTGCTTAATATGTTCTTTTTTTTTTTGGTCAGATTTGAGAAAGTTGTGAACTGAATATTATATTGTAAATTCATCATATCCTACATTTTATCAGTTACTATTATCCAAAACCCCACAAGTTATTAATTGTCTTGCAAAGTATGTATTTCTTGCCAGAAAAAATATATAATCAGTTGCAATTATAAAGATGAATATGCATGGCACCCTCTATACAAGGTGCATACATGTCCTATTACTTGTATAATATCTCTCTCTATATCTCTCTCTCTCTCTCTTGATATCGATTGATATCGGTTGATCTACAAAGATTTCATTATTTAATATTTTATTAATAGATTAAAAGATATTTAGGGTGAGTTTATCATTTTTAAAAATTGTCTCAGTCGCTGCCACAAGTTTGAAGTCAGAGATTGCGAGAAATTGTGATAACAAGTAAAACAAATGAGAACCAAGAGCCCTATTCAGAACATTTTGTCTTTTTTTAAGTTGTTTTTTTTTTAATACTTTTTTTATTTTTCACCGACCGACCCATGTTCAGAATTTGGTGGCTACGTGAAACACATTAAAAAATGATGCCCTTATTATACTGATGTAGCTATCATAATGATTATAGGTCTGTGGTGCCATTGTTTAGCAGCATAGTTCAGGTAATGAACAACAAGGTTTCAGTTTGAAAAGGTTTGCCACAACGCTGCCAAAATGCATCTGAAGCATGCTAATACCCACACATGGCATGAAAAGCAATCTCTTTGCCTGGCCGTTTAATGGTATAAAACTTGTGAATATGACATCCAATTCATCCATACACATTACATGGTGACTTTAACTGGGACTGAGATGGCAGATAGTGGGTATACTTGCAGCTGGCATGTCATCAAAGGCAACGTATGCAGTGCTGTTTTGCTCAACGGCCGAATCTTCGGAATCCAACACACGGGCCAGGGCAACCCAGGACTACCACTTCAGCTGAAGATCGCAATGTGGCCCGTTACGTGAGGCGTGAACCCTTCGCCACGAGAACTTCTTTGAAGCTAGCCTGGGTACCCAACAGTCGTTTGTCAACCAACACAGTCCGTAAGCGTCTCAAGGCTCTTGGATTCAGGTATCGAATCACACTGATTGATTTAGTTACGCTTAAACCACTGGGCTACCCCACCAGCGCCGCTTCTTAGAAATGTGTAATCAACAAAATCACTGTACTTGCTAGGGTTCGACGACGGTAACCAATCCATGCCTTTCTCTTGACGTGATATCGATTACGTAATCAAAACATCAATGTTACGTCATCTCGATGGTATGACGTCATTGCCGGAAAAGCCGAGTGAGTAAAGATAACTATCTATAGTGGCCTAGTACTTTGCTGTGTATTGTTAATGATAAAAGCGTTGACATACTCGTCATAGTCACAAATTGAATAGGTGAGTGAGATTGGTTTTACGCCGCGTTTAGCAATATTCCAGCAATATCACGGCGGGGGACACCAGAAATGGGTTTCACACATTGTACCCATGTGGGGAATCGAACCCGGGTCTTCGGCGTGACAAGCGAACGCTTTAACCACTGGGCTGCCCCACCGCCCCGACAAGTGGAATGGGGAGCATTCATATAAACAAACATTGTCCATATCCTTTAAAGACTTTAATAAACTTTACATGGGGGTTTAACAGGGAAACAAGTTGATGGTCGGAATCCACAGAATGTTTGTTTTTCTACGTTATGACATCATTGATGTCACTTACGGCCCTGTCAAACAGTCGGCGCACATGCAGCTGGCATTAGTGTTTGTGCGTGCGTGCGTGCATTCGTGCGTGCGTTTCGGTTTCTTAGTTTGTTACGAGGCTGTTCATAGTATGAGCTCTATCGACAGCATTCTTAGGCGGGGCTTGATACTGTGGACGGAGTGGAAATTCTTTCAATGGTTTTTCAGTACATTATCTCACAGGTTGAGTGAATGTTTCTTAAAGGCACAATGTCACACCACATTTCTCTAAAAATACATGATGCATTTCTCTCAGTTATACTGACTATCAGCCATCAGGAAAGCTACCATATAATATATTCGCATTTAGATTGCAATATTAAATTTAAAAGTTCGAATGAATGAATGCAACGTTGCGTTAAATCGACTCTCGCGCCCTCCACCGGCCGAACATTATTTCAAGCGCACCCCATAGAGTCATGTCCCTTGGAGTGGTCTTTACGAATATGCTACGCACAACTTGTGATTGAGACCAGTTAGGCAAACACCGACAACACCGCGTGGGACAGTTGTCAATGTACGGAGCAAATGTTTACATTCCATATATGGCAAGTGTTCTCTGTTTGGAAGCTGGTCGCCTCGAAGTTTTAATTATCGATTTCAGACAAGTCGTAAGGGATAATAAGTCTTTTATTGCATCAATAGGAAGCTAAAGTGAGTGCATATGCCCCCAATATATAAAATATAGGCCAAAATATTGTCGAAAATGTGTGACATTGTGCCTTTAATGTTGCATTCAACATCATGAATGTCATATCCCAGCTACATATAAACGATTAAGTGTGAAGAGGTCAAAACAACTAGTGAAAACATAAATTAGGGTGACTTACATAGTTCAATAATTTTGGGAAGATGCAATGATGAAGGACAAAAGTACTCTGTGCTTGTACAAGAAAACAATATACAAGTAAACAGGAACTATAACGTTTCATACAGATCTGTTTTGCAAACGACAGACATAAACTAGGAACAAAAGACATAAATTGGATACAAGTTCGTATAATGCCAACCCCAGAAAGCGACCAATCACTGTTATCCAACAAAACGGTTCATGGGTGTGAAAGGTAAAGTAGCGGTGGAAATCATATCACGAATAAATCTCTGAAAATCGGTTACGGCTACAAAACCATCTCATATAGAAAGTACCTTTCGTAAAAGAGTTGTTGATTGACCATTGTTGTCAACGAAACCGTGAAGGGTGGTTAGTCGTGGGTGGTTGGTCACGGGTGGAGCTTCACGGGGGGAAGCAAGCTGTAGTGACAAAGGCATGTGGTGACGGTAACAAAAACGTTTGATTGCAAGACAAAAGAAAGAGACCAACTGGAGTTGTATACCGAAGCTAATGAATACGTATCTTGTGAACTTCGCGGCGCTCATTTACAATGGATTCTTGCACACTTTGACATGTTACACCCAGGGAGAGCAATATTGAGAGAGAGAGGGAGAGGCAGATGTGTTCAGCAAGGGAGACAGGGACAGCCATCAGAGATTGTGTTTGTTATACACCAAAAAAGGATATCGAAGGTGTCAGCTGTGTTTTGGAAAAGAATCTCAGGTATTTATGACATACAAGCAAGCACACAAGGATATTTTTAAACTTAAAAGCGAAGAAGTCTTTTGAGTTCCCAAACTGAAATAACATCTACACTGGATGTTGCATACGAGTAGTGACGTTTTATAGTTGCTGACGATGAAGGTAGTGCTGGTAGACATGCAGATATCTCATGGCGAAAGAGAACAGTAAAATTGTCTACTTTTATCCAATATTCTATTCAATAACGTGTAGCCTTGCTGCAGGTTTTGTATGACATAATTATTTAATTTTTTAAATGTTTTATCTTTGTAAAAAAATATTTAAAATGCTTAATGTTTCGTATCAGTTCGTTTCAGTCCATAAATCAGTACAACGCTGCGAGTACTCGTCAAGGTTCGGAGTTGGAAGAACCATCTGCCGTTGGTGTTATTTCGGCTGGCCTTTGGGATTCGTATGTATCAGTACAATTAAATATATCTTTTTTTGAAATTTTAACATTGATTCGATTCGTGCTTTTATATTGATAACATTTCATTTTCGTTTTGATATGTCTTTGATGTTAGAAATGTTTACATTTCAGTGGTTGTTGTGTTCAGAAACGTACGAGCAGTTTTCGTACCACCGTCTCAAAATACTTCAGTGTGGTATGTGTATGGGCATCGTATATGGTCAGTGACAAGCTGATATAAATAATAAACAATACCTGCAAATGAAAATTATTTTGATCGAACTATGCATAACATCGAACTATACATTGGCGAAGGTAAGCATTTAAAGTTGTTGTCAATTATTTATCCTTTTATCAAGATTTTCAATTCAGTATACCGATTATTTATCCTTTTATCAAGATTTTCTATTCAGTATACCATGCCTCCGGCCCACGGTACATGTATAGATATTTTGGTCAAATTAACTCCATATCAGTACAATAAGACAGATGCATGAATAACAGTAAGTACAATCCAAATGTCACCAGAGCATTGCAATTAATTTAAACAACTGTCATTCACAATCTTATGATAAGTCCTTAGTATAAATGTAAGATCACGTTGAGTGTTCATAGCTTGACGTTAATACAATGTATCTCTGTATGATCACGTGTTTTAACGGCTTTGACACCCAATATTTGTGGAACAACTCTAGGACTAATGCAAGGGAAGTGCTGTCTCCAATACTGTTTCACTATAAGTGGATGATTTTGATATGTCATTCTTGGAAGATGGTTAAAACGTCCGCTCGTCACACTGAAGACCCGGGTTCGATTCCCAACATGATTACAATGTGTGAAGCCCATTTCTGGCGTTCCCCGCCTTGATATTGCTGGAACAATGCTTAAACCATACTCACTAACTCACTCAATCCATTGTAAAGTGTATGAGGCAGTTGTCTACCTGTACCAATGTATCCACATTTGTTACCCGCCGAGTATATGTAAAGACAAAGGTTATTATTGATTAGAATTGTACTGGTTTAAAAGACTGAGTGCTTTTAGCAAATAAATCATATTTTAATGTCATTTGTATTTTTCAAGGGTAACCTACGTTTGCCTGCGGACTACGGAGAGAAATTGGCTGAGTGTGTCGCGAATCCCTGAAGCTTACACTCGTAAGTTCAGATATGTTCTTTAGTTTAATGTTTAATGTCACACTTCCAGTCTTATGACGGCGATGTGGTAACTATTCGAATATGGTGCAGAAAATCTAGTGATTGACATCATGAGCATTGATCTATGTAACTGGGTTACGATGACATGTGTCAAACAAGTCAGCGAGCCTGACCACCCGATCCCGTTAGCCGCCTCCACTTGTTTCAACCTAAAATGAGGATCGTGTAATATTAAACTATTAAAACAGTTACAATTCATTTCGCTATTTTGAATATGCCAAAAGGTCATACATTCACTACAGACATGGTTCAGTTTGAGGAAAAAATTGCAATCACATATTACATTGATATTTTACCATTGAACAACAGGACCCGTCACTTTGGTTAAGCCGAGGAACAAAGTGATGTCAGTTCATGTGTTTGATCATCTCATGTAATCATGCATATGCCATTAATACACAGAGCACCGGACTCTCCCCATCACGATACCCATAGATAAGCCAGTGGTGCAGCAATATGCGTTTGTGTTTCAGATGATGGTGATCGAGTTTATAGGCTTCCTCAAGGCCGTCATCATCCTACTTCTGAAACTGATATTGCTTTTTCTGAAGAAGCGACACCACAAGGACCAGCATCAATCAGAGACCAACAACGACTCAGGGTTCGGCTCACCCACCCCTTCGAACAATAATGATGAAGAGTTCGACCTGTCCTCAGAACTGGATGCTGAGATAAGCAGACTCCGTACCGAGAACAAGGCTCTCCGAGATATCATATCCAAGGAGCATCTTTTACCACGAAGGGACGTCAGTCGAAATGTAGTGACCAGTACGTATTGCCGAAGGGGGACGAGTCTCACTGACGTCTCTTACCACCCGGACGTTGTGACCAGCACTCCTCGGTCACCGACGTCAGACGTCGGCATCCACGACGTTGTATGCCAGAAGCTGATGCTGAAGCTGCAACTGGAGAGGGAGGAGAACGCCAGACTGCAGAACTACATCAACGATATCATGTACATGGTGCTTGAAAACAGACAGAGCTTACTAGAAAAATGACAAATACCAGATACTGTGTGTTACTCATTTTCAACTTGAATGATAACGTTGTTTTGTTTGTTTGTTAGTTGTTACACGTTGATAATAAACGTGACTTGAAAGCCAAAAGTTGGACTTTATTTGAAAAATAGCTAACGAGTGCTCTTTTATGCCGCATTCATCAATTATTACAGTTATGTCACGACAGTTAAATCTAGGTTTACTAAATAAAAGATTGATACTATGAACGACTACAAAATGTATTGATACCTTGACACTATCAAACAGGATGTCGTAATGCAAAACAACCTAAGCGCTATGAATGTCGTAGGTCTATGGTAGGTATAGGAGTTATGGGAATAGTGAGTGAGTGAGTTTGGTTGTACGTCGCTTTTAGCAATATTTCAGCAATTATCACGGCGGGGAACACCAGAAATGGGCTTCACACATTGTACCCATGTGGGAATTCGAACCTAGGTTTCGGCGTGACGACCGAACCACTGGGCTACCCCACCGCCCAGAACAAGTTTGAGAAAAGGTAATGCATACGTGGCAGATTACTGTATTGTAAACAACAGTATGTGTCAAGATTAGTATACGGTTTAAAATATTTCCTAGCCCTCGAAGATGCTGGTTAGCAGTGGTCTTCAGCAATCAATGCTTGTCTTAAGAGGCGACTAACGGGACTGGGAGGTCAGGCTCGCTGACTTGGTTGACACATGCCATCCCATTCTAACTGCATAGATTGATGTTCATGATGTTGATCACTCGATTATTTACAGACCGATGCAATATAGCTGCAATATTGCTGAGTGTGGCGTTAAACAACAAACAAAATAAAAGTACAAAACAAGATTTCCTTCATCGGACTTTATTATAGAGACTGTTAAATGCCAAGAGAGGTGACGCTGACGTTCTGTCCTTGAGCATTGTTACGCCGCACTCAGCAATATTCCAGCTATATGGCGTCGGTCTGTAAATAATCGAGTCTGGACCAGACAATCTAGTGATCAACAGCATGAGCATTGATCTGCGCAATTGGGAACCGATAACATGTGTCAACCAAGTCAGCGAGCCTGACCACCCGATCCCGTTAGTCGCCTCTTACGACAAGCATGGGTTACTGAAGATCAATATTCTAACGCAGACCTTCACGGATATTGAGCATTGTTGAACATGTTCTCAGGCCATAATTTGAATTTCACCCACGGCTGCTTTGTTTTCAAGTGTGAATTAACTAACTGAAATGTCAGTAAAACAAACACAGCCTTTGAACGACGAACCTTATTTTCCCTACTATGATATCCCGATTAATGGGACAAATTTTACGAAAAACCCATGGCTCAAAGCTGCAATGCCCAGCAACATTAGCAATATTCCCAAACATCACCCCGGGTGACACTAGTAATGGGCTTCATACATTGTACCTATGTGGAGAATCGAACTCGGCTCTTCTGCGTGGCGAGCGAACGCTTTATCCATTAAGCTTCCCCACCACGGGCTAACGAATGTAGTTTTCTGTCAAGATGACACGGAATAATTCAATAAAAATACCAACTAAATATTTACTTACACCAAGTTGCGGACCAATACTAGTTTTGTATCGTTGCATGAGCAGTAAAACGTGTTTATACAGTATGGTTTTGTTTACCATAGCATGTGTTGTGAATCTTTCGGAGGCTGGGACCCCATACCGCTATGTAAGCACTCATTATATAACATCCTGAAAATAATTACATGTCCGCAAAATATTGGATGAAAGCAAGTAGTGAAACGTTCGAATACTGCATGTAGCCGTCAAACCTAGAATAATATGTAGGACAGTTCTTGGTTTGAGTGAGTGAGTATGGTTTTACGCCGCTTTTAGCAATTCTCAAGCACTATCACAGCGGGGAACACCAGAAATGGCCTTTGGCTACGAGTGAGTGATTGAGTGAGAGTGAGTGTGTGTGTGTGTGTGTGTGTGTGTGTGTGTGTGAGTGAGAGAGAGAGAGAGAGAGAGAGAGAGAGAGAGAGAGAGAGAGAGAGAGAGAGAGAGAGAGAGAGAGAGAGAGAGAGAGAGAGAGAGGGAGAGAGAGAGAGAGAGAGAGAGAGAGAGAGAGAGAGAGACAGAGAGAGAGAGAGAGAGAGAGAGAGAGAGAGAGATATGGTTCATTCTTCACGTATGATTCATTATCCCCATATCGGCTGCGTACAGACAACATGGCTGCATGGACTGATGATGAGGTGATAAAACAGTTAAACAATTGGTGTCACCCTACCTAACTGTCCACTTACTTCTGATGCCGACTGTTTAACAAGCATTCTAGAAGTGGATGAGTCAATAAAGAAAAATACAGCTTTATGGATAACAACTTCTTATGTATTGTATAGAGCGACGGTTCGGTGTAGATTCTTTATAGCGGTGTAAGAATTGTCCCCGAAACATAGCTCTATACGATACATAAGAAGTTGTTATCCATAAAGTCGTACGCTTCAGGATAACAGTGTAAGAATCTACACCGAAACATCGCTCTGTATACAATACATAAGAAGTTGTTATCCATAAAGTTGTACGCTTCAGGATAACAGTGTAAGAATGTACACAGAAACATCGCTCTGTACAATACATAAGAAGTTGTTATCCATAAAGTTGTACGCTTCATTATTGACAACAGACACTAGCTGCAAGTAAATGGAAGAGTAAACTTACAAACGCAGATGCTGAACTCTAAAGCATTTAAAAAAGCATGCCCTATGCGCAGCGCTGAACTTATTCAGCGTTATGAAAGGCCATTCTCAAACTTCCTATAATCAGTCGCCAATTTGATTAATCTTACATATGACGGGTATGCACTTTACAACACGAGCCCTGATCGAGTGTTACTGCAACACTCTATTGGATCATTCAGCACAGCTGTGCTTTGTCCCAGTGTTGAAATCAACTCGGAGGAGAGCGAGCCTGCAAAATGTCGACCTACAAACTCATATATTTCGATGTTCGTGCTAAGGCCGAACTTGCACGTCTAATGTTTGCATACCAGGGCCAAGCATATGAAGATTCGAGATTTGCTATGGAAGAGTGGCCTGCGCTAAAACCCAGTAAGTCTGCGCGGTATAACGAGGTTGTAGAATCTTAAATTCTTCGGCAACGAATTGTGGTATTTTCGTCACATATCGATGAACATCTCGTTATGCTAGCAATATTATCCCTTTCTGTTCCTGTTATTTGTTTTAATTATGATTGTCATGTGAAGCAAAATACATGTGATCGGCATCACACGATGTCTGGATGAAAACTTGATCTGGGTCAATGGCGGGCGGAGGTAGTCTCGCCTCAGCGCCTCAGCTGTGCTAATGTGAGAGCGACGCTGGGGAAACTAATATCGAGTGGAATACAGCCTCGGGTAAACTGGGTCAGATGTTTAGGAAGCGTTATGTTTTTACTTACGCTTAATTGTGCCAGACAACCGTTGTGTGCTTTCAAAGTACAGTGGAAATACAACTGAAAATACCATCTGTATCGTAGATCCTGATCGTCAAATGCATTACGATGTCCTGTGTACGTAACTTACGTAGATCAGTACGATGTCCTGTGTACGTAACTTACGTAGATCAGTACTATGTCCTGTGTACGTAATTTACTTAGATCAGTACGATGTCCTGTGTACGTAACTTACGTAGATCAGTACGATGTCCTGTGTACGTAATTTACGTAGATCAGTACGATGTCCTGTGTACGTAACTTTACGTAGATCAGTACTATGTCCTGTGTACGTAATCTACGTAGATCAGTAGGATGTCCTCTGTACGTAATTTACGTCGATAAGTACTATGTCCTGTGTACGTAATTTATGTAGATCAGTACTATGTCCTGTGTACGTAATAATGTAGATCAGTACAATGTCCTTTGTACGTAATGTACGTAGATCTTTGTCATGTCCTGTGTACTTACTTTACGTAGATCAGTATTATGTCCTGTTAACGTAATTTATGTAGATCAGTACTATGTCCTCTGTACGTAATTTACGTGGATCAGTACTATGTCCTGTGTACGTAATGTACGTAGATCTTTGTCATGTCCTGTGTACGTAATTTACGTAGATCAGTGGTTTATCCATTGTGTAGACTACCTTATGTTGTATGGCAAAACTGTTCTTACTGATAACGAGGAGGTTGGTATTGCCAACTTCATTTACTCAATCTCTATCCTGGCGGTAAAGTTGATTTTACGTGAGTGAGTGAGTGAGTGAGTTTAGTTTATGCCGCACTCAGCAATATTCCAGCTATATGGCGGCGGTCTGTAAATAATCGAGTCTGGACCAGACAATCCAGTGATCAACAGCATAAGCATTGATCTGCGCATTTGGGAACCGATGACATGTGTCAACCAAGTCAGCGAGCCTGACAACCCGATCCCGTTAGTCGCCTCTTACGACAAGAATAGTCGCCTTTTGTGGCAAGCATGGGTTGCTGAAGATCTATTCTACCCCGGATCTTCACGGGTCGGTTGATTTTACGAATATTAGTAGCTCTAACTAAAGACTTTTATAATCTAAATTAATTAAGGCATTGATAACATAGGCGTTTATTGGTGAAGTTCAAAATATTTTGCAACGCCGGCTCAGCGGTCTGTAAATAAACATGTCTTGATCAGACAATCCAGTGACTAACAGCATGAGAATCGATTACTCAATTGGGACACGATAACATGTGTCAACCAAGTATCGTAGGCAGTTTGGATAATCTATAATATGACCATGCTGTCAATTGGAATTAATCAACACAACATGACCATTGTCAGTATAGCCACCACCATAGAGTCCTTAGCTGACTATAATCAAAGTTAGACAAAGGCTGGTTGGCCACCGAAGCATGACGATGAGGATGAGGTGTGGGATACTGCAGGCTGAGGACACATCTGTCGTAAATGCGACACGTGAGAGTCTGATCAGACCCTTAGGGATAAATTGAGAATGCTTTGTGTTAGTCGAGACTTGACCCTGAGACAGCGACTAGGCAGGTTGGCTGACCATCGCCTCCGACATGCCGCCTAGTCATTGTTGTAACATCATGTATATGTATACAAATTGAAACACGAATAAAAGTGTAGTGGACCCACTGATGGACTTCTGTCATTGAAGACACAGATATCCCTTAACAACCCGGGATACAAGTGAGCGAGCCTGACAACCCGATCCCATTAGTTGCTTCTTACAACAAGCATGGGCTGTTGATGACGGACTCATTTTTCAAGAGAGAAACAAGACAATGATGCATAAGACTAGAAGCAGAAATGGAATAAGCTTGATTACGAGACGTGCAATGTACTCATAATAAAAACAGCCGGAACATGTTTCAACACCCTAGCAACCTATTCTTGTAAGAACCGACTAAATGGTTCGGATGGTCAGACAAGTTAACAAGGTGTGTGTGTGTGTACATAGCTAGTCAAAGTTCAAAAGCTGATTATCAGCAGTGTTGCTTTTAAAACATACACTCTACAAATCTTCGGAAACGGGCGTCAAATGTCTTGCTGGTTCACGTTCAATCCTCTGAAAAATAAGGACTATGTTTTGCCATTTGATCTGATTTCGTTCATCACATTGACTCAAATACAAATATGTTCAAATGCAAAGTAAATCCCAAGTACGGGTTGCCTTGTCGTGGGAGGCACTGCGATGTACTGAACAGAGTTTCATCCCTTTGGGCATACCAGGAACCACATTCGTGACCAACTCGTGTTATTCCGGGACAAGCCGAATAGCGACTCGTGCCCCTCTGGAAGGATTTCATATTGGCGTATGAACATCAGAACTACTTTAAACAAGAACGATAACTCTATTCCTGTTTCATTCCAATGTTACTTAACATCACCGAAGTACTTGTACATTGTATTGCTGTTTTTCTTTTTACTTGTTTATTTTAAAGAATTAATTAAACCTCTTAATACACAACTAAAAGAAGGAGAAAGACATATTCTAATGTAATTATTACCAGCTGTTCACCTTATATTTCCAATTATGTTGATGTTCTAAATAGGGTTTAATAATCACAAATGGGAATTGTTTCATTGAATATGCCAATAAAAAAAAAAATTTCAGCTACATTAATTCCCAAAGCACATACTCAAGAATGACTTTAAAATATTCCTCAAACTAACCATTCGTATAATCTTGCTGTCATACTCCTGGTGGAATTGTAAATGAATTTCGCTGAAAAAATATGAATGACCCCCCAAAAAGTCAGACTAAAATATCCCAAGAGATGTGAAATATAACCCCAATGTTTAAGATTAAAGTTGATTAGTTACATACAAATATTATATTATTGTTTTGAAACTCGTAGCGATTAATGATTACATTTCCTAAAATTGTTGGAAGCGCACGTACAATCTCCATAACAAGCTCGCAAGCTCGTCAGAAATACACTCAGTTGGACCCATGAGAGCCGTTATGTCAACAAACGCACGTACGTGTATTTGAATCTCTCACCGTCAATCGCATGATTCTCATTAAAAACTTCATAATAGGCAGCAAAATCCTGTTAGCTACGTTTTTTGTACTTTTAATAGGACGATATATATTTTTCATGATTTTTTAAACAATGACATAATGCCATAAACGATATAAGTACTCGGGATTATTTTTATTAAAGCACAGCAGTCATTTCGCGCGTTCTGATCGGTTTGTCGTATTTTCGCGCATAACAAGCATCGATAGGGGGACGAGCTTCTTGGAGTTTACGGAAAGGGACGAGTGGTGACGAATGCAGGAACCTATGATGGTGGGTTCGAGTTCCGTTTCGCTCCGATTATGTGGCCGTGTTTTGGGGTTTCACCAAATTGGAAAAGTCTAAACCTGAACCATTTCGCACTTTTCCCCTACAGCAAATTTCCATACTGTGAAATAACTCGAATACTGTTCGAGGGGCGTTAAACCAAACTCACTCACTCACTCACCTCTATAACTGTGACTTGTATTTCCCAAATGAAAAGGACAATTAACTGCATGTTTAGTACTTTATAGCAACAGAAGAAATGTGTAAATATCCCTCAATGTCATTTCAATCCCCTCAAAGTCATTTCAATCCCAAATCTTGTTCAATTCCAATATGCTGGATCAATAATGTGTTATTGTGGTAAACACATGGTGTAAACGAACATCCAATGATTGTTTCAGAAATGCCCTTCGGACAGGTTCCAGTCTTAGAAGTTGACGGAAGGATGTTTTCCGAGAGCGTTGCCATAACTAACTATCTAGCCCGGAAGTTCGGTAAGTATGCAAAATCACGCATGCGCATGGATCAGTGACGGAATCCTGTCAGTGTGCTTTACGGTTTGTCGAAAATGTTATATCATCGATATTTGACGGCAACATGCACGTGGAAATAGGGCTAGTACCAGTCACAATTTTCTGCTCGGGTACCCCACCCCCTATTACCCTACCCTATGAAAAATGCGTTCATTTTATGCACAGGATAGAAGCAAGCTGAGTGAGGTCCAGAAGTCAATTAAAGCAAAAGTACAGCAGTGTAAACGGGACTTTAAGTGAGTGAATGAGTGAGTTTAGTTTTACGCCGCACTCAGCAATATTCCAGCTATATGGCGGCGATCTGTAAATAATCGAGTCTGGACCAGACAATCCAGTGATCAACAGCATAAGCATCGATCTGCGCAGTTGGGAACCGATGACATGTGTCAATTACGCCAGCGAGCCTGACCACCCGATCCCGTTAGTCGCCTCTTACAACAAGCATAATCGCCTTTTGTGGCAAGCATGTGTTGCTGAAGACCTATTCTACCAGGGATCTTCACGGGTTACGGGATTTTTAAGGCAAAGTGGAGAGAGAATTCAAACGAAATAACACCCACCAGGCATGGGAAGGTCTTGAAACCATCATTGGGACAGAGACTAGAACACAACTTAGAGCTGTTGGAGAGGAATTAACATTTGCGCAGGAGCTGAACACCTTTTATTCACGCTTTGACCTCCATGATTTTTCTGATGTTACTGACAGACTGTTATCCAATCTAACTGATACTGAGAATAATCTTACTCTGACTGAAGAGGACGTAAAATTCAGATTTGGACAACTAAACATCCGTAAATCGTCTGGCCCCGATGGCTTAAGTGGTATGGTTTTAAAAGATTGTAAGGAACAACTCGCTTTTATTTTCAATAAACTTGTTCAACTTTCACTGGATAAACAAGTCATACCATCAGCCTGGACACTATCTGAAATCACACCAGTACAAAAGAAGCCGAAGCCTTCCGTAAACAATGACATCAGACCTGTAGCTCTTACGTCAGTCGTGATGAAGTGTTTTGAGAGCATTGTTCTCTGCATGCTCTCCAATCAAGTGAAGGAGTGAGTGAGTGAGTGAGTGAGTTTAGTTTTACGCCGCACTCAGCAATATCCCAGCTATATTCCGGCGGTCTGTAAATAATCGAGTTTGGACCAGACAATCTAGTGATCAACAGCATGAGCATCGATCTACGCAATTGGGAACCGATGACATGTGTCAACCAAGTCAGCGAGCCTGACCACCCGATCCCGTTAGTCGCCTCTTACGACAAGCATGGGTTACTGAAGGCCAATATTCTAACCCGGACCTTCGCGGGTTCAAGTGAAGGACAAGCTGGACCCTCTACAATTTGCCTACAGAGCCAAGCGAGGTGTTGAAGACGCTACGATCTCTTTGCTGCGCAACATCTACCAACACCTTGAGAAAGCTGGAGCGTATGCACGCATTCTGTTCGTGGCCTTCTCCTCCGCCTTCAATACTATCCAGCCTCGCATCCTCCTCCAGAAACTAACTGACCTTCACGTAAGCCCTCAACTCATACGATGGATAGCATCATTCCTGACCAACAGAAGACAGTATGTGAACGTCAACAACGCTACATCTGAGGCGACCGTCACTAATACAGGCGCCCCCCCAGGGATGTGTACTGTCTCCTATGCTCTTTACTCTCTACACCAATGACTGTGTCAGCTCCCACTACAACTGTGATAGGGTAAAGTTTGCCGATGATACAGCAATTAGCAGTCTCCTGTTCGACAACGAGAATTCCTACAAAGAGGAAGTATTAGCCTTCACGGCGTGGTGTGAAGCCAGTGTTCTCGAACTAGTTATATTAAACTAAAGAGCTCATCATTGACTTTCGCATGAAACGATCACCAAATCACGTGCACACCTCTAACTATCCAGGGTCAAGAAATAGAAGTAGTGGAGAAGTACAAGTATCTAGGGACTATTATTGACAATAAACTTTCCTTCTCACAGAATACCGATGATATGTACAAAAAAATGCCAGTCCCGTCTACACTTCTTGCGAAAACTCCGTTCATTCTAAATAGACTCTACCATTATGAAACTGTTCTACAAATCATGTATTCAATCTATTTTAACTTTCTCAATACAGTGCTGGTATGGACCCTTAACGCTCCAGAACAAGAACAAGCTGAATAGTGTTGTGAGAGTTGCAGGGAAAATAGCATTTTGTGATTTTGGAATTTTAGAAACTCTATACATTTCAACCGTTTCTGATCTTACCTCAAGAATTTTAAAGGACCCATCTCATGCTTCAAACTCTTGTTATAAGCTTTTACCTTCCGTTCGCAGATATCTTATCCCCAATGTTAAATCTAAGAGAGCAAAACAATCTTTTATTCCTGTTAGTATGTCTCTTTTAAACCAATCTTAAATATTATGTTATCTGTTGTGCTTGGCTCGTAGTTATTATTATAGCTTTTGTGCTTAACTTTTAGGGAGTCTACATGTGCTATTGCTTTGGATGTCTTCAATATTATTGTTTATGTTTGTATGTCTGTAAATGTCATTTACCTCTGATGTACATTGGGTTCCCTCTTGGGTAATAAAGTATTGTCTATCTTATCTTATCTTACCCTACCCAGATACCCGATAAGTTAATTCCTGACATCAAATGTGTAAGAAATGGCAATATATATTCTTCAGCTCGGAGGCTAAAATTTCGAGTTTTTCAATACCTTAATCAAAACAGCCGACTGTAAATAAGGTCTAAATCTTCAAAGACAATTCAACCTTTAAATCATAAAAGAACAACATATTACATTGTTTAATCTATTAGTCACATGATCATAACGGGTTCGGGTACTGAGATGGGTACCCGGGTCCAACTCATTACCCACACGACCCGAGTATCCGGGTTACCCGCCCCAGCCCTACGAGGAAAGTGCATCTCTTCGGTCTATCCTACATGAAATGCACACGCCGTCATTTTTAATAACTGGAATACAAATCAACGCGGTGTTAAACCCATCACCCTCCCCGCCATCAACAAAGCACTACTAATTGTATTTTACTCCATCCGTACAGATCCTAGTTAGAATTGATCTTCAGTAACCTATGCTTCTCCTAAAAGGCAACTAACGGGATCAGGTGGTCAGGATCGCTGACTTGGTTGACACATGCCATTGTTCCCGATTACGTAGATCGCTGCTTATGTTGTTGATCACAGGATTGTCTGATCCAGAGTCGCTTATTTACAGACCGCCGCCATATAGCTGGAATATTGCTGAGTGTGGGGTTAAACAGCAAACACAACTAAAAACAAAACAAAATTTCCTTCATCGGATTTTTTATATATACTAGCCACATATAGAAACTGTGCATTGTCAAAATATTATCCCAGTTGATAAGTACGATAACAATGTCAAAGGTACATATAAACTTTAATGGAGGGATCATGAGACCATAACAAGTCGGGAGAATTTCAATTGAAAAGTCAATCACAATGACGTCACGAGTCCACAAGCGGGACAGGGTTCAAACGACCATGTCACAAGCTCAAGAACGGGTATGTCCACATCGGCATTGAGAACAGCAGTGCATCGACGACGCATAGAGCCTATCAAACGTGCAAGGAAGGCTTGTGGGATGTCACGCCAGATTCTCTCAAGTTCTGTTGCAAGGTCAATGACGTTATCTGGCGGATGAGGAAGACGGCGTAGACGTCGATCCATCTCGTCCCAAACATGCTCTATCGGGGAGAGATCCGGTGAATTTGCAGGCCAAGGCAGTAAGTCAACGTTGTGGTGTTGCAAGAAATCAATAGCAACCCTTGCCGCATGAGGGCGGGCATTGTCCTGTTGGAATGTTAACCCAGGGCCATGACGTTGCAGAAAAGGAATTGCCACAGGTCGAAGAATCTGATCCCTGTAGCCCACACCAGTTAAGTTGCCCTGAACAATCACCAAAGGAGTTCTTTGGCGTGCTGTTATTCCACCCCAAATCATCACGGAACCACCACCAAAGCGATTCCTCTCCAAGACACAGGCCTGTGCATAACGTTCTCCCACGCGTCTATAGGCACGTTGACGTCCATCACTATGGGAAATGTTAAACCTGGACTCATCTGTAAAAACAACGTTTCTCCACCAAAACAAGGATCCGCGGACATGATTTCGGCACCACATTCGGCGATGACGTTGTGTCAGGATAGGCCGTATGGCGGGACGTCGTGGTCTGATCCCGTGATGACGTAAACGTTGTCGAACCGTGTTGGGGTGGATACGGCGAAGTCCTGGGATGGTTCGGGCAGTCATCACTGCAGTCTGAAACCTGTGGCGAAGATGGGTCACCCTTATCCATATGTCCTGTCTTGGCGTTGTTACACGTGGACGTCCAGAACGTGGCCGATCGATGACGTCATTTGTGTTCTGGTAGCGTCTCACCAGTGCAGAAATGGTGTTCCGGTGGCAGTGGAAATGTGCAGCCACTTGTCGTTGAGACATTCCCCCACGGACCATCCCAATGGCCTCATGACGTTGTGCAGACGTGAGCCTTGGCATGCTATGCGTTTCAATAGCCGTTTAATTTTTGAACGATCGCAAGGGCAGGGGTTGAGCTTTCCAAAGTGACAGTATTGTGTGGCATTCATTTGCTCTGTTTCTCTTTCCCGGAATGCACGTGCAACAACGTATTGCACGTCTCAAGGACGAACCCACTGACGTCACGGAACGTGGAACGTGCATGCATGTTGGATACATGTCACTAATCTCTGAGTTTGAATCCTTATGTGTCTACACAGGTTTGATAAATTTAGATTTTAAATTTTTGTATGCACAGTTTCTTTATGTGCCTAGTATGTAAAGATTTTAAAATGCCATGAGAGATCACGCTGATGTCTGTCCATGAGCATTGTTGAACATCCTCTGAGGCCATAATTTGAATTTGAACCACGCCTCCTTTGTTTTAAGTGTGAATTAACTAACTGAAATATGCGGCGTTAAACAGCAAACAAACAAGTGTGTATTTCACTCCAGGGCTGTACGGAAGTACCGAATTCGAGACTGTCGAGGTGGACCAAGTGGTGGGCATCACCCAGGACATGTGGAAGGTCATCGTAGACTGGGTACACGAAAATGAAGAATCGAGAAAGGTTTGTTGTTAAAGTAGCCACATCTCCAGATGAGGGGGAACAGGACAGACCCTCCAGGCTAGATATGATGGCTGCTGACTTCTTTCTTAACTGGTCACTAAAATACAAATGCTGCAAAATAGATTCAGGACATTAAAGATGATCGGATTGCGGAATCGTTGAATAGCTAACTGCATTGTACTTGTTAATTTGTCAGTGATTTGTCTAGTCCAGAATCGTTTACTCGCAGGATGCCTCAATGCAGCTGAAAACTTATCCGACTATGGATCAAGAGGTTAAGTGAGCAGGCTCGGTGACTAGCTGTTTGCATTTTGTCTTGCCCTGAAGCTGTAGGCGATGAACTCGTCACTGATTTATCTAGTCCAGAATCGTTTAGGGTACCTGCAGCTATACGATTCTGGAATAGATAAATCAGTGACGTGTTCAGGTAAAAATGAAAAGTTCATGGACTACGGTTCAAGAGAATTGAGTGACTAGGCTCGGTGACTAGCTGATTGCATTTCGTCTTGCCCTAGTGAGGTGGATCTTAACTCAATCACTGATTTGCCCGGCCCTGATTCCTTGAAGGCACAATGTCATACCACATTTCTCTAAAAATGCACAATGTTTTTCTTGCAATAATACTATCAGCCCTTAGGGAAGCTACAATATAATTTATTCTTCGCCTCCCCCCCCCAAAAAAATAAATAAATAAAAATAAATATATATATTTAGATTACACTATTGAATTAGAAAGTTCGAATGAATTAATGCAACGTTGCATTAAATCGACTCTCGCGCCCTCTAACGGTCGAACATTATTTCAAGCGAACCCCATAGAGTTATGTCCCTTGGGACGCTCTTTACAAATATCGCATAAGGCAACTTGTGACTGAGGCCAGTTCGGCAGACACCGAAACACCGCAATCGTTTACATGCCATATATGGCAAGTGTTATCTGTTTGGAAGCTGTTCGCCTCGAAGTTTCAAATATCGATTTTAGGCAAGCCGTAAGGGATAATAAGTCTTTTATTGCATCAATAGGAAGCTAAAGTGAGTACCAGTACCCCCAACATATAACATATAGGCCAAAATATTGTCGAAAATGTGTGACATTGTGCCTTTAACGTACAGGGCACAGCAATGCCACGTTAGCTAACTAACAATCTCGAGGATCGAGTGACCAGGCTTGGCGATAAGCGTGTTGCGCTTTACTCTGATCATGACTAGTTGATTCTTTTTGATCTGGTAATAAGCGGCCCTGACCCAATTGCGTGTGGAACATGAGCGTTAAGCAAGAGCTGTGTTTATAAGGTAATTAAGATGTCTAGAACACTATAGGTTATCACTATAGGTACCTGGATTAGAATAGGTCCTCATCACTCCACTGATTGTCACTGTAAGTTGGGACTCTGGCAGTAGGGTAACCGAATGGTTAAAGCGTTCGCTCGTCACACTTAAGATCCTCGTTCGATTCCCCACATTGGTACAATGTGTGAAGCCCATATCTGGTGTCCGCCGCCGTAATATTGTTAAAAGCGGCGTAAAACCATACTCAGTTGTAACTTGCGTCTACACTGGATTGGCATGGGATTATTTGGGGAGACAAGGAATTTGTGTGATTCATATTTGTTTATCTGGAATTTTTAAATATGTTCTTTTTTCTCAGGTTTTGGACCGCTATTATAACTTCCCAGTCACCATCTGCCGAGACTGCCTGATACAATGGTGATCGGACGTTGCTGTCAATATTAAGTTATTCTTTGGTTGACCGAGACTCGACGATTTCCGACCGCCTTCATATAGCTTGAATATTGCTGAATATTGCTGACATCGGCGTAAACCAACACTCAACTGACATGGTTGTCTGTTGCAGGCTGACTTGCAGAAAGAAAATGAGGAGAAAAATTTCCCAAAGCATCTGGCTTCCTTGGAAAAGATTCTGAAAAACAATGGCACTGGCTTTTATGTTGGTAATCAGGTAAGTTTGTCCAAAAACATTACAGCGTATAATCTCCCTTTTCAATAATGAGTGGTTCAACTGACGAACAATATTTTTTATGTAAAGTTGGTAATTTCGGGAATATATAAATTACAGACTATAGCCATGCTATAACCCAGCAACCCCTAATTCCCTTCAACGTTCACTAAAACCCATCGTCATCTCTAATTGTAAATGAATTCCTCAATCAACTCCACATTTCCAAAATGATGCAAAATGCCGTTTTAACCTCTTGTCTTTGCTCACACCCTTATGCCTTGAGACAAGGTAATAAAAATAACATTATTCAACGTCTTAAGGTATATCGCTTCCAGGATCAAACCAGCGACCTGTTGCTCTGGAGTAAACGCTTTAACTACTTGACCACGAAGGTGGTTTAAATTAAACATGAGGATGTGGTGCAGATATGTCGACCACAATGGTGGTCTGATTAACGTGACCAAGGATCCCCATTTTGCTGATTCCGGATCCTGGAACCAACGTTCATAGCATACTGGTACACCTTCTTGACTCGACTCTGCCGTGGGGTAGCCTAGTGGTTACAGCGTTTGTTCGTGACGCCGAAGGCCCGAGTTCTATTGCAACATGGGTGTAATGTGTGAAACCAATTTCTCGTATCGCCAACCGTGATAGTACTGTATATAGATACACATGGTGTCAAACTCGACTCACTTATTTACGACTCAGCAGCGTCCGAGTCTTTTCCTGGAAGGGCTTGTATGGTAGCAGCATTGGTCACTCATAAAACATTATGCGTACGGCGTGGCTTATAAATGCTGATTGACTGGTTGAAAAGGTGTACTGGACGATTGTTGATCAACCTTTGCCTTATCCATTGACATAATGTCAGACAAGGGAACAGCGGTTCATGACAGGTGTGAATCGTCTCTGCCATACTGATGTTTCTCTCTTAAAGCTTTTCCTTGGTTTACTATTTGTTTCAGCTATCGTATGCTGATCTGGCGGCCTTCGACGCAATGGACATACAGGTACCCGACGCTGTAGTCGATCAGTTTCCCCTGGTCAAAGCCAACAGGGAGCGAGTGAGGACAAACGACAAACTCAAAGATTACATCGCGTCACGCAAAGAGGCAACTCTCTGAATCCGTGATACTTTTGTCAGATATTTCACTTGCCAACTGAAATTCGTTTATCGTGAAATGTTGTCTTGTTTAATTACGCTTTACATCTTCTGATTAAAATGCTGTAATGGTTTTATATATAGTTATTTTGTATGTTATTAGCGGGATTCAGCGTTAAAATGTAGAGGTCCTAGCAACCCTTGTTGTTCGTAAGAAGCGTCAGAATATTTGGGTGGTTTATTAATTTAAATAAGTGAATTGGTTTAACGCAGTTTTTAACAATATTCCATGATGATATCAGGCCACTATACCCGGAAGGCATTGATCGTTCATCACAATATCAATCACTGGATTATCCGGTCTAACTTCACTTCACACAGCCGGAATCTAGCTGAGTGAAACGTTACGCTACCAATGCATAAACAAAGTAACGAAGGAAAAGCTAATCTGTTGTGAGATTGCCCTGTCCGTTAGTTAACATTTAACTCTAAGCTCATCTGACTGAAAGGTGTCCCATATGCGGATCCAGGAATTTCAAAAGGGGGGGGGAGAGGGTGGGGTTCCGAGCAACTTGAACCCTACCTTGGCTCCGCCAAATGCCAAGCATTAACTTCAGTGTGGTCTTTGGTCATTTTCCATCCCCCCCTCCCCTCTGGACTCGCCAATGCTGTCAATCAACTGTTAAACATGTTCATGTGATTTTTAAACATGTTCATGTGTGTTTTAAAGGATATGCTTTTGCCAATCATTCTTTATTTGAAACATTAAAGCAAATACTTCCAAATCGTTGTTATGTTACTCTTATATTAAGTATTACTGTTGTCGAATGAGAAAATCTATGGAGCTGAAACTTGATATGTAAGTACATGAACACTCACAGTTGCTTCTCCAACTCGTGAAGGTCCGGGTCCAAATTGGTCTTCAGTAACCCATGCTTGTCGTAAGAGGTGACTAACGGGATCGGGTGGTCAGGCTATATGATTTGGTCGATACATGTTATCGTATCCCAATTGCGCATCCATGCTCATGCTGTTGATCATTGGATTGTCTGGCCCAGACTCGATTATTTACTGACCGCCGCCATATAGCTGTAATATTGCTGAGCGCGGGGTTAAACCAACCGACCGACCAACAAGGTGTCCGTCAACAGCTGAAAACAATCCTGCTGGCAATATCCTCACAGCGAAGTTCTCTATAATGGCATGGTAACGAATTTGTCAAGCGCTGAGACGGAGTTGAGACTGTGGACATCACTTTATGTTCCGAGCAGTGGTGGGAGTATAACCACAGACTAAATATTTTATGAATGCTTCGTTTATCTGCTGCAACGTACAATAATCGGAAATGATGAGTGAGTGAGTTATAGTTTTACTCCGCTCTTAGCAATACGCCAGCAATATCACGGCGGGCACACCAGAAATGGGCTTCACACATTGTGCCCATGTGGGGAATCGAACCCGGGTCTTCAGCGTGACGAGCGAACGCTTTAACCACAAGGCTACCCCACTACCCCATCAGACACTACACCGCAGAAGCAAACTTTCGAGCTAGTCACGCCGAGAACCAGATGGTGAAAATGTTCAACATGCCCATGTCAAGGACATTCATGAAAATATGATATTAAAGACTACATTAATGATCAGTCATACGTCACTGGGGAAAACTATTTTGTTTAAAATCTATATATTGTGATAAACACATTTATTTTAAACACCACTGTTATAATATAACGGTTATAAACTAAAGATGTTTTAAACCTCAAAACGCGTACATTGTATACTGAACGTCCTTAAAATAGGTATACTGGAATAGCTCTTCGACAGGTGATACCGATATGGTTTATGATCGGCAGAACAATGCATAGCTTGTTAGTGGTTTATTTATCCCGGTTTGACTGCCAAGACTGATCAATATTTTATATCTGCCTTATAACTGGCTCACAATATGTATATGGGATTGTTTGCTCAGAATGAGGTTTGGCTCCGTATCATGTGATTAATTGGATCAACACTATGACACTATTCAAATCTTGTTACTGATGCCAACATTCCACAATCAAGAAAATGTTTCCAATATCTTGTTAGAGCAGTGTTAATAAGCACCATTAAGCATTCACCTGACACCCAGCCTTCCACAACTAATTATAGCAAACCCCGGGTTAGAAGAAAAATGTGCATTAAGAAGAGGCGACTGACGGGTGGTCAGACTCACTGACCATTCAGAGAGCATTGATATTGATTCATGTATGTTAAGTTACATGTATAATCATTTTTTGCAAATGATATTGATACATCACAAACATAAAGGTAATTTTGAAAAAAAGCGAATAGTTGAATATTCCCTGTTCGTATTCCTTACGAATTCACGTAATTGTTTACGTAATTGTTGCCGTTATTGTTTACGTAATTGTCCACGTCACTGTTTACGTAATTGTCCACGTTATTGCTTGTGCAATTGTTCACGTTATTGTTTACGTAATTGTTCACGTTATTGTTTATACGATTGTTCATGTCATTGTTCACGTTATTGTTACGTAATTGTCCACGTCACTGTTTACGTAATTATTCACGTTATTGTTATGCAATTGTTCACGTTAATGTTTACGTAATTGTTCACGTTATTGTTTATACGATTGTTCATGTAATTTTTCACGTATTGTTTACGTAATTGTCCACGTCACTGTTTACGTAATTGTGCACGTTATTGTTTATGCAATTGTTCACGTTATTGCTATATGATTGTTCACGTAATTGTTCACGATATTGTTTAGGTGATTGTTCACGTTACTGTTTACGTAATTATTCACGTTATTGTTATGGAATTGTTCACTTAATTGTTCACGTTATTGTTTACGTGATTGTTAACGTTATTGTTTACGTGATTGTTAACGTTATTGTTTATGCAAAGTAAAAGTCCAATGGAGAGATGTATATATATATATATATGTTCATATTTCATACGTGTTTCTGTGATAATTGGCAACATAAGTAATTGATAGAATATGTGTCTCGTTTTGTAAAAATGCCCTTTGGCCAGGTTCCTGTTTTTGAATTTGACCGAAAGCGGTTTACAAAAGGTGGAGCTATAAATATGAATGCTGACCAGACAGTTTGGTTAGGTGGCCAATTAATTTCTGGTCAAAGAGAACATCACTCATTACTTCAGAGACAAGACAATGTACAACAGGGAGTACAGGAACTAAATAACATCAACTACTCGAGATAAAGCAGCCTGTATTTGCCTATATGTTATAGACTTCAAAACTAGCATTGCAATTTAATTTATTTGAATTGGGTAGGATTATAGACAGCAAGACTGAACGATGAACACACTATATCATTTAGAAATGTAGCATATATCATTTACAAATGTAGCATATGTAATATCTTGGGAAAACACATCCTCAGTAATGTACCGACTCTCACGCGGGAATCGAACGCACACTATAGACTAAACCAATTTATAAGTGTGAGTCCCCCCTAATAAGACACCGATTGCTCAAAGCAAAGACCAAACACGAGTATATTTAGTGTGTAGTCGTTGTTCGAGATATTAAGTGTCTTTGTCACAAAGGCAGCCACGTGCACTTCATTGCCGTCCACATCTGTCTAGTCTTACCAGTAACCCTCATCATCGACATCTTACCAATGACCCCCATCATCAACATCAGCGATACTTCATCCACATAATGACATCTATTCGTTACTTGATCCTCCTCTTGGTAATTATTAGAAGAAACGTGTCCATGTGTACCGGAACCCAGTCATTATGCCGCTAAGGATCTGCTGACGAAGTATGACCAGACTTTCACGTTATTCATATGTAAATCTATACAGGGGTGTGGGTGTTCCAGAAAACTCTCACGTCTCATTTGGTGAGCCAACATCAGAACTCTGAGATCGAATATGTAAGTCAGAAAAAACATATGTTAAACTCTTTGCTCCATGAACGATTATGTAGTTACAATGTATGTTGAAAACCTTATGCAATCCATTAACGAATATATCACCAAAATATATGTAAAAACCTTAGTTCCATTAACGATTATGTCGTTAAAATGAATGTTGGAAGCTTTATGTATCTCATTAACGAATACGTCACTGAAATATATGTAATTTGTTTTAGCTCCATTAACGATTATGTCGTTAAAACGTATTTTTAAATATTTATGTGTTCCCATTAACGAATACGTCACTAAAATATATGTTAAACCCTTAGCTCCATTAACGATTATGTTGTTAAAATGTATGTTGATATTTATATGTGTCCCCATGAACGAATATGTCACTAAATATATGTAAAACCCTTAGCTCCATTAACGATTATGTCGTTAAATTTATGTAAAACCCTAAGCTCCATTAATGATTATGTAGTTACAATGTATGTTGAAAACCTTATGCAATCCATTTACGAATATATCACTAAATATATGTAAAAACTTTAGCTCCATTAATGATTATGTAGTTACAATGTATGTTGATATCTTTATGTATCCCCATTAACGAATATGTCACTAAATATATGTAAAACATTTGTTCCTTGAACGATTATGTAGTTTAAATGAATATTGAAATATTTATGTATCCCCATTAACGAATATGTCATTAAATATATATAAAACCATGTCGCCATTAACGATTATGTCTTTAAAATATATGTTGAAACTTGATTCATCCCCGTTAACGAATATGTCACTGAATATATGTAAAAACCTTAGCTCCATCAACGAGTATGCCGTTGAAAGTATGTTGAAAACTTTATGTATTCCCGTTAATGAATATGTCACTAAATATATGTAAAAACCGTAGCTCCATTAACGATTATGTCGTTAAAATGTATGTTGAAAACTTCCCATTAACGAATATGTTACTTGTTACGGTTAAGCAATAGCCGTGACAAAAGGTTTGTGAGTCTCCTTTAAACCATCAAAATAAAACACAGGCAAGTCAAAATATTCAAACATATGTTGAAAAACAATGAGCAAGGTTACAATGAATGCCAATACAGATTCTAAAACAATACTTTTGAGTTACGAATCTAAAATATTGGGTCACAAATCTAAAATATTAATTATAAGTTTATAATTACCGGAGTCTTGATGTTGACGGTTGTTGAATATTCAGTGCTGGCGAGGTCATATGAAAGTAAGTAGACAAGGTGTCGTAACTCGATGTTAGCAGACAGATGAGCGTAAATCCAAAGCGGTCCTCAAAGTCCCGTCGAACATCTCAGCAGCCGGTCCTTAAGTACCTATTAAACAGTTCTGGATTTGTTGAGCAATAGCCACGCCTCACTACGACCATTTAGATCACACTTCCAGCTTCTCAGCGCTACAAACTTTTGTGACCCATATAACTAAAAGTTAATCACTGTGACATCTTACTTAACAAAAACACATTCTCATAACACACTAAATATATGTAAAAACCTTAGCTCCATTAACGAGTATGTCGTTAAAATGTATGTTGAAATATTTATGTATTCCCATTAACTCCTTAGCTCCATTAACGATTATGTCGTAAATGTATGTTTGAAAAACCTTAATCATCCCCATTAACGATTATGTCGTTAAAATGCATGCCAATACATGTAACTTTATCTATCTTCATTGATGATTACTTTGATCTCAGACTAGATCATTTACAAGCCGCCGCCAAATAGCTGGAATATTGCTGAATGCGGAGTCATACAACAAACAAACCCTCATATCCACCCCCCATTCCAACCAAAAGTGAAACCAGTTTACATTATCAAATATGTTGACATGTCATGAAGTTTGATGGTAAAAATATGAATGAATAAATAACACAGCTTCAATTGAAATGTCATGCATATAGTATGTTTCTAGCATAATATATTAGTGCTCGAAACAAACTATACACCACCAAATATTTTTAAAAAGTAAAGACGATGTGTAAGACCCATCCTTTACGGAGGGAAACGGCGAAACAAGTTAACGAATCGCCTAAACTTCGCAAAAAATCCAAAACGACTTTTCTTATGTAACAAGAAATGCACGTGCATTCTGACGGTATAAAACAGCCTACGCAACACAGTAGTAAAAAGGAACACACAAATGCGAGAGCTGTCGGAATGGTGCAATACCCGAGCAACTGTCATCAGAATGATGGGACGACTAAGACAAAAGTGGTAGACCACGTGTGACACTTGGTCGTCTTAACTGGACAATTCGTTTTGTAACGGCGACGTTACCTGCAGCGTATCATTCGACATACCGGTGACTAAGAGAACATGGCATTCGAGCACGTTGACCCTTTAGCGGAGTGCGAAACCGAAACATGAGTCTCATTAACCAATTCAGACAATTACCTACTTTTCAGCCGATCCGAATTTTCTCGTGTGAAAGTGAAAAGAGACACCACAAACAACTATGGTTACACTGAATTCGAATCCTTGCTTCATAAGAAAATGGCATTTAAAATTAATCTTAACTTTAAAGTTTAATAAAATCGAATTATATATTTTATGTCAAGGTTCAGGTAGCATGTCGTTAACTAAGACGTCACAGACTGCCCCTGTTAGAAGAGGTCGTACAATGATTCACAATTCATCTGGCTCACTGGTTACACCTGTTATGTGTTCTTTGCGCTTATTAAGTGTAGTTTTTTACAGTACAATGTGATTGATATAATATCAAGGCCGTAAAAGGCCGCTAAACCTTTCTAGCGGCCGAGCCTCGTTTTGAGATTTCCACGATTTGCAGATTTCCGTTTGTCAGAGCACGCTGTACGACAGAGCACGCTGCACGACGTGTTTGCAAGGATTAAAAGGAGCGTAGTGTTGCAATATACAAGTGATTAGATGCATCAAATAATACTGATTATTATCTATATATCCCGTTGAATGAGTTGGTCTCAAAATTCTGGACTGGTTATTGTACTATAAAGCTGCGCAATAGGACGAAACCCAGTCAGCAGGAAGTCAGCAGGAAATGTTTTGATTTGTCTGACTCTTCAAAATCAACGTCGTCGATTGACAAGGGCCAGGTGAGTTCGACGTTGGCAGATGCGTGATTGGCGACATGTGATGTTCACCGACGAGAGTAGGTTTTCCCTGTTCAGTAATGGTGGCCGGGCTCGTGTTTACAGACGAATAAGTGGACGTTTAGCGCCGACCGTTTGGAACCGGTAGCGTGTGTGTGTGTGTGTGTGTGTGTGTGTGTGTGTGTGTGTGTGTGTGTGTGTGTGTGTGTGTGTGTGTGTGTGTTGTGTGTGTGTGTGTGTGTGTGTGTGTGTGTGTGTGTGTGTGTGTGTGTGTGTGTGTGTGTGTGTGTGTGTGTGTGTGTGTGTCGGGCTTTCAAAACGAGACTGCACATTATTCATGATAACATGAATGCTCGAAGATGCAGGGAAGAAGTTTTACAGTCAGTTGTGATGCCATAATGCAAGGCCTCAAACAGCAAGGCTGACAAATGGCTTTCTGCATAACGCTAAAGTCGTCTGTTTCGCCGTGGGCAGCATGTTCTCCCGACATGAATCCAATAGGACACTTACGGGACTATCTGGATCGACAAATCAGCGCCACCTGTCACCGTTCAACAACTGAAACAATTTCTCCTAAAGGAATGGCAACGGATCACGTCTAACGTCATTCGTCGTCATCAATGCGTCGACGTGTTTGGCGCGTATTGAAGCTATTGTGGTCACATTACTATTGATTCAATAAATTTTGATGACATTTTGATGAAAACACCGCGCCTTGTTGATTTGTGTTCAGTGTCAGTCAAACGGTACTTTCGACGTCGTATGAACTGAAATTGTGTACATTTCTGTAGAACTGAATACTCTATTGAAATTACACAGATGTTTATTTATATATGCTTTTGTTTTCATTTAAGTTTGGTCAAACACACTATATACTATTTTTTTAGCACTAGTACATTTTTGTTAAAGTTTTGCCACCACCTGGGTTACTCCAGACTTCACTCCTATATAACCTGACACATCGTGATATCACTTAAATACCGTTTGCTCTAACAAGCTCATTAACAAGCTTTGAAATATTATCCATGATTGTTTTGAACAGGAGCATCTCGCTCAGATGCTTTGATAATTAGGATTGATAACCTCTCAGTATGAAACGACAGGGGAAAAGTCATCTGGTTACACTTGCTCTGTGTTTGGGGTATTGTTATTCATAATGAGAACATTATACGTTAATACCCGTGTGACAACCAGCTTCTCCTACGCAGGCAGTCTTTACTTAAAATCTATAGTGAGAGAAATACACCGTAGATACCAGTTGTATCATGCGAAGCCCTGACTCTAGACATAAAAGTATTTCGTCAGATTTCAAGTGGAGGATCTGACAGATCCTGGAAACGCTGAAATGTAAGTATACACAACTTAAGATATTTTTCCTGCTGGGTATCACGCAACTTCCCTTACAACTTCAGAAAACATTCGACTTTGTATAGAAATACAACTGAAAAGTGTAATCTTAAATGAACATCTGTAACTATTAGGTTTGTTGCATGTCTTTGTTATTCATGATAAACTGAAGCACAAAAGAAAGGTCAACCCACAAGTTCAGAATACATTTGACTTTGGTGTTTCAATGTATAGTAATACAAATGCAAAGTGTAATCCAAAATGTAACATCTGTAACTAATAGAATTGTTCCATGTCCTTCACTAATCCTGGGTACAGAAATCCTACTAAATAGATATGTAACACAACTCTTTAAAAAAAATACACTATGTTCTTTTGAAAGTGGTCAAAGGTAACATGTGTTATAGTACGTGATCGAGACTACCAGTTGTCAAACTTCCATTTTTGTAGAAATGGCCGAATAGGTTAGATTGCTGACTCCGATAAATGGCGATTAATTAAATGTGGTTTTGAATCCTGAATGGGACTTGACATATATAACGTACAGGAATCTGTACTTTATCAAGAATCAATGTAATCCAAAATATTATGTTAAAACCGATTTACACATACACAAATTATTCCAGTTTGAGTGAGCAGACAATATTTAAAATATTGTCATCAGCAACCAATGCTTGCTCTAAGAGGCGACTAAAGAGCAAACAAACAAACAAACAAACAAACAAACCTTCACCAAAAGTTATAAGCGTCCAAATAACTTCCACAAATGGTTGTTTTTGAAAAGCACAGTAATTCTTTTTTAATTTTCCATAGAACAAAAACAGCATAGATTACATTTCAGGTATAATTCAAACACCAATGTAAATGTTGAAATGTCGCTATTTCGTTTTTGTCTGTATCGCAATATCGCCATATCGTGTCGCTATATCGCAATATCGTGTCGTGCTATCGCTTTGTCGCGATATCGCCTAGATTTCTTCAGGGCGATAAAGCGATAGCCCGAATGAGCCACCATATATTATCGAATCCTAAGAATGAATCAACTTACCCGCTTTTCTACATATCGCCATATCGCAATGTCGCTGTATCGCCATATCGCAATGTCGCTGTATCGCCATATCGCAATGTCGCTGTATCGCAATATCGCGTCGCCATATCGCAATATCGCCTTTTCGCGTTATCGCCATATCGCGTCTTTTTATCGCCATTTTGTGTCGTGTTATCGCAATGTCGTGTCGAGTTGTTGCCATTTCGTGTTGCGTTATCGCTATATCGTGTCTTGTTATCGTCATGTCGTGTCGTGATATCGCTATTTCGTTTTTGTCTGTATCGCAATATCGCCATATCGTGTCGCCATATCGCAATATCGTGTCGTGCTATCGCTTTGTCGCGATATCGCCTAGATTTCTTCAGGGCGATAAAGCGATGGCCCGAATGAGCCACCATAAGAACTGGATGCCCCACAGACAGTAGTCACCATTTGAGAAACCAAATTAACGAATTCAACTTGCGTCAGCAGATTTGATACAAAGGATGATCCTATGTTGACAAATCATCATTACACTGACAGTTGGGATAGTGGCAGCATGGCTTGAATATGGGGACATGGAAGACGATGCACTTTTCAAATGGGAGCGTGTTTTCATTGCACGTCACATTGGGGAGCACTTTCTAGCGGCAAAACAGCACACATACACACAAAGAAGCATGTGTCTCTTTCGTTGGATGATCAGTCATTGAGTGATGTTATCTTTGCCATGATTTGAAACATGACATGAACATTGTGAAGGAGGATTGGACGGACAACAGGTACAGGTATTATACCCGGCATCCCATATTGTTCTACCGTTGTTTTGACAATCACTCACTAGCTTCCAGACCCGTCTACGACGCGAAATATCACAGCTCTAAACAAATATTCCCCAGCAGAACGACACCACGATGATCCTTTTGCTTGCCCTGAAATCAAGTCTCAAGCCACTGGGACAGATGTTATAATCCCAGAGGTACAAGATACATTTGGTTGTTCAAATGTAAGCCAATCTTTAGGAACTGGCTGGAGTGAGTGAGTGAGTTAATATTTATCGTCACATCGGCAATATTTCAGCCATATCGTGACGAGAACATTTTATTATTATATTAAAGATGAATAAAGTTAGAAATTAAAAACCTGTTGACGAAGAAGGAACTGGCTGGAGGATGTGAAAGTTGACATATGGGCATGTGGCATCCATTACCTCTTACAGAAAGTCAACCTTCGGGAACTGGCTGGAGGATGTTGTGGTGGTCATCCTGGCATGTGGCAGCCATTACCTCTTACAGAAAGTTATGTGGAAGTCATCCTGGCATGAGGCAGCCATTATCCTTAAAACTGTCTAGGGCAACTTAGAGGTCCACACTGAAGTCACGTACCAATTGTGTTAAAAATTCACAACAATGTCCACCAATATCACATTTAAGACTTCCTAAACTGTCATGACCTTTTATTGAAAAAATACCCTTTCTAGAAATGGCACATGCTCTGTATATATGACGCAGATTTAGGGCTAACGCCATTTTTCAAACCTTAGGGTCCAAATTGCATAGAGCACTTAACGTTTATCAGGTGTATAGTTCTTGTAGGTCCCATAATTCTGATACTGTTTTGCGCCATTTCCATATGAACTAGTATAGAGTGTATATAATTTAACGAAGGCAAAATTCAAATCAATTAAAACTTGTTTTGGCAGATGATATCACACTTGTTACAATACATGCCACTCTACTCCAAACATCTGGACACTGCCTAAAAAAGACAATATCCTTGTTTTGCAGAAATCTTACATCTTGGAGACGAAGATATTTCAGTCATTTCTCAAGATAAATGGTTGCTTCAGGAAGGACTCACCCGGACTACACTGACTAGCACTCCATTGGCGTTGAGACGGTTCAGAACGGAAAGGCACATAATTTATGTTTATAGTAATGTTCATTGGCTTTTCTGAACCAAGACGCCACATCTTTGGTAAATTCATTCTCCACAGTCATGCTATCTTGGCAGTAACTACAACGCAGCTTACTGCATAAACCATCGAAATCAGACACGATTTGATTTCGAGTATCAGCCCTGCTTATGTCCTAGCTAGAGCACTCGCTACAATGAATGCTATCGCATCAGGGGTTAACCAACCAGCTTTGTTTGTTTTACTTATTATTTCTGTACTTGTTGTTGGCTTAAATACAATCTCTGTTGTTGTATTCATAAAATCGAAAATTACAACACCATTAAAACTTATGTTTGGACATTTATCAGCTTTATACTTGATGCTTGGAATACTGATAGTAGTAATTAGCATTCCCTCTGGTTTTTTAAATCACTTCCCGTATGATGACATTTGGGTTCAAATTCTAGGTTTTATGACTGTGTTGGTATATTGCCTTTCAGCTTACAATGTAATGTTTATCGTGGTTGACCGCTACATTCTTGTATGTCATCAAACTAAATACAAACTGTGGGTAACTACAGACAGAGTCATCTTCATCATCTTCTTCTGCTGGTTGTTCTGGCTCACAGCAGTGGGTCTGGCATTCATATCAACACCCACCCTGTTTCAGTACAAACCGAGACTTCTGCTTTCTCTCCCTGTATTTATATCCACATCGTTCTCCATACATGTGCTTCTTGGTCCAGTGTTGACATCTTGTGTAGTGACTTTCTGTTACATGAGGATCATACAGTCAGTCATGAGACTGAATAGGGTTGGTACAGAAGACCACAGAGGAGTTCATGTGGACAGGTCAAATGTAAGGAACGTTATATCAGAGGACAGAAAACGGAAATCTGTTGTTTTCGTATCGCTTCTTCTTTTCATGTATGTATTTCCAATGATTCCATTTTTTATAGCTGTACCCATATTGTCAACGAGTGAGTATATACTACCACAAGGCCAGTGGTTTACGGTTGTGCTTTTTTCTGGTTGTTTTCTAAATGTTTTAGTTTATGTGTTAGGGTATCCGCCATTTAGAAAAGCGTTTAAGGACATTTTTTGTAAGTCGTACGTGCGAAAGCAAAAACAAAAAGAAATGGTTGCAAAAACTGTGAGGACAATGTCTATTTTGCAAACATCTAGATTTTGACCAGTACATACTGTGGCCTTTGTTCTTAAACTGTTCAATGTAGTTTCTAACAGCCTGTGAAATCCTCTCAGATTTCCAACCCAGCTCATAATAGGCCTAACATGGCAACCATATTGGAAACATGACATTATACTCTTCTCAATGTTTATTGTGACCTTTGCTATGTATTCATTACATGAAATTACATACACTTGTTTGTAATACCTCAGTGATTCTCATTTTCTTTTGATGTCACTATTTAACCATGTTTTGTCAGTATTTATGTCAGTTCATGTTGATATTTGACACTTTGATCTTTGGACTTTGTGTAGAATTTGGGATCTAGTCTAAATCAACGTTTTTTATGACTATATCGCTTGCATGAACCTATACAAATTCTAACACGAGTATTCAGGGGAGGTAGCCAAAGAATGGCACCACACAGTAACCTAAGTGTCTATACATATTATACATCACCATAGCTCGTCACAGCACCACACACTAACCTAAGTGTCCTTACATTTTATACATCACCATAGCTACTCACAGTACCACACACTAACCTAAGTGTCCTTACATTTTATACATCACCATAGCTAGTCACAGTACCACACACTAACCTAAGTGTCCTTACATTTTATACATCACCATAGCTAGTCACAGTACCACACACTAACCAAAGTGTCCTTACATTTTATACATCACCATAGCTACTCACAGTACCACACACTAACCTAAGTGTCCTTACATTTTATACATCACCATAGCTAGTCACAGTACTACACCCTAACCTAAGTGTCCTTACATTTTATACATCAACATAGGTAGTCACAGCACCACACCCTAACCTAAGTGTCCTTACATATTATACATCACCATAGCTACTCACAGTACCACACACTAACCTAAGTGTCCTTACATTTCATACATCACCATAGCTAGTCACAGTACTACACCCTAACCTAAGTGTCCTTACATTTTATACATCAACATAGGTAGTCACAGCAACACACCCTAACCAAAGTGTCCTTACATTTTATACATCACCATAGCTAGTCACAGTACCACACCCTAACCTAAATGTCCTTACCTTTTATACATCACCATAGCTAGTCACAGCACCACACCCTAACCTAAGTGTCCTTACATTTTATACATCACCATAGCTAGTCACAGTACCACACACTAGCGTAAGTGTCCTTACATTTTATACATCACAATAGCTAGTCACAGTACCACACACTAACCTAAGTGTCCTTACATTTTATTCATCACCATAGCTATTTCACAGTACCACACACTAACCTAAGTGTCCTTACATTTTATACATCACCATAGCTAGTCCACAGCACCACACACTAGCCTAAGTGTCCTTACATTTTATACATCACCATAGCTAGTCCACAGTACCACACCCTAACCTAAGTGTCCTTACATTTTATACATCACCATACCTAGTCACAGAACCACACACTAACCTAAGTTAGCTGACTCACTCACGCACGCACGCACGCACGCACGCACTCAATCCCTCACTTTTGAATTCCTCACAATGAGAGGCCTTAAAATTAACTTTGATGAGAAAAAAACCGAAACAACATAGATAGGCTCAAAAACTGATAGCAATGACTGTTCACGTCAAATGTACAATTATAAAAAGCGATTGTTCGTTTCGAGATTATCCTTAATCGGACCTCAAGTGATTGCTGCATAATCTGGCCTTTGTTATTCCATTGTATGGAAATCTGCCTGTGCCTGTACACAGTTTTACTTCCTGACGCGTCTGGTGTTCCCATGCAACACTCACTTTGTTTCTCGGCCTGGAAGTTCTCCCGTGACCATCTGACATCTTCATACTCCTGTCCGGCCAAGGCAAACAACAGACGGCACACTTCAGCCCGCCCTTTATTGTCCGTGTAGATGAGCTTGTAAGAAGGCATGTTGCTCGCTCCCTGTGCAGTGAGTACTCCCACTCTGTGTATCTTATGATGGTGTGCGATAAGGGTTATCAGACTCGCGTGTATGAATATATTTACTAATACGTGGTTGTGTATATAATACGTGCCCACCCGACCGCCCGTCCGTCAAGGTAAATATGGATCAGGTGAAACTTATATCAGTGGTTCCTAAACAGCAAAACTGTATTCAGGTTGAATTTTGGTCACTGGGCCTCCCATGTACACATGTAATACGTCACTGGACCTACCGTGTACTATGTCACTGGACCCATCTTAAGATTCATGATGAAAGTGAAAAATCAGTTGAAGTTGATTTGTGATTCAAAATGTAAGACAGTATAATAATTTATGAATATCGAATATGTTACAATGTATTAAAACCGTTTTCTAAGTTTCAGGCTTCCAGGAATTCCAATCGGAAATCTCTACTGGAGCACATGGACAGATCTGGAAACCAGATAACACAGCACTGAGGAGCCATTCAGATCGGTTCCAGCCTTGGATGTAAACTTCGTATTCCATGTATTTCAATAAACTTGCCGCCACGTCAGGCTGACGTGAACGTACCCAAATACAGAGTTGTGTAATTATTTGTAAATGTTTTATGTTCGGTTGAGTTTACGAATTAGAACATAACTCAGATGACTCGATGTCCTTGTGTCTGTACACATTAATGCGATACACGAAGAAGCATGTGAATGAGCACGGAAAGCCTGTTTGTCTAATGCTTTGTTTCTTTGAATTTTCGTGCAGATGGTCTTGTTAAGATTAACAAAAAGTTCTGTGTTAACTACTTCGTTCAAAATGTTAATGATACATGTATTCAATCCAATATGATGACTGTAGTTGTATGTATCAACTCATCGAGGCATATACATTGCATAACTTTCCATCTTGTGTAATTTAGTAATAGTAATAGTCCGCTTATATGGCGCTCACATCCAGGCAGATGGCCTGCTCACGGCGCTACGTACATTACTATCCCCGGTCATAAAACACTATCGTACTATCCGATACTGGAATACAGCCAGTCTGTCAGGCGCAATAAACTAAACACTCACATTGCCAGCACATCCTCACGGGTACCCATTTTACAGCTGGGTGAACTGAGACAATGTGGATCTAAGTATCTTGTCCAAGGATACTACGAAAATGTGCCCACCTCGGGACCCGAACCTAGGTGACTCCACCTGGGATCGAACCCGGGCCTTCAGCGTGATAGGCAGACACCTTACCACTGCACTACTGCAGTATACCATAGTATTATTTAACTTCGTGAAGATCCTGACCCCTTGCAGGTCAGTAAAGGCGATAAACGGGATCGAGTGGCCACGCTGACTGACTCAGTAGATTCATGTTATCGTATCCCAAATGATTCAACTCGGAGACCAAAATGTCAGTCATGAATGTGAGGCCAAATCTAGCCTATTTACAGACGATGGATCTAACTAACGAGATCAGGTGGTCACACTCTACAATAACAATGTCCATATTTACGAGGCGAGGCATGCAAGTGCCTTGTCCATCTCATATTATATGGCTGTTTCATGGTTATTAAATGTTTGTGTGAATTGTGGTAGTTGTAATATAGAACTTGTTTTGGATGTTGTTATGTGTGTTACTTGTGGTTGTTTCCTGATGTGTTTTCGTAAAAAGAAGATCATCTGAGGCAAGCTATATATTTATTAATTTAAAGCAGAAGAATTTATGAATATTCTTTAAAATGGGACAAGGATCGAAACAATTGGCAGTCCTAGGAAATTCTAGTTAAATCTTTTAGATACATAATTCTTATACAGCACAATATATATTCATGTATCAAACGCTGATTGCCCTAATTCTACAAAGAGATCGCCTCACCTAGACACAAATCACCTATTACTAAAATCTGAAGCTTTATATACTACCCATCAAAAAGTTTAGACTCACTAGTGTAAATGTAGCCACTTACTTCGGTCAACTGTTCTAAACTAGATTTGCAAAATATTCCATACTGTTTAAAGGTACTGTTTATACATTAACTGATGTATTGTAAACAAATTCGTAATGTTGAAAAGATTATTGTCACGAGTTAAATAAATGATAAAAATCAGTGAAAATTGGAGAATTCTTAACAAAACTTTACCCCAAAACGCAGCTGTTCACATGCACGATATTTGCACATGCTTTACAGCAATTTGATGCATGATCCTCATGCAATTCATCTGCATAAGGCTTGCAGTTGGTTCCCCCAATTTAGCGGAGAAATTCATCTTCGATGTACGACATATATATACATAAGATATAGTGAGTGCTTTAAGTGAGTCTAAACTTCTGATGGGTAGTATATAAACCCCAATCCGCTGGCCATAGTGGAACACCTGAAGTGCTATAGATTCCCGAATCGGAAGTGTTGTACTATTTCGATCTTCAGCTGTCAAACAATTTACAAACTCGGTTATGTAGCAATGCCTTTTCTCTTGGCGAACATGGTTGGCTTTTGTTTCATTTTGGGCATATCTGACTGCCATTTTGGCATGTTCAAAATTCGGAGACCGGTCGCTCTCGTAGCCATTTTGCAATTCTCTCATTGGACTCCACTTTCTCCTTATTTGCTTTTACCAAGGGAAAAACATCCAAATTGATTCCTTCCATTTTGGAAAGGGTGTCAAAGGCGGCGAGATCTGCATACCCAAGCTGTAAATAGATACAGACAAATGTTGGTTAGCCTGTGTACAGTACAAATACCAATACACAATGGAATTATGAAATTATTGATAGCCATACCTTCCTGGTTTGATCTCGACCTTAATGTTGTGGAACGTCATGTTAGGATCAGATCTAGATAAGATCATGGACATAGCACTGACCGACCTTGCTCATATCATGGACGAACTTTAAAATAATAACATCAATATATGCCTTGGTCATATTTTGAACACAACATTGACCGACCTTGGACATATCAAAAGGTCAATGGACAGATTACGAAATGTCGTCGTTTGTATTACACAGCCTGAGCGTATTCCGATTACGAAAATCCATGTTCCATGCTCCTGTAATACTGTGTTTATGTGTGTTTGACATGTACACCCAACTTACCTTGTCCCCGACATAAAATCCGTTACCGTTGCTCCTTAAAATCTTCTCAAAGAAACCGACGAATTTTGGAAAAGTTCTCTTGTTGTTTTCCTTTGTTATGACAGCCTGTGAATAATGAACAAAAGGTTCCAGATTGTTACGACATTGTTTGTGTATCAAATATTCACTGACACATGTCTCTGTGCACTACACATAAATTGTTGTGTTGTTTTGAGAAAATTGTTATGGGGAGAGCACAATTACTAAATAGTTTCAAAATAATAATCTTATTTAAGGAAAACACAGATCGACCACTGCTTGAAGGTGCTACAGTTCCAGTTCGCTGGGGCAGAGTTGCATCCCTTTGCTGTGCTAAGATCTCTATTCGTGGATCTGAATCCAAGATTTGATCCTTAGTCTCCTTCCATGCAATGTTTAGGCCAAATTTATGCACTGGGCTTACATCAAATAAGTGTACTGCTTGATTGGAGCTTATTGGATTGATAATGGCGATGACACTCACTTTCTTTTCTTCATCCTTCTCGAAATATTGTTTGATGAGGACACTGAAGATGTCGTTGATGATGCCGATCACTTGGTCGACCTCCATCTGCTCAATGTTGGACCTCCCGTGGAATCCTTTGAAAGACAACATAGTGTTTGATGCCTTAGTTTAGAACGTCTCAGCTATATGACGGTTGTCTTTAAATACTCTAGTTTGAGCCACACGAAACGAATGAGAGTCTCTGGATGTCGGGAACAATTACACAAAATAAGCTCAGTCAGAATGCTGATCCTAGGATGAAGTAATGGTTTTAGGGCGACGTGGGCCAGTAAGAGGCCTATTTGCGCCCAACACATTGACTTGATTTAATAAACAATCATAGGTAATTTCATTGCCAAAAGGAATCGTTTAGTTAAGATAAAAGAAACGACAACACTATTAATTTGGATAGATGTATACGTATGTCGATTAAAACCTTATTTAATCATTTCCATTTCTGAAACATGAAATACTCATTCAATAAAAAAGCAGTAGGTTCAGATGACAGAGTGTTAAAATGATTTAAAACTACAGAACTAAATCTGTTTAAGTCATTCGAGAGCCTGTCTAGATTACATCATATTTTCCAGATGACGAGACAAAATCTAAAACTGCCCGTTGCACAGACCCATACATGATATTGGGGCCCAAAACTGTTTCTAATGAAAATACATCATCAACCTCAAGTATAGCACTTCTGAGATTATGTCTTTTGTTGTTATGCCCAGGGTATGTAATTAGATAATGTTCGATGTTTTCAGGCGTCTCCAAATTGCAATTGCCACATTTAGAAGAGACCGTCTTATCTATAATACTCCTGTAAGCATTTAGCCCACAGTGTCCAAGTCTGAGACGTGAAAGAATAACCTCATCACGCCTTTTATGACGACGAATTTTATGACCAGATTTTAGTGATGGTCTAAGTTTGTACATATGTCGGCCGGTAGTACCTGTATCCCACAACTGTTGCCAACTCCTTGTAACAGATTTCGATAAAACATTTTCATAATCTTATTAGGGATTGGTTGAAATTTAAATAAATCAACTTCAGGAAACTGTAACCCGGATTTGGCCAAATTATCTGCAATCTCATTCCCATGTATTCCAACATGTGCTGGGACCCACACAATGTCGCATGCAATGTACTTCATGTTTAAAGATGTATCTCATGAACAATGTCATCTCTAGATCCATTTGCACCAGCTTCTATAGCTTTGATTGTTGCCATGGAATCTGTAAAGATAATTGCTTCATGGTCATGTTCATCTACCCATCTCAATGCTTGCAAAATGGACAAAAGTTCAGCTGCAAAAACAGAAAGATAATCAGGGAATCTGAACACCTTTAGCGATCGATAAATTGGGTACAATATATAACAAGTTTTATGGATAACAACTTCTTTATTTTCGTGAGTGCGACGTTTCGATACAGATTCTTGTACCGTTGTCAAGCAAGAGTGATACATGAAGTGTAGGAGCTGCATATATATACTGTATATAACAATGAAACAACATAATAGACAAAGGAAACAACATAATTGCCATGATTGGCTAAGCAGTAAGCTGATGAAGCCAGTAAGTACATAAAGGATAGTGAATGGAAGCCAGAGATGTAGTTACAATGAGATGTTTATACAATGGATGCGAAGTTTATACAATAGACTGGGCTTGGTGGAGGAGTGGATCATAAGCAGATGGAATGAAGTATCCTTGGTCACGGTTGATGGTAGGCTTGTGGCGTTTGATGTGAATGGCTTCTGTGAGCTTGCGTTTAGTGAAGTCCGTTTGGTTGTTGGCGAGAATGGTGATGTCGGACCACTCTATTTGATGATTGGGGTTGGCTTTGATGTGGTCAGAGATAGCTGATTTGGTGTCGGAATTAGCAACAGAGGTGCGATGTTCTTTGACTCGGGTGTTGATGGGTCGGGATGTTTCACCTATGTAGCATTGTCCACAATCACAGTCTATTTTGTAAATAACACATTTCGGGTTGTTGTTGTTGACGGTGGGTTGTTTTCTTCCGTTGGCATGGAGGAGGTTGTTGAGGCTGGAGGACGCTGAGAAGGTAGTGTCTATTCCTGCCTGTTGTTTCAGGAGTCGGCTGATTTGGTGTGATGGTTTACCAATGTAGGGAATGGATATCTTGATGGGGCTGATTCTGGTTTAGATCTTTGGCAGGAGGTGAAAGCGTTGCTTCGATGGTTCTGTTGACTATTTCAGGTGGGTAGTGGTTGCGTTCCCACAAAGACTTTCCTCAGGTGTTCAATTTCTTCCTGTAGGTTTGTTGAGCAGATGTTTTGGCTCTTCTGGTCAATGTAGAGATGACGCCGGTCTTGACTTTAGGTGGGTGGTTGGAGTTGTAGTGGATGTATTGATCCGTATGAGTTGGTTTTCTGTACACGGAGGTCTGGAGTTGGTTGCAGGAGGTGCGGGACACAAGGACATCAAGGAAAGGTAGTTGGTTGTTCTGCTCTGTTTCAATGGTGAATTTGATGCGGGGATGTTGGCTGTTGAGATGGGCGAGGAGCTGCTTTGGATCTTGCTGAGGTTGGAGGACGACGAAGGTGTCATCCACTTTGCGGTACCAGCAGGACGGTTTGAAGGGTGCAGTTTCTAGGGCCTTCTCTTCCAGGTCGGCCATGTAAATTTCTGTTAGGATGGGGATAGTGGGGAGCCCATGGGAAGTCCGTGGATTTGCTCATAGATGGCATCGCCCCAGGTGAAGTAGGTGGAGTTGATGCAGGCGGAGGTGAGGCTGATGATAGAGTCGGTAGAGAGGCTGGTGTTGAGGGGTTGTTGGAGGTTGTCAATTCTGTGACGTAGTGCTTGAAGGGCTTCATCCCGAGGTACATTGGTGAATAGGTCCACAACGTCGTAGCTGATGATTGGACCTGGGTTGGTGATGTCACGGATCTTGGAGCAGAAGTCAGTTGAATCATTGATGAAGGAGTTGGCAGATTTACCTAATGGGGAGAGTACTTGGGTAAGGTGCTGGGCAGTACTGTAGAATACAGTGTCACGGGAACAGACTAGTAGACGAGTTTTAACGGGGTTCTTGTGGATTTTGACTGTTGCTCTGGCATAAGGTGGCTGGGGGTGAGATACTGTGAGTGGATGACACCTTCGTCGTCCTCCAACCTCAGCAAGATCAGGTCCCCTGCATCAAATTGTTGAAACAGAGCAGAACAACCAACTACCTTTCCTTGATGTCCTTGTGTCCCGCACCTCCTGCAACCAACTCCAGACCTCCGTGTACAGAAAACCAACTCATACGGATCAATACATCCACTACAACTCCAACCACCCACCTAAAGTCAAGACCGGCGTCATCTCTACATTGACCAGAAGAGCCAAAAACATCTGCTCAACAAACCTACAGGAAGAAATTGAACACCTGAGGAAAGTCTTTGTGGAACGCAACCACTACCCACCTGAAATAGTCAACAGAACCATCGAAGCAACGCTTTCACCTCCTGCCAAAAGATCTAAACCAGAATCAGCCCCCATCAAGATATCCATTCCCTACATTGGTAAACCATCACACCAAATCAGCCGACTCCTGAAACAACAGGCAGGAATAGACACTACCTTCTCAGCGTCCTCCAGCCTCAACAACCTCCTCCATGCCAACGGAAGAAAACAACCCACCGTCAACAACAACAACCCGAAATGTGTTATTTACAAAATAGACTGTGATTGTGGACAATGCTACATAGGTGAAACATCCCGACCCATCAACACCCGAGTCAAAGAACATCGCACCTCTGTTGCTAATTCCGACACCAAATCAGCTATCTCTGACCACATCAAAGCCAACCCCAATCATCAAATAGAGTGGTCCGACATCACCATTCTCGCCAACAACCAAACGGACTTCACTAAACGCAAGCTCACAGAAGCCATTCACATCAAACGCCACAAGCCTACCATCAACCGTGACCAAGGATACTTCATTCCATCTGCTTATGATCCACTCCTCCACCAAGCCCAGTCTATTGTATAAACATCGCATCCATTGTATAAACATCTCATTGTAACTACATCTCTGGCTTCCATTCACTATCCTTTATGTACTTTACTGGCTTCATCAGCTTACTGCTTAGCCAATCATGGCAATTATGTTGTTTCCTTTGTCTATTATGTTGTTTCATTGTTATATACAGTATATATATGCAGCTCCTACACTTCATGTATCACTCTTTGCTTGACAACGGTACAAGAATCTGTATCGAAACGTCGCACTCACGAAAATAAAGAAGTTGTTATCCATAAAACTTGTTATATATTGTCACACCAAGACATTTGAACACTGACACCATTTCCAGTTTATGGTGTCCAAGAGTTAAATTGATATCATGAGGGATCTTACTTCTTGTGATCATCATTGCCACTGATTTAGATTTTGAAATCTTAAACCCCCATTTCGATCACCATGTACTGACTTTACTTCAGCAGTTTTGTATAGATTCTATGACTAACTGAAATTACCAAAGCGTCTCCAAAACGATCCGTCATCAGCAAACTGTGCTGCATTCATGTTTAGAGGAAGGTCCTCGATAATGTCATTGATCATAATATTAAATAAAACTGGACTTATTACACTTCCTTGTGGGGTACCATTTTCAATCATATGCACGCCTGACAGTTCTTGACATATGCGAACTTGAATGGTTCTTTCGGACAAAAATGACCATATCCACTTGAACATGTTGCCTCTAATTCCAAGTTTCCACAATTTAAAAAGCAAACCATTTCTCCAAATCATGTCATAAGCCTTTTCGATATCAAGGAATACACACAACATGTATTCCTGGTTGCATAAAGCTTTCTGTTCTTCAGTTTCAAGACGAACATGCTGATCTATACATGAACGCCCCTTTCTGAATCTTGGCTGGATGTGGGTAAGAAGCTCATTTCGTTCAAGATAATAGTTCAGGCGATTAGTAACTATTCTCTCCATGATTTTACATAAATTAGAAGTGAGAGCAATCGGTCTATATGATGCAGGAAGCGATGGATCTTTTCCTGGTTTGGGCACTGGAACTATTATTGCATGTCTCCATGTCCTAGGCAAGGATCCAGAACACCAACTTAAGTTCAACAGTTCCCGAATAACAGCTAGAGTAGAATCTGGTATATGCTTAAACATTTCATAGCACAACTCATCCGCGCCTGGTGCCGAATTATATGTTCTTGATATGGCTGCCTTAAGTTCATCATGAGTGATAGCTGTATTGATTTCAAAGCTACTTTCCAACATGGCAGAAGACATTTCAGGCATAAAGTTTGTTTCAAAGACTTGTTTATATTCTCTGAATTCATGACAATAATTTTCAGAACTGCTAACAGATTTAAATTGTTTAACAAGAGCATTTACTTTCTGACTTTTTGATACGAGTTCTCCAGCTTCTCCCATTACCGGTATAGGTGAACGAATATTATTTCCACCGATCGTTTTCACCTTGGACCAGATACTAGTTAATGATGTAAATCTATTAATATTAGAAATATATTCCCTCCAGCTCAATCGTTTTGTACTCCGTACAATACGTTGGAACGTAGCTCGTTTCTTACGAAAATCAGCCAAATCACATGGCAATGACGAGTGGCGAACCTTATTATATGCTTTTTTCCTTGCGATATTGGCTTTTTCACAGCTGTCATTCAACCAGGACTTTGTCGGGACTTTCTTAACAGACGATTTTCCAATGGACTCTTCTGCAATTCTTATTAATTGTGTTGTGACATTTCATTAGACATATTAACTTCACCATTTATAAGATCGGATGTAATATGTTCAGTACACAGACTAGAAAAAAGTGCCCAATTAGCCTTCTTGAATTTCCACAGAGGGAAATTATCACAAGAATCACGATATGGTCAAACCTGAATTTCAGTAAAAACAGGAAAATGGTCACTACCTAACGCATCTTCCTGAACTACATCCCAGTTACACTTACTGGATATGTGTGATGATATCATTGATAGATCTAAAGTAGAAAAAGTCCATTTGCCAAGATCCATGCGGGTCATTTTACCATCGTTTAAAAGGACAAGATCTGCTTTATCGAAAAATTGTTCAACAATCTGCCAATCCGTCTTGTTGCTTCCCCAAAACATATTATGGCTGTTAAAGTCCCCACATATAAAATATGGGCCTCCATTGGGATCAATTAATTTCAAATATTCATCTACGTTTGGCTTACCTGTATTATAAATATTAACAATAGTAATCGCTTTATCTTCCTCATAATGATTTTTTACTGCGTTAGCCTCATACACTGTATTTGGTAATTCTTGAACCTGATACGACAAATCAGTCTTAATAAATATAGCACAACCACCTCTCCGAGGATTTTTAGTATTCGGATTGCTGGTTAGTCTGTCCTGACGTAGACCAAAATAGCCATTAATTCTAAAATGACTCTCTGGCCAAAGAAAAGTTTCCTGTACACAAATAATATCCGGCAGTGGTGACCTATTTGATAGAAAATGCTTTAAATTATCCCCATGTGCAACAAAACTTTGTGCATTCCATTGCATTATGGTCAGGAATACTAAAGCTTTATCCATCATTCATCTCCACATGTACCTCACTCAACAGATCACTAGGAACATCGATGTGAAGATGTATTTTTGCCGCCGACACAAGACGATTAATCTGTTCCTCTTTGGTTGTTGCATTAAAGCATCCTGAAATCACCACAAACAAGAACGTTAAAAAGGTTTGAGAAGTACTAAGAAATGGATTGACTACCTGTGGAGAGCTGACTTGAGCTGTAACAGGTGGATTTGATACACTCTGGCTTAAATTTGACTCTCGTGACTGACATTTACAAATACAGGTAGGGTTAGGCCCAGATGTAGCTGCAAGAGGAACAGGACGGGTTCCAACTGTTGAGGCTTGTACCGACACAGATCGTGATTTCTGAGCGGCGGTTACAGTAGCTGCATAAGATGGAGTTGGAGTGGACTTCGACTATACGAGTTGCTTCAGCATAAGACAGTTTACTCTCTACTCGTACCCTTTGCACAGATACTGCCTCTTTGTATTTCTCACATCCCTTGTAGGCAGCACTGTGGCTACCACCACAATTGCAACACTTCGATCCTTTTTCCGAACAATTTTCTACTTTGTGCTCATCACTGCACCTGGGACATACAGGCTTTTTACTTTTACATTGGGTTGAGTCATGGCCAAAATTCTGGCAATTGTAGCATTTAATAGCTGGTGGGATATACAGACGCACACAAAAGGACTGATAATACATCCTAACACAAATGTGGGGTTGAGAAAGTAAGAAGAATGGAAGTAGTAAGTTCCTTTTCGTTTCCACGCAAAAGTCTTTGGGCACTTTTAACCTTTTGACTTTTCAATTGCTCAACTATCTCATCCTCATTTACATCTGTGTCAACATTGTAAATAACTCCCTTAGATTCACTAAGGCTCTTTGGGACAGAACTCTTGACACGAACGTCACAGACACACGCTACATTCAGTGCAATGTTAAGTTGCTCAGCAGACCTGCAGTGTATCACTAAATCTCCCTTTTCCAGTGTTTACATACTCCACATCACCAATGTTTTTATGGATATCCCGAGCCAAAGCAATTGGACTCAAGTTTGTCAAACGTAATCTTGGGTCAACAGAAGTAATAATGACAACAAATTTGATAGGTAATGACGAAGTCGTACCACTTACAACTCGGTCATCCTCATGTTTTCGTTTCAAACGTTTGGAAATCATTGACACGCATTTCTCTGCAAATTCAGCATCTGTCGAGGTTTCCTCAAATGAGGTTGAGTGAATATTATCATCCCCATCCCCATTAGTGTCGCTCTCCATACCCAAATATTCCTGTGACCAAGAGGAAATGAAAAATTTCACGCAGACACAATGCGCGAAAACCGAGGCCACGTGGTGCGGTAAGTCAACGCGAGACAACAACACACACAAATATGGCAAAATAAGCCAAATTGAAATATAAGCCAAACGCAGTTATGAATATCAAATTCTAGACCCAACACAGGCCCTTACAGCGGAGCGGCTGACAAGCACGTCCGACCCTGTCAACAGCCTAAGGCGGTCTCGATGAAGTAATGGGGAACATTCATCAGTTATCTCCCCTTACAGCTTCGCCATTAGATGACGCCAATCACTTCGGTCCTTAGTGTACTCCCGGCATAATGATGGCGTGCAAAGTTTGTTGCACGGTCGATTTCAAATGCGCAGCAATATTACGATGCCTGAAACGTGCTGCCGTGCCTCGGGATACTGCAATAGAGGTTCGACGTTTAAAGAACCACTAAACTTTGTTTTTGTTACTCTTTAACCATTACATATGAAAGATTTGTGGTTAGTCTTATGCGGAACACCAAATTTATTCTTTAAAACTTGTGGTTAATTAATACCGAGCGATTAAAAGTGGCCAAAAGTCGCCTGCTTCCCTCTCGCCCGCCAACGAAACCACAGACAGGTTACGTAACTCTGTCGCCAGAGCACTGCAGTGACGTCATATGAGGAACGATTTTCAGTTAGTTGTATAGAAAGTGTGTAGCACGCCTATCATTTTGATGATTTCGACATGAACGACGACATGCCGAATCGTTGCTTTGTCGTCAATTGCTCCTAGGGTCGGGTGATGGTGTCACCATGCACAGATTTCCACAGGATCCCGCAGTTCGTGCTAAATGGGTTATGTTTGTGAGTGCGAAGCGAGCGTTGTGGAAGCCTGAAACGATATCTTACTTGTGTTCAGATCGCTTCACGGAAGTTAAAGAATCAAAACTACTTTTACTAGTTATAGTAAAATATGTATATGATTGATGACCATAAAGATTTTCCATAACACAACTTGTAACATAACGATTTCTTCCTCGGAAGTGAGGTTGTGGTCGAAGTAACAATAATATTGTAAGTAGTATTATATTGACACCCACCTCGCTGCCAGGAGAGAAATTGTTATGTTATACGCTATGTCATGCAAAATCCTATTGGCTATCAATAAAATACATATTTTACTACCAGTAGAAAGTAGTTTTGATTTTGTAACTCGGTGAAAACAAACCTAAATAGCATTTATCCACAGACTGGCGGATGTTCCTGACAGGGCGCCGCCATTTTTGAAAATCGTAAAGTCTGTTAGAATTAATGAGATTATAGTTTGTTTTCATCAAGTTAGAAAATCAAAACTACTTTCTACTCGTAGTTAAATATGTATTGGAATCATAACCAAAAGGGTTTTGCATGACACAACTTATAACATAACGATTTCTTCCACGGAAGCGAGGTGGGGGTCGAAGTCACAATACTGCGCGATAAATTTCTTGCTACATTCACATGGTTAATGTCCACTCACCAGTATGTAGATACTAGTCAATGTGCGTCTTTATATTTGGTCTTATAATCCTAATTAGTTTATTATCATACTTTTATGCATTTTGAAACTAAATAAAAAGCTGACGATCTGCTGATACTTATAGTGAATTTATAACAGAACTGTAATATCTAGACATTTTATAGTTTGCCAATGTGAATCATAATTCGCACACACACCCTAGTGTATGTTGTCTGTCTCATTACACTTCACGGCGAAAACAATGATTCTGTTGAATGCTACGACAAATGATTAAAAACAAAATGCAAATATTAAAATTAAAACAGATTAAAGTTATAGGAACAATATCAGGCCATTACCTTGTTTGAGGAATGTATCCATCAATATCCACAAAACTGTTCCAAATGATGTGTCTTTTAACAGTTTAATATACGAAAAAGTGATAAATCTTTTCAGGTATTGGTGTATAGTCTCATTGGTCACCCAAGATAGCACACCTGGCAACTAATTGCATAATGTCCGCCTTTCATTAAAAACAGTAATTTAGTTAGCCAATAATGGGCAATCAATCAATGTATTGCCGGTTAATCCTTTGAAAGAAGGACGTTGTTTTACGCAGACACCGACACGGCAGAGTGTATTCAGTATAGATTAGTAAATCTACATACATAAACACTACCTTTGACAATTCCGCTGTGTAAGATAAAAGTAATTAATCAATCAGCGTGTTATCGGTTAATCCTTTGATCGATGTTCATAATGTTGAATATTTACTCCAGACACAAGAAATGCCAAATGGGAACCTTTGTCGGGTAATCTAAGTGTGTTACCACTAATTATACCTGTTATAAATTCATTAACTGACCATCAAGTGAATGATGACAAATAACATGTGTAGGTTTATACCACCTAACACGGGTTACAACAAGGAGTATTAATTGCTGTATTGCATGTGAAAACTTATGGGCCGACACTGTTTTGAGAATACAAACAGATTTTACATGACATGATTAAATATCGAGGTAAAAAACACAGAAATGGGATCAATTTGGATCAGTCATTATACAAATAGGGCCTAACGACACCAATCAATTGTGACAGAAGCGTCTATGAAAACAAGTTGTAACTCGGAAACTAGGCAAAGCAGGAGACAAAATTAAATGACAGTAGATTGTGAGAACATATAGCTTTCATTTTCCACAACAATTGTCACGATTTCAGGTTTATACAAGCCTGTAAACAAGATAATTTACCCCCTAAAATGTAGATGAATTCTGCATCGGCCCTCAAAGCTATTCCTCATATGACGTCACAGAGTCGCGCCGCCTGATTGGTTGAAATTTCGTTCGCGGGTGAGAATTGTGCACTGTTGTCAAAAAGGTCGATTTAAGTCAATTAAAGGTCGAAATGAGTAGTTTTAATGACGGGGTTTCATTTATAACGATGCCAGTTAGTGATTTATGTATTTTACCCCCTAGGGTTTAACAAGTAAATTGTGACCTTTAACAATAACACCTTTGCTCCCTTCATTGTTGAATTAAAGTTTACCAAGAATGCTAATACACAGTTGACTTTTCCTGGACTGTATCAGCTGACCCACTTAACTCTGGTGGATACTTGTGATGTTGAATGTAACATCAGTGAGGTCGCTGGGGAGGCAACAATCACCCATGATGATTTTGATGGCAAGAATATTGAGCCAAACATTTTCTCTCCAGACTGGGCACAGGCCAAATATGAAAGTAACTGTATATCAACACAGAGACAAACATGTCAGTGCTTCCAGTACTAACTATACTGAGTCAAAAAAAGAAACTTCACATTCTTTCTTCAGGGCACTATAAAAGAACAAGAGATGGTAAGATGTTTAAATTGTTATTATTTCATTGCTGAGATCTGTGTGATGTACTCGATACACTGACAGTGCCATAATCAGTTCCATTAGGCTACACCGCCGTTCCAAAACATGCGTATACAGAATTTCAAGTCACAAGAATAAAAATGCGAAATTTCTCAGTTCAATATCGTGTATGGCCGCCCCGCGCATTCACCACTGCCAAACACCGTCTCCTCATCGACTGCCTGATGCTTGTAAACACGTGGTTGGGGATTCTGCGCCATTGCTCTTGCAAGGCAGCGCCAAGGTCCTGCAAATTCTGAGGTTGGTTAATAAGACCACGAAGCCTTCTCCACAGTGCATCCCAAACGTGCTCTATTGGATTAAGGTCAGGGGACCTCGATGGCCAGTCCATGACGTTGATTCCAGCGTTTTGAAGGAAATTTCGTGTCAACATCGCGGTATGCGGCCGAGCATTATCATGCTGGAACTGTAGACCTGGGCCATGAGCCGCCATGAAAGGAAAGAATTCAGGGGTGAGCACCTGGTTGCGGTAAGCAGCAGCTGTGAGGTTTCCACGGATGACCAGAAGTCGGGAACGGTTGTTCCCACAGAAAGCACCCCACACCATGCAACTTCCGCCCCCGAATCTGTCGATTTCCTGTACACAACATTGGGCATACCATTCACAACGTCGCCTGCCGTCCGCGAATCTGAGGGTAAACCTGGATTCATCGCTAAAGACGACTCGATTCCAGTCTTTCTGGGTCCATCGGGGGTGACGTTGGGCCCACAGCAGACGTTGACGTTGATGAAACGGCGTCAATATTGGCCCACGATATGGACGTCGAGAATGGAGATTGGCAGCCCGCAACCGATTTCGAATGGTCTGTGAGGACAGTCGACCTCTAAACATCTCTGCCCTGGTTCGTGTAGCCGGCAGAAATCTGTCACGTAGGTGACGTAGGACGATTTGACGGTCTTCTGCTCGTGACGTCACACGTGGACGATCCGACCTTGGGCGATCAGAAGTGGTGCCAGTTTGTTGTAGACGACCTCGCAAGTCATACACAGTACGACGGCTGCATCCCATTGCTCTTGCGACGTCAATAACTGATCTTCCCGCTTGCAACATGCCAACGGCACGTTCACGTTGCACATTTGACAATCGTGGCATTTCAAGTACCGTTAGAACTGTGGTTTAAAAGTGTTTTTTCAATTCTTGAGGCCAATGCAAACACGTGCATATGAAGACAACTTTGATGCGAAGATCACGTGATCGACTGCACGTGCAAAACCTGATTTGGCACTAACGTCATTTGCACGACGAATGGATGGGTTTGAGTGGGTTTTGCTAACGTTTTTCTAGAGTCGAAAGATAGGGATCCCATCATGGTGTGGGTAGGAATAGGCCTAGAGCGGGTCCTGTGGTGTTCCAGTACCTTGGTCCAGGGAGAGGAGGCTGCATCACAGCGATGCGCTACATCGACCAAGCTCTCAGACCCACGTCATACCACATTTCGCAAGTCACGGGAACAACATTTTCCATCATGATAACGCCCGGGCCCATACCGCCAGAGCTACACGTGACTTCCTACAGCAGAATGGTGTCAACATTATGCAGTGGCCAGCCCTTAGTCCTGAATTAAACCCAATTGAACATCTTTGGGATGAAATTCAGAGGAGACTGAATAATGTCATACCAAGGCCGAACACAGCCGATTTATTGCGACAGGCCTTTCTTAGCGTGTGGTTCCAGGTGCCAGTGGCCATCAATTGATTGGTGCACTCCATGTATAGACGCTGTGCTGCAGTTATTGCCGCTCGCGGTGGTCACACTAGATACTGAAGTCAAGAGTCTGAATGGACTGCAAACGTTCACGTAATGTCTTTGAATTATGCTGAGTTATTCATTGATGTGTCAAGATATCGTACACAAAAAATGTTTTTCATACGCTTATTATGTCCATTTCTGTAATGATTTGATTACAGTGCCTATCTAATTTTGAATTCGTACTGACGTTGTTTTTTTCCTGCAGAGTATATTTATGTATCCAGTTAAATTAATTGGTCTCAAAATTCTGGAATGGTTATTGTACTTAGTTGCGCAAAAGGATGGAACCCAGTCAACAGGAAACGAGACCGTTGTGTGATCAATGTTTTGACTTGACCAGATCGGGTGGTCAGACACGCTGACTTGATTGACATCATATTCCGAATGCGTAGATCTATTCCCATGATACTGATCACTGGATTGTCTGGACCAGACTCGATTATTGACAGATTGCCGCCATATAACTCGAAAGTTTACGAGTGCGGCGTTAAACAACAAACAAACAGAAAACTCTAATTCAGTACCAAGATATACAATTTCTCAAAGTTTGCCTGTAGTTTCTGTGTTTCCAGTCACCTGTCCCCTCTGAATCATTCCGACGAGAAATACTCATATGTAATCTTACCTCATTTTTCCCGTCAAGGTGGGATGTTATGCCCTAATTTGATAAAAAACTGGTCAGTTTGATCTTTCTTCATTTTTCAAAATTGTTTCCGAAGCAAAGCAAATCGATCTTGAGAATAAATGTATTTAATCACCACTACCGGGTGATCTAAATCTTAAGATTTCATGAAATAGGTTATATAATTCACGAAAAACATTATTTATATGTATTTTTGTCGTCCGTTCGCTCTCTTGTTGGATGAAGTTGGAGATGTGAAATGTATAACAGTACGGATGGTCTAAGGTAAATGGGCCCTCAGCTTACCGAACTCCTTCGCTAGGAAACCCGCAATGACCATACTCTGTGCATACTGTTTGCCGTTCACCTCAAGCACCGGGATCTGTCCGAATGGAAGATCTGAAAAGAAACGAACCGCGAGTAAACATATTCTAATTACTCGTGTATTAGTTTGGGATTCAAATGGCAGCATTATGAAAGAAGTAGTATACACAATAGCAGAACGGGATCACGTCCTTCCCAAAGCCTTAATTAGGTAATTAAGGCTTTGGGAAGAACCTAATCACTTTCCTATGTTGTGTATACTATTACTTTCATAATGCTGCGAGGCGATTGAAAAATATTTTAGCAAAATGTCTCCTGCTGTCACAACCCCATCGAGGGAGAGAGAAATAGAAAGATGCGATGCGCAAGCTTCCTCCCTCGTGGCATTGCATCCAACTGTGTACTCTCGACGAGAGCGCCCCCTTCCAGATAACCTTACATAAAGTTTCGAGAGTTGCAAGGAAACCATAGAGGCTAGACGGGATACAAACTCACAAATCGCACAGTTGCGCGGCTGCACGGAAGCAAGCTGACCCCAGCAGCTACTCGAACTGAGTCTCGGTATTCGATTTTCCTAGTTGAGCGAGCGTGGTGTCAGAGATGACAGGTCACAGTTCACAGGTCACAGGTCACAGTTCACAATTGTTTTCCTAGTCTGGGTTGGGCGAGCGCGGTGGGCGAGTCGCAGTGTGTTTGTCTCTCTGCACTGCTATTCATCAACAGCTCGCTGAGCTGGCTGGCTACGGTATTTAATGATAGTTTTGGACGAGGTCCCTCATTTTTTTTACGATCCATTGCTCCTGCGGGAGTAAAAATATGGTTGAATGAATGATGGTGGACCGTATCTCTCTATTGCCAGGTGTTCAGCTCGGATTGATAAGTAGCTCTCATTCGCTGAGCACTATCAGTGGACTTCATAGTGTGATGGTAACAGAGCTGGATTCACAATACTGAGGTCCAGCGTTCGAATCGCAGTAGCAGCCACCCTAGCCAGTTGACAGTGACAGGAGGTTATGTAGGCCAGACGTACATACAAGAACGTTTGACCCACTTATATATCCTACTGAGACTGCATAGCCACCACGGCTCTGATGACGAATTTAGGCTGTGAAATTGGAGCTGATGGCTGATATCACGAGAAATACAACTCTGAAATATTGACGGGCTTGATTCAAGGAAGCCCTGTTCAAGAATTAAACGTTCAAACACCAAATGAACATGTTGAGAAGCGACGGACACAGGATATACGGACTGAGAATCAACAAGACGTCGCTGTCTCCCATGGACACAAAACGATGGAGACACCACTTACGCCTACGGACACACGCACATATTAAATGGGCACAAAACGCACACAATACATACATGGAGAACATTTATTACAGCCCACGCGTGTACTGGAAAGGTGCGGTTGCCATCCCGAAACTCGCCAAAGCCGCTCGAGTCTCAGAAGAGAAAGCCGAAGCTTGGCTGAAAAAACAAGCTATCTGGCAAGTCTACCTTCCGGAACTGAACGCTGTCAATAAATTTCAGACCGTCTAACGAGAATAAGATGGTTTTTTTCCATGTTGTTGGGGATGCACGTAAGGTTGCTGTTGACCTTCGCGATGGCCTGCATGATCAAGTGAGAATCGTAACCGCGAAGATTGAGAAATACGACGAGGATTTTGATGGTTTTGGGATTGATTTTGAGCTTCAAGTTGCACGCGTCGTGAGAGACACCTCTATACTTACCGGTGACAGTCATCTCTCACGGAATCACCACACAGGGTTTCGTCGCACACGTGGCAGTGAGTGCTGTCGTCGTGAGCTCACTGCTCGTCTTGGGTCATGCGCATGGGGACGATGGTGTACAACTTTTTTCTGATGATTTACTCTTCGCTTTCCAAACACCTGAGAATTTTTTCGGCCGCGTCAGGACCTCTGTACATCACGGGAGCGTTGGTTTTCCCGTCGCATCGAATGACCACGTAACCGAACCCGCAGGCTTCATGCTCTAGCGTTTTGTGAGTGAAACTTTTTCTGGGGATTTGAACGGCCATCTCTCCCACACCTCGGCAGGTCGGCTCCCGTGAAGCCATGCAGGCACCGTTCGCAAAAGTGTTTTTTCCCGTCGTATTTCTATTGATCATACAACAGTCTGCTGAAACTTTTATCCATGCGTAGTGATACTTGTCGGCTTGCTGGATCATGAATTATCTGATCGTCTTGCGTCGTCTGTCGTTCGGGAGGGATCCTGTGCACGATCGTTTTGTTCCCTTCGTGTCCGAAGATGTTGATGGCTATGTGGTCGTTCTGTTTTTCGATTTTGGGGATCTAGGAGATGGGAGTGGGTTCGTCTATGCCGTCCCAGTTAAGCCCATCGTCTTCGGGATAGCTTGAATGTCTGTTCGAATTAACGTTAGCCGGAAACAAAACTGATCTGATCGAAACACTCAGCATTTGTTTTTGACGTTGACCATGGCTTGTTTTCTCTTGTAATATTGTGGCAAGTCCAGGTATGATCTGCCTTTGAAAGGTTCGTACTTGGCTACGTCCAGATAAACTGTGTCGATCCTGTCCACGACCCACCCGGAACCCATGTGCGTGTAGTGTTCCAGTGATTCTCTTATTTTTTGCAACGAGGTGTCGATGGACGCATGAATGAGCTCGACTTTCCTCATGCGCGAATAACCTCTCAGCCCACTTTCCTTCGCTCGGAGCTTGAGTTCTTTCACCGTGGCAGGAGGAGGTTGTTCGACAGGTTTCACTCCACGTTTTAGTCTAATTGTTTTGCAATCAACACGGTCACAGCTAGACCCAGCATGATTAAATTCAGCTCCCGGCATTTCTGTTCCGGGGAAGGCATGTAATACTGATTGGTTTTTGCCTGCGAGTCGTTGATGTTTACGTTTCGCTTCAACTTCGGACTCGTTCGACGTTCGAAATTTGGAGAAGAGATAATTGCTGCCGGAAAATGCCAGGCCGTTGACTAAAGCCCCCACCGACCATCACGGCAATCGTAGCCAATTTGTATATTATTCTATAATGTTTAATATTACTTTAAAATATTTTCCGGTATAATTCCTTGTTTCACGAGAATGTCCTTGGTGGCCATTGCCATCCCTAAGTCCATGACGAGCATGCCCATGTCCTGCACATTGAAGTCGAGTTTGATCATAGGTTGTTTGAGAACCATTTTCTTTATACAAGCGTAACCTACGACCACTGGCGCGACCACTGCGGCGTGATATGCATCGTTGACGAATGTTTTTCCTTCAGACATCGTGTGTGTATATAAAATATATATTAATTGCATAATATGCGGATTGACTTCTAATTGTGGTTGCGGCGTTGGTTTGGTGGTGGTTTTGGCTTGTTATTATCATATAGCATAACGGCAACCACGCTTAATGCTGTTGCCATGGGGACAGCTGCTGCAGTGGCAATCCACCGAGTATATTAGGTATTATTTTTGTGGTGCTTGGCTAAACCACCTTTTCTACCGGCGGTGAGGATTTTTGGTGGTGACTAGTTGCATCAGTGTTGACTCCTCCTCTGGCGTTGTCGTTTCCTCCTGTTGCAGGGCAGCATCCATGTTGTATATTATTATTTTGTTCTTCTTTAAATTGAAAATGCTTTGCCGTGATGATCGGTTACCGGAGCCAAAAACATGACATATCTGTAGTACAGCACGCAGCTGACACCGCTCAAAGCGTGTTCAATGAACGGATCATTCTCGAGAGCTTCCCCGCTGGTAAAGTCGACGTTCCGGCGGAATGGGAAGGAAGTACGACTCTATGCCAGGGTGTATATCTGAGTCATGGCCGAACCTATGGTTTTCGCCATTTCGTCGCCAAGTCTTGACTTGTCGTTCACGTACAGCTTATCGATTTCTTCGGCGGGCATTTTATGAAGTTTATCGGGAGTGTGGTCCCCACCCAAGTATTGTTTGGCTTTGCCGCTGACAGCGAGCGCCACCAGTATTATCATCATTATCCATCATCATTTGTTCAAGCAGTTCGTTGCAATCAATCTTATAATGTAACAGAGGATTTTTAAATCTAAATAAATAAAATACGACGCACGCTAAAACACTCGACAAGGTACGGGCTGGTCCGTTTTTAGGACGAGTTTTGTCGTTTCATTTTGGCTAACAGTTTCTTCACTCAGTCTCGTTCTTGTTTGGTTGGGATCACGTCCTTTTGTGGCAAGCATTCCTCGAACGAATCCCTGTCCTTGCAGTAAAATATGGCGATCCATCGCGTCTGTTCCCGTAAGTCTTTCAGCACCGAGTTGAATTTCTGCATCAGCACCCAAACGCTGTGTTTCATGTGCCGGCCTGAGAAGGCCAGGTACGACAGCACGTCTCTTTTTTTCACGATTTCCTTGGTGCTGCAGTCGTCCAGGATGAACAGCGTCGATTCTCCTTTAAATTTGTCGTGGTAAGCGCACAACCAGTCCTGAAGTCACCATCGCCAGCGTTCTGACAACCTTGGGCTTCATCATCCTTGGGCTTCATCATATCGACCCTGGTCGTATCGCTGTCGGGCAGCGGCACACCAAGCCCAACACCACCAAGTCAATCAGGCGACGTCCGAGGCTTGATAAAAAAAAACATTTGAAATCTCTGATTGTTTGCCTGCACGTGAGGAGGCTGCTGCTGCTGTCATCATCATGATTTTACTTCCGGGTGTCGGGGGTGGCGCCACCACGATGCCAGTTTCACTCGTATGCTACGGTGCGACTCGACTCACGTTATTGACATCCGGATTCACGCCCAACTGTTGATCGCCGGTGGCGATGACGATTTCATTGTTGTAGACCATGTCTCTGTTCACCCTCAGTTGCATGTCGGTCTGAGCCATATACAGTACCACGACGAACATGTAGTCGACTTTCGACCGGGCGTATTCCAGAGCGTTTTGATAGTGCTCCATGACACTCGGCAGATCGACCGGAGATGCGATGGCATCCTCGACGGTCGACACGAACTGTTTCTGCACGTTATAAGCCGTCCCTTGACCGACGATGCCGGAATGCGTTTGCGTCTGCGCGCCCAGCACAGCCCACACGTACGTTCGAAATACGATGCCTGCACGAGAAAACCCTTTCTAATTATCCAGCATGAACACTTTCCAATCGCTGCGGGTCCCTGACGAAACTTCCAAACGCAGTAATCCTTGCTGTCATTGAAAGACATGTAATCGTCATTCCACTCGTTCATTGTGACGTAATGATACGACTTGTAACCCCAATCTTTCAGCAGCTGTTTGCTGGCTTCCACGAGAGACATGTTCTGAACAATGGGAATGCCCAAACCATGGTTCGGACCCGGCATACGCCAATCGACCATTTTCGGATCTAGTTCGAATTCACCACAAACGCGTTCATAAGCCTGTCGATCGTATGGATTGTTGCGTTCCATTCCTTGTCCTGCGGAATCGGATCACCAATCTCTTTCAGGATGCGTCTAATCGGGTAGTACACGTGAAACGAGAACACAGAGCGACTCAATTCATTGCGACGAGTGTCATCGTTCAACGTCACACCACATCCCGTCGTAGCGGACCACACGGCAAAATTGTATTGATTCAGCCAGAACTGCATCAGGTTTTTAAACCGTGCGTGCACCGTTTTCACATTCGTTACCGAAAATCCGTAATTTTTAAACACGTCGATGAAGCGAGATCTGAAATGTAAACCATCCTTTGCATCGACCCCGATCTTCATATGCGTGAGATCTAAATCGCTTTTAGAATAAAACACTCCCGCCTTGTACATATTGAATTATTATTATGTCGTATATATACATATTTTCAATATAGAACAAACTTTATGGATAACAACTTCTTTTTATTTGTGAGTGCGACGTTTCGATTCAGATTCTTGTACCTTGTCAAGCATAATGAGTGAGCACACGCTCATTGTTATCCATAAAGTTTGTTCTATATTGTACTTCCCAACTTCTCAAATGCCACTCAAAGAAGTTACATATTTTCAATATGTACATGATGAGCGGCGAGTACGTGCAACTGCTGCACGCGATCGATAACATGTCGGGTCAGCTCGAAGTCGCGCTCTGCGATATCATCTACTACCCGCGATGGACCAACATCAGCAGCAGCAACAACAGGCTGTTCGTCAATAATGCCCGCATCCACGGGTGGCTTCTACAGCGTGTGCTCACTCAACGATGAAATCTTCAAACCCGTGGCAGCCGAACTCAAAATGAACGACTCGAACGGCACGGTCATGTAAGGCAACAAAGGAAAAATCGACTTGAGACTCACCCGGAGACTCGATCAGCTGAGCATGACTGACAACGTTCAAGGTGAACGACCTTCCACACTGCTGAGAGCCATGCCGGTGAAAACGGAAAAGTACAACGACAGCAGAACCGAATCGTTTTCATCGCGGCAGTACAAGAAATTAACATGAGGCACCATCACGGAATTGAAAATATCAGTTTTAGACATTAAACACGATCCCATAAGTATAGGATATCTCAGCGCGATGCTGCATATACAACAATGACCGAGTTTCAAGGTCAAGGAACACACGTTAGAAAATGCGCCAACATAGTGATCTCCGACCCTGGGGACACCCGCGGATTCGACGGCAAACTGTACGCCTTGCAACTGAAAAACAACATTTACAAACGCGTCGAACTGCCCTCTACTGCCGGCGGTAGCAAGAACGACCTAGGCGATTTCATCGATACAGAGGGAGCGGTCAACAACACACGGTACGACTGGTCCGAGGACGAATGGAGGATAACCCCAGCGTTCTGCGGCAGGCTATTCCACCTGGACGACGTCGAGACCACACCTGTCTCCAGAAACACGCACTACACTCTCGTTTGCAACGACGACAACAAGTTTGTATTAGTGCCATCCCAAATCGACTCAAATCACAACATCATGCTCAGCTCTCCCCATGTTTTCACGGACACGAAGATCACTATCTAATGAAAGGCGTGAACAACAGAACGCTGCTCTTGGCTTACGTCCGGACGCATAGACACAGCGTGATCATCAGCACGCTGAAGCAAAAAGTAGACCACACGCTATCAAGCAAACCCAGGACGCAAATTGTGGGATTCCAGATGGTGTCGGAATTCGACAGCATGGTAGACATCCTGGAAAATCTGCCAGCGAAATCCACGCTGTACATCCAAGTCTACCTACCAGCACCTGATTTCGTCGAAATCGTGAAAGGGCCAAACAACAACAATACCAAATTTGCTCCGTTTACATGCAGGTGAACGCAAATGCCTACACCAGTCTGCAGGGAGTCGATGTGACCGTGGAAGACACGATATTGCTTTCTAAAATTTTCCTACCAGACAACATACATCTCATGGCTTCGAAGTGCACGTCCGAGGAATTATCCGAAAACCAATTAAAAACCCTTTCGTAACATATATATACAATGAACCCCAATGTCACGATCAGCGATCTCGGGGACACGGAGGGATGCGATCTGCCCGGCGAGGAAAACAACTTGTATGTTCTGCACTTAAAAGACAACGCATACGAGCGGGTGTCACTAGCAGACTTCAAAGAGCCTGACTGGTTGATCGACATGACCCTCACCTCACCCCACATATCTTTTAACAACAATGGTTACGTCTCCGCAATTACGAACAACGGGATCCTTTTCACATCTTTCACTCCAGGTTTTGATATACAAGTTTTACGAATACCAGGTCACACGGGCAACATGTTAGCTTCAAACGACGTGGCTTTATATTTACTGTTCGACGTACCCAATTACCAACAGGATTTTTTCGATTCAAATTTGACTATCAAATCACACATCACGCTCGTAATAGAAGTCTATCTCGCAGACGCTCGTGGGTCAGAACGAACACTTTTGGCTGGGTTGACAATACGCTGGTTCGACAGACACAATCACCAATGGTGTCGTACCGTCATAAGACTGGGATCGACACCCTTAGTAAGCCTCGATGGGGTTCGTGTCATAGAAAATAATTCGATTCATGTCTAAAATGTTTACGGGTATGATAATCTAAACCTTATCAGCCTCAAGTACATCTATCGGACATTTACGGAAAACCAATTAAATATTATCTTATAAAAAAACATATATATATATACAGGATGGGACTGTACCCGGTCGTGGATGAAGTAGCAAAAACACTGGAAACTGTAGACGGGTTTCGTTTGCAACAGTTATGCGAGATCAAACAACAAATAGAACAAGAACGTGATACATTACAGAAAAAATATCACAGGGCTGTCAATTCCGTGGACGGTGTCGATACCACCGTGATGGCAACCAGCATGGGATTAGGCGCGACTGGTGTCGGGTTATTATCCACTGTTGTGGCCGCACCCGTGGTGCTGGGCATCGAAATAACAGCTGGAGTGGCAGGGTTGGTGGGATTGGCCCTTAAGTTCGTATCTCACAGACTGAAACGTAAAGCATTGAAACACAACGAACTTAGAATTCTAGCCGAAGCTAAGTTAAACACGATAGACGATCATTTTTCCACCGCACTCACCGACTGTAAAATCTCAGAGGAAGAGTTTCGTTTGGTGCTCTCAGAACTCGCAAAATTCCACAGAATGAAACAAGACATTCGAACAAAGACTCGTAAAATGCTGTCATCAGCTGTCATCAGCGAAGAAGAGAAAAAAAAGTACATACAACAAGGAAAGCAACAGGCCCGGCAAATAAGCTTTCCTTACGAAAACCAAACAAATCATAGAAGGAGATTAACAATAAATTGTTTCGCGGATATCAACATAATGTAGCCAGCCAGCTCAGCGAGCTGTAGATGAATAGCCGAGCAGAGAGACAAACACACTGCAACTCGCCCACAGTGCTCGCTCAACCCAGACTAGGAAAGCATTTGTGAACTGTGACCTGTCAACTCTGACATCACGCTCGCTCAACATAGACTAGGAAAATCGAATACAAGACCAACGAGAGCTATGGTGGCTCAGTTCGCGTAGCTGCTGGGGTCAGCTTGCTTTCGTGCAGCCACGCAGCTGTGCGATTTGTGAGTTTGTATCCCGTCTAGCCTCTATGGTTTCCTTGCAACTCTCGAAACTTTATGTAAGGTTGTCTGGAAGGGGGCGGCGCTCTCGTCGAGAGTACACAGTTGGATGCAATGCCACGAGGGAGGAAGCTTGCGCATCGTATCTATCTATTTCTCTCTCCCTCGATGGGGTTGTGACAGCAGGAGACATTTTGCTAAAATATTTTTCAATCACCTCGCCACTATGAACAAGTACAACAATTTACATTGGATAGTTAGCCTTTCGAGAGACAGATCCCATGCTCACTAAAAAGTGAATATTTCCTAAACTTTTAGACCGATTTTCGTGAAATTTGCATGTACCTCCATAGTAGTATACACAATAGAGGCACGGGATTAGGTTCTTCCCAAAGCTTTTATTACCTAATTAAGGCTTTGGGAAGGACGTGATCCGGTTCCGCTATTGTGTATACTACTAAAGTCATCAAAGAAAAAAATGGTTTCCGTTTCATTTGGCAGCAAAACAACACATCCTTGATGCCTTTTCGTTTTGTGACATTTTTAAACGAATTATCTCGAAGTACAATATCGAATCATCACGTAATGCATGAACTCTTTCTTTGAACTTCACCAATGATAGTTGTGATGTGAGATGGTATTCGTGATAACAGTTAGTCAAGTTTTAAAAAGAAATAGAATCTGGGATATTATGAGTTCATGCACAGTGAACCTCATGAATCCGGACATTCAAATGATAGCTTTATGAAAGTCACTAAAGTAGAACATGGTAGCGCGATCTTAAGTTCGGTTTCATTGATGTTCTAAACAAGATATCTTTCAAGCTAGCATACCTACTTGTCTTGAGACATTAACAAGCGAATTACCTCGAATGACGAATGGCAAATATCGATTCAAATCGTACTCTTTCTTTGACCTTACAAACATGATAGTTATTCAGTAAAAATAGTAAATTAATATAATAACAAATCAGTCAGTCTTTTTTAAGATTAAATCTGCGATATTATGAATTTATATGTATACAGTGAACCTGATTAATTCGGACGGCACCGCTCCCAGTGACTTCGTCCGGATTGAAATATTTGGGATGACCGAACCATTGCTGAATAAAAATTTATTTGTACATATACATATACATACAATATATATTGTATATATTGATGTTCAAAACATGAATGTCCGTTATGCAGAGAGTCCGGACTAAAGAGGTTTCCCAGTATTGTGTCACACGGGGATGGGTTTAGCAGGTCAAGTTTTTTTTCGCTGATATATTCGTCCTGTGCTTGCTATCAGTGACCCAGCTAGAAGTACGTGCAACTAGTCACAACATGCAAAGGTAGTGGTTTCATATACAATGTAATCACTCGCTTTGAGCTGGGGTACCGGCGGCCACAAAGTTAGCACGTCAGAATAGTAACCATGATATGGATTTTTATATTGCGCTAAACTCCACACCAAAGATCATTGTTACCCCAGATAACCCAAGCTGCCTGTGAGGCACTAGAAGGTTATAGTCACATGAATTATCCCACTGGGTACCCATTTTTTTGCTGGCAGTTTGTGAACAAACTCAGTTAACTCACATTAGCCAATGATTTGAATCTTGACTGGCACTGTAGAAACTTTGAAGTTTTATGACTTACATTGAATGCTTTACTAAATGACATTTGACTGATTAACACAAGGAGACATTTAAAACATATAAAAAGATTGTTTGCTGGTTGGCGAAAAAGGAATTTCACCTTAATTTAAAAAATCACCGTCATTAAAACTATTTTAAATTTAGTACACATCTTTTCCGCATTTCCTAACCCACCCAAAACCTTTATTAATGATTTGAACAGCATAATCTTCAAATGTCTGTGGAGTGATAAAAGCGACAAAATTAAAAGAACAACCATAACTAGAAATTATCATGAAGGTGGCCTCAGAATGATAGACCTGGATTCTTTTATCAATGCTTTGAAACTATCATCATTAAAACGCTTTATAAAGAAGAATACAAGCTTTAATAACATCTTTCCATTGAGACATTTGCTAACTCTGGGCTCAAATGACGTTGATTGTTTATCTAATTCAGACAACACTTTTTGGAGAGGTGTACTTTTGGCCTGGGGGTATTTTATAGAAAACACAACCTAGACTGTGAAGATGTAAACCAAATCATGGTACAACCACTGTGGTTAAATCATCATGTTAAATCCTCATATATGATACAGAATTGGTTTGATCATGGTTTACACAGTATCAGAGATATTTGTGGTGAAAGTGGCTTTATCAGCTCCAACAGATGTACAGAATAAAATTTACTTTCCAGGATTATCAACGCTTTTTACACAATATTCCAGATACTTGGAAGCATCTTATTAGAAACAAAACTCATCATTTATGTCAGCTGAATATCAACAGTATTAATCTCGATATGATCTCAAATGATACAAGCTCAAGGATATTTTATGATAAATTGATTTTTAAGAATGATAATATTCCCAAAATATTAGAACATTGGAACTCTGTTTTTGACCATAATATCAACTGGAAAGATGCCTTTGTTTTGGTATATGAAATGTGCCAATGATTGCAAGCTATTAGACTTTCAGTATAGATTCATTAACAAAGTAATATACTTTGAGTTGAAAATGAAGTTAGTTAATGATGATCTGTGCTCTTTTTGTAAAATTGAATCTGAATAATATTTTACATGTCTTATATGAGTGTCAGACTTTTAACCTTCTGGCAAAAAGTAGAGAATTTCATTAATTCCACAATAATCTGAAATAACAACATACTCTGTAATGTTTTGCTTTAGGCTCAAACACTCACATAGTTAATCATATCTTACTCATATCCATTAAGTCTTAAACAGCTTACCCTATCATTTGACATATTTATCTCAACAATAAAGGACATTTGTAAATTTGAACAATTCCTAGCAAGAAAAAATAACAGAAATAGCTACTCTAAGAAAAAAATGGAACCAAAGGCCTGAATATCCTTTGAAGCGGTCATAAAATGACCAATCACTGTGTTCACTTGTACCACTACCATCAATGTAACATCACATTGTGCGTTCTACCATCAATGTAACATCACTTTGTGCGTTCTACCGTCAATATAACATCACTTTGTGCGTTTTACCGTCAATATAACATCACTTTGTGCGTTCTACCATCAATGTAACATCACATTGTGCGTTCTACCATCAATGTAACATCACATTGTGCGTTCTACCATCAATGTAACATCACTTTGTGCGTTTTACCGTCAATATAACATCACTTTTTGCATTCTACCATCAATATAACATCATTTTGTGCGTTCTGCCATCAATATAACATCACTTTGTGCGTTCTACCATCAATATAACATCACTTTGTGCGTTCTACCATCAATGTAACATCACTTTGTGCGTTCTACCGTCAACGGAACATCACAGGAAAAAGACATATTTAAACATTTTCAAAAGTTGTTCAAATATTCTCTACAAAAAACCATCATTAGTTGACGCACTAAAACTGTGTAGTCTCGGATTATATTAGAGAAACAACATATAAATAGTTATCATAATTACTTAATAGGTGTTGTGTGTTTAAATCATAATGCCACTTTGAACATCACACCGTGCTGTAACAGCTCAATTCAAGAGATCCAACAATGGCGAGGTTCAGGTTGACCTCACTCAGCTTTACTAATGTTGTGTCTGTATTCGGACTTCTACATTGCCAAACAGAGATAGTACTCGGTCATATGAATATCTATTTCTAACTGGCCCTAATGACTAGTAGGGTCCATGCAAAGTTGGCTCCGTTCTAACTGCTCCCTCTCCTACACCCCTCGCTCCACCTGCCCAATCTCCACCTTCACGCACGCACGCACACACTACTACCACCACAACCCATGGCGTTCACACACAGTTTTACATCCTGACGTGCCTTATGTTCATATACAAAACTCACTGTCCTTTTTGGCCTGGAAGGTCTCCCTTGTCCATCTGACATCTTCATACTCCTGTCCAGCCAAGGCAAACAACAGACGACACACTTCAGCCCGCCCTTTATTGTCCGTGTAGATCAGCTTGTAAGAAGGCATATTGCTTGCTCGCTGTGCAGTGGGCACTCCTACTCTGTGTAACTCGGGGTGTGCAGTAAGGCTTATAAGACTCGAGGCTAGTACAAGCAGCCGCACATACACATACACACGCATGCACATCGTGATATGAGCGAAATATTCTCAAGCAGGTAGTTAAACCCAACTTCACCTCACCTCTCCTTAAAAGACTCGAGCGTAAGACCCGGATGACTCAGTGTCCGTGAATCAGTTTGCAATAATGCAATACATGAGTAAGCATTTTGCTTGGGACTAAAGAACGGGTACCTCCCCGTCTCAGCTTGTTTGTGGGTTGGGTGACTGGGTAGACCAAAGGTTTTCTCTCGCTTTCTCCCAAAACTCTCTGTCTGTCTCCCTCCTCTCTCTCTCTCTCTCTCCCTCTCCTGCCCTCTCTCTCTGTCTCTATCTCCCTCGCTCTCTTCTTCCTCTCTGTGTCTCTCTCACTCTTCTCTCTGTTTCTCTCACATCCTATATCTCTGTCTCTCCCCCTCTCTCTGTCTGTCTCACCTCTCATTCCCTTTTTTCTCTGTCTCTCTCTCACTCTTCTCATTGTCTCTCTCTCCCTCTCTCCCTTCTCTCTCTATCTGTTTATCACTCCTTTCTCCCCCTCTTTCTCTGTATCTCTCCCTTCTCCATCTCTCTCTCCATCCTCGCTTTGTGTCCCTCTCCCTCATCTCTCTCTTGTCTCTCTCTCTCCGTCTCTCGCCTTCCTTTCTCTTCGTCTCTCTTTTCCTCCTCTCTGTGTATCTCTGTCTCTCTCCCTCCTCTCTCTGTCTCTCTTTCTCCCCCTGTCATTCTATCTCTGTCTCTCTCCTTTTGTCTCTCTTTCTCTATCCCTGTCTCTTCCTCCTCTCTGTCTCCTTCACTCTTCTCTCTCTGTCTCTCCCTCCTTTCTCTCTGTCTTTCTCACTCTCTCTCCCTCATCTCTCTGTCTCTCTCCCTAGTCTCTGTGTCTCTCTCATTCTTCTCTTTCTCCGTCTCTGTCGATTCTCACTCTCACTCTCTCTATCTCTCGCTCTCTCTCCTCTCCATCTCTCTCTCCCTCCTGTCTCTCCCTGTCTCTCACTCTCGCTCTCACTCCGCTCTCTCTGTGTCTCTCTCTCCTCTCATTCTCTTTCTATCTCTCTCCCTCCTCTCTCTCTCTTCGTCCTCTCTGTGTCTCTCTCACTCTTCGCCCTCTGTCTCTCCCTCCCTTCTCTCTGTGCCATTCTCACTCTCTTTCCCTTCTCTCTGTGTCTCTCTCCCTCCTCTCTCTCTGTGCCTCCCTCTCTTCCTTCTCTATCTCCGTCTCTCTCGATCCTCTCCGCCACTCACTCTCTCTCACTCTTCTCTCACTTTCTCCGTCTCTCACTCTTTCTCCTCTCCTCTCTGCCTCCCTATCTCTCACCCTCACTATCTCTGTCTCTCTGTCTTTCTCACTCTCACTTTCTCTGTCTCTCACTCTCTCTCATCTCCCCCTTTCTCTCCCTCCTCTCTGTCTCTCTCTGTCACTCTTCCCTCTCTGTGTGTCCTATCCTAAGCAGCAAAAGAAACGTTAGTTTGGAATTTTCCTTCGAAGAAATGGATAACTGTAAACTCATTTAATGTTTTGATCGTATATTTTTGACAACATCTCCAACTTCACCAACTTCACCATTCCTTCCCAAACTCAGAAAGTAACCCAAGGAAATGGTCTCAAAAACGCAACGTGATCTCGGAGATGATACGGTGTTCTCCATGTTTTTCATGAAACTCATGATGCACGTGCTGTTCACAAGGACCAGCCCTGTAAATTGCACCCCCAAACCTGGTTGAAACATTCACATTACAACGTCAGCAGGATGCCCCTTCTCAAGACAGCTCAGAGGGACCAGGCGCTAGGAAGACTTGAAGCTGGCCACACTGCACAAGCCGTTGCCAATCACTTCCAGGTCAATGTTCGGACCATCTACAGACTGCAGCAACGTTTCCGGGCCACCAACACCACAAATGATCGCCCCCGTACTGGCAGACCAAGGGTGACCACAAGACGACAAAACCGCCATGTTGTGCGATAGCATGTACATAATCCCTTCATGCAGGCATCCGAAACAGCACGCCAGACAGTTGGAACACACGGAAGACCAATCAGTACTGATACAGTACGCCGACGTCTTAGCAGCGGGAACCTCCATTGCCGTAGACCTTACCGTGGACCTATCCTCACCCCTCGTTATCTGCGTGAACGTCTACAGTTTGCCCTACAACACCAAAACTGGCGATACAGGAAATGGAGAACTGTTCTGTTTACAGATGAGAGAAACTTTGGTAACGTGAGGTGTAGTAACAGTATCAATACTTATCGTCATAAGGCCAAGAAGCCTGCGTTTATAACACAAGAAGCCATGGTAACGTGAGGTGTAGGAACAATATCAATACTTATGGTCTTGTCGGCCAGGAAGCCCGCAGTTATAACACAAGAAACCATTGTAACGTGAGGTGTAAATAGTAATATGGGTGGTAGCAGAACCCTTCATGAGACGTGAAAACCAAAGTAAAGTGTCATGAGTAGACAGTCAGCGTAGTTCAAATATTGCGCGTAATGACGAGGTGGTCATGTCACCTGAACTGTTTATAACGCTGAATGTAGCCGTTTTTCAAATAACTCGCGCTCGGCAGAGCGAGCGACCTACTTTCTCTCAAAGCAAGGCTTGAATAGAGGGTGTGTGTTGAAAGTACATCATACCACAAAAGTGACTGGTTCTGTTCTGAGAGATGGAATGTAGAAATGTATTACTTGCATATAGCTCAGTCGTCAGCCATTGCATCTATTTTATACATAACATAATGTATCCTGGACAAGTTTAAAACCACGAAAGTAGTAGTACAATGGGGGTTCTGCATTACATGCGGCTTAGAGGCTTATTTATAGGACTTAAGCCCCCAAGCCCCCCTTAAAAACGGTGAGGGTGTAGCACGAGGTATCCTCCGATGTGCCTACAGCCTAGACCGAGCTTAGCAACGGAGTTTGGATTGGATTTAAATGTAGCCGTAATATTCGGCAACGACTTTATGGAGTGGGTCTGCCATGAATTCCTCGAAGTGGATTAACTCATTAAGGCCGAGAGCCGCTTATATGGGGCAAATTAATCAGCTCCTCACAGCGAGTGACGTGTTTATGGGGCAGGTAATTGGCAGCTTCTCACAGCGAGAGCCATATATATCCGTCAACAGAAAGCACCTCTTATTCAGCGAGAGATGCACATGTGTGTTGTACTTGTTAAAATCGCACTGTACCTATTATTTCAACCAATTTAGTACTACTGAACAAATATTAGCTTTTCTTACGAGAGATGCTACCTTTAGTGTCAATCAGAAGAAGTATTTAAAGTTTGTTGATAGCAATTGCTAATCATTATCATAGGGTTATACAGCGTTTGGCTAATGAACACATGTCGGCGAGAAAGGGGATTATGATGTTTTTACAGAGGTAAGTGTCTGGTACTCTTCATTGGGATGGATACTAAAATACTTCGTATGCACATTGATTGAATTGGTTTAGAGGTCACTGAAGATTATATTTTTTTTCAACTTCCTAATAAATAGGAAACAATATACGAAATTTCAAGGACATACAAAGAATTCAAACACAGTAGAATAGTTTGAATTTACTTTTTAGGTATTATTAAGTTGTCGTGTTTCATATATTGAAACATAATGTATAAACACAAATAATTATACATCCAAGCTCGAATAGAGTAGACATAATTTAGCTTACTAACTTAAAGCTTACTGAATTGTAACTAGTTATTTTCCATAATCTAAAGTTGATAATGTTACCTAATCGAATATAAAGTGATAAGTCGCGCCTTTGCATCGAATATATATACATGTCAATATTATTACAACAATGAAATCTTTTATCTTTTGTTATAAAACACAGTAAGTTGGTAATTCAAAAAAATTTCACACATAGACAGAAGTAATATCATAAGTTATTACATGTAAACCATACAAAGGTATTTCAAGCATTTTTGTTCAAGCTGTTGAAAGTTTCATGTTGATTTGAATTGTCAGTTTTCTATGCAATTTACATAAGCATTGTGTAAAACATTTGTATTTGATCTCTGTAATTATCAAATCCGGTGTAATTATCACATGTGTCAATGAACTCAGTCTCTATTGATCCATCGTCAATAAAAGCTGGATAGTATATCAGTTACGGTATCGATACACATGCGTATAATCATTCAATCAGATTACAGTAATGAGATAACTGAACACCTCTTTCGGCCTTGAAATAACAGCCTCCGGTAGAATGCATATGTAGTTACGTCCTTGTTGAAAGGTTTGTCCCGTGACAAGTGTAAAATAAACAGATGCGCTGTTATATCATTGGACAACTTGCTTTATGGAGTCATGCCCCTCTCTGTAATGTTTATGCATGCATGCACATCTGAACTTCGTTTGCATTCAGCATAAATATAGGCACCTTCATAAATATTGGGGGGTTGGGGTGGGGTTGTCAACTGCAAGTTTATACACAATAATAATTCAGTATAGTGTCATTTCGTGAAATTCTGTAATACGTGTACTTTAGTTTGTACATTCGTATCAAGGTGAAGATTATATTTACATGTACAGCAAATCATTTTATGTACTAGTTGTGTGCGTAAAATGTGTATGAAAATATATACTATCTCTACTCAATGGTTGGATTTCACGCGCTTTGTTTTACTTATCGAAAACACTAAAATGAGGACAAATAAACTCGCCAAAGTGTCTATCTACTCCTATTTGTCTTATGTGTATATTTCAAACATCGTTACCAGTGTGTGTGTGTGTGTGTGTGTGTGTGTGTGTGTGTGTGTGTGTGTGTGTGTGTGTGTGTGTGTGTGTGTGTGTTTACAATACACAAACTGTTACATGATAGCTTGAGTTGATAAAGCCGAAACCAAGCATATCGACTGGTCAACGATATAACCAATAATCAATCTCTATCCAAGCTGTTGAGTGACCAAACGTGCTCTTCAGAAATTTCGCCCACGCCCCATCACCTGTCCTTTCCTCTGTGACAGATATCTCATGATACGATTGGTCACACAGATAACATATGACCAGCCTCTATATTGAACAGTTGAGATACAGAATGTTCTATTCGGGAAATTTGATGATGCCCTATCACGTGACTCTTTGTTTTATGTCTATACAAGGAATATGTAGTATACATTCTTTTATATGTATGTTTGTATGATCACGTATGTTTTCTGCATTAAATCTAGATGAAACAAAGTGCCAAGCTATGAATGTGCTTTATGTTAGTCACAGACTAGCTTGATAGTACTTTCATTTAAAATAATTCGTATGCACTCGGCAAAAATGCTATTTTCGTCGAAGATTATAAAGTATGTAAGTAAATCCTCTTTACAGTATGTCATTGTCATAGATGTTTTGTAAAATTAAACCTCACACAATGATATGAGAGGGAGAATTTATTGCATTCTCGGGTCTCGAAGCTATAATCGATTAACGTATCCATGAGGCGTTGTAACCGTTCGGTGCCCATGAGACCTAAACTATCGTACAGGCTGGTGAATTTCCCTCGACTTATGACTCGACGCAGGGCGGCGTAAATATCGAGGCCATGGACGTCCACCCTGACGCGTCTGAACAACCGTTTCTCGATCAATCTCCACATGTATGAGAGACATAAGACGAATCTTTAATAAGGGGGCAATACCGTATCATGGGGGACGATTTGCAATTCCTCTCGAACGAATCCTCTACCCGGGCCGTCTTGCAAGTAGTACAAATTCGGTTCGTCGTCCTTGATGTCCACTCGGTCGATGTGGTACGTTTTCATGGACCATACGGGGTCTGTGGCGCGACGTTTGTCCCCTCCTTCGAGTTCACCAGGCTGGTACAGATACCTCACAACGACCCGGTCCGGTAGTTTTTTCTCTTGGCCGTGACGCGATGGCGCAGCCGATTCGGTCGTCACGGATTTCATTTGAATGGCTTCGACGGGTCTTTTATCAAGTAGTCGAGTGACTTAGTTGTTGATCGCGGACACCGATCGCGGTAAGCGTACCACCCATTCCGGCGATCGTTTTTCTGGGGTAACCATCTCGGGCATACTGATGTCCAAACAAACGCTCGGCTAAAGTCCTGTTGAATCTTTCGACGATGGCTTGGCTTCGGTGAGCTCCAGCCACGCCTCGTCTCACCTGGACTTTATGCTTCGATAACAGCTGCGACACGGCTCCCATGAACTCGCGTCCAGGATCGACTTGTAATTCGGTCGGCCAGGTCAAGCGACTGCGTTTGTAGATACGTTCTAAGGCCTTAGCGACTTGACTCGAATCTTTGGTCGTTAACGGCTCCGCTTCCTTGTAGCGACTGGCAACGTCCACGACGGTCAGGGCGTACTTGTACGTTTTGTTTCTCACCCTGTCGTGTGGGAGAAACAGGAGGTCGGCTTGATGGGTACGATTGGGTATGGAAATGTCAAACTTTCTTCTCGGGATGTATCGGGGAGCCGGCAGGTACACTTGCCAGATGGCTTGTTTTTTAAGCCAAGCTTTGGCGGTATCCTCGGAGACACGAGCGGCTTTGGCTAGCTTCGGGATGGCGCCCACACCTTTCCAGTAACCCCGAGGGCTGTAGTAAACCTTCTCCATGATGTATACACGCTATTATCCATTCAATAGTCTGTCTAGACTTCGACACATAGAGTGGAGTTTCCTTTATTGGGGTCTCGGAAACACCCAACGCGTTGAGGTCTAGACACACTGTTGGTATCCATAGCCATAAGTGTGGATACCATCGTTCGCAATCCACCGTTTGGTATCCATGGGCGACAGCGACGTCTTGTTGAGAGTGATGCCGTAGATGGTGTGTTTGTCGCTTCTCAACGCGTTCATGGGGTGTTTGAACGTGCGTTTATCGAAGAGAGCCTGTTTGAAGAGGGTGTGTTTGATGAGTTGTTTCACCACGTATTTCTTGACCCCTTTCGCCTTTCGGATCTCGCCGTTGTCGGCTTTCAGGATGGAATACATCTTGGGTCTCAATCCGACGTATTCGGCGATGGGTGTTCCCGCGCATTCGTCCTTCATCTTGCCGAGGACCTTTTTATTGGTCGTGCTGTGTAGGGCGTGGTCTTGGGGGTAATCGCTGGTGTCGTACAAGTCGATGTGTTTCACCATGTCCTCGTACACGTCCTCGGTACGTATATTCAACAACAAGGAATCGGTGTCCGTGTACAGCAGCTCGCATCGATCGCCGTACTGTGGTTTGAGTCGGTTGTAGTAGAAATCGTACATGAGATGTTTGGAGAGGTCGAGAATGCTCATCCCCACGTAGACGGGTCGGTTGAGTTTGATGTGGCTTTTGTTCATGTGCAGCGCTGCCAAGTCGTTATCGAATAGCTTGCTCCGGTTGAAGGCCGGGCTGGCTATCAGTTTCCTGAGTTTTTCTTCCTCGTGAGATCGCACGAGTTTGACCGTCACCCGTTTTCTCAAGTTTTCCATGGTTTTGCCGAACACCGAATTGTTCATCAGTTTGTAGAGGTTTTTGTAGAGGTTTTTCTCAGCTCGGTGTTCAACCAAATGTCGCTTTCCATCCAGGGACTTTGATCGAATTTTGGCACCCGATGTATTTTGGTCAGCTTCATGCCCAGCGACAGGTACAGTTGCAGATTCCGATAGTGCACCACGTACTTGGTCTTGTGCATCAAGTTTGGAACGAGTTTTTCCACGTTGGCCAGCTTATTTTTCCCAAGCAACGTTAGTTGATAGTCCGACATCCAGTCTCGGTTCACCATCAATCGTTCGGGAGCCAGCCGATAGCTGTTGTGAGCAGCGTGCAATGCCGCGGGATACTCAAGATCCACTTCGAGGATGTAGCCTTCGTTCGAATCTGGCACGATGCTCGTGGTATCGATCTCATCGTCCAACCATTCGAACCCGCCCGTAGGTAGAGACTGGCTCATGCCAGCCATACAGGTTGTTGGCGTCGAGATACAGAAGGTGATTGGTGGGCTTGTTCGAGTCGTAGCCTTCCACGTATTGGTTGTTGGCTTTCGCGTACCGTTTGGAGACCATGGAAATCCCACCGCGCATGCCTTTCTCGATGAACAGGTGCATGTCGTAATCCGTGAGCAATTCCAGTTTGACTCTGGTTTTCTTCAAGAGCGCATCCCAAGAGAGACCGGGGCTGGTGTAGTACCAGGCAGGGTCGAGTTGATACTGTTTCAAACACGTCGTTCTGAACGTCTCGAACACGTCGGCCAGCAGCAGCACGTCCGTTTTCAAGTACAGGTCGTGGTAGTCGCCCAGATTCTCGCAACCCAGTTTGTTCCACACGTTCTGAGCATGGTCGTAATCGTCCTGGGAGATATGGGATTCGGTCAAGTTGCTGTAAAATCGGTCGATGGGAGGTAGTTGGGTCTCGTCGAACTTGGGCCAATCGTCCATGTACTTCGTACGGGTACACGCCCTTTTTGAGCAGCAGAGGTCGAGTCGCCTCATCGGTGTATCGATGGGTGATGGCGAAGGTATCGTTGGCCTTGACCAAACTATCGAGCGATGACAGGAGGAACTGAGCGCTATCGATAAATCTCAGACCGTTGAGCGAGAACGAAATGTATTTCTCCATGTTGTTGGGGATGCACTTGATATCGCCATCGATGTTCGAGATGGCCTGCATGATCAAGTGAGCATCGTACCCTCTCAAATTATGGAAGACCACGGGGATGTTGATTTTGTGGGGATCGATTCTAAGTTTTAAGTTTGCACGCGTTGTGAGCGGCACCTCAGTACCGGCCGGTGATGTGACAATGATCTCTCACGACATCCCCATTCAGGGGTTGGTCACACACATGGCAACACTTACACTTAGCACTCTTGTGAGCGAGTTCATCCTCCGGCGACATATTCATGGGAGCAGGAACTGACATCGTTTCCCTGATGTTTTTCTTTTCACGTTGTAAGAACGTGAGAAACGTTTCGGCCGCGTCGCAACCTCGGTAGTTCACAGCAGTCTCCGTTTCACCGTCACATCGAACGACCACGTACCCGAACGCGCAGGCTTGGTGTTCTTGCGTTTTGTACGTAAAACTTTTTTCCGGGGATGGTGGATGTGTTCGACCCGTTTGATGAGCGCTTTGAAGTCGGCGTAAATGACGTAAGGCAGGGGCATTTGATGTTTGTTGTTGATGAATTTTAAGATGTTTCCATGTTCTCGAGGCATGTCGATTCGGATTGCCGTCTCTCCCACGCCTCGGCAATCCTTCCGGTGCGCTTCCAGCAGGTTGGCTCGCGTGAAGCCATGCAGACATCTTTAGCAGAAATGTTTCTTTTCTCTATGCATCGATTGATCGTACAACAGTCTGCTCAGACTTTCAATATGTGTATAGTGATACTTACCCTCTTTTTCGGTCATAAATAAATTGATTCTGCGCACATCATCGGGCATGGAGCTGATTCGGTGTACGATGGTCGTATTGCCTTCGTGACCGAAGACGTTGATGGCTAAATGGTTTAGTTTTTCAAATCGGGTCCAGTAGGAAATGGATGTGGGTTTAACTAAGCCATCCCAGTTAAGCCTATCGTCTTCGGGGTAGCTCGAAGGTCTGTTCTTATTAATAGCTACTGGAAATAAGCCAGCTCTCACCGAATATACTGCACAAGCATCGTCTTTATTTGTAATGTTATTAATGGCTTTTTTATTTCTGTAGTAAGGTGGCAAATCTAGGTATGATCCGCCTTTGACCGGTACGTAGTTCGCTACGTCCAAATAGATGGTGTTGACACTTCCCACCACCCACCCAGAGCCCCTGTGCGTCCATCGTTCCAGCAATTCTTGTATTTTTTGTAGCGAGGTATCGAGGGTCGAAGGGATCGAATCGGACTCTAATCGGACTCCAATCGGCTGGTCATGCCAAGCCCTGAGTATTATTGTTTTTCACAAAATACTTCAACTTTTTAACTTGTTTTGATAAAAGTCTCGGCCAAATGATCTATCACTTGAATTTCACGTGCATCTTCATGAATTTTGTAATTTGCCTAGAGTCATATACCCAGAAGGCGGTGGCTCATGGGCCAATCTGGTAGATTCACTAATTCTTTAATTCTTCTGCTGGAGTATATCATCTGGGTATCCCTGGTGCTGCAAGTCGGAGATCCATTTGTTATTAGCACTGTCTTTATGACACTCCGTGGTGGAGGGGGAGCTCGGATGATGAACCATTATATAAACAACCATGGAGTACCAAACCCCCTGAAAAAAAAAAACGTCCACTAGACAACGACGATGAACAACCTTCAAAATCTATTGATTACTGGCCACGTTTCCTGGTGCTGGAAAGTCCTGATAAACCGCCCCTGAAATTAAACCCATTTGCTGTATCAAAGGGTATACATGGCATTGTGGGAGACGTCAAAAACATTAAACGTTTACCTTCAGGTGCATTGCTAATTGAATGTAGCAAAAGTTGACTGACATGACGGAACTAGATATTGTGTCTGAATGAAGGACCAAGGAGTTACCTATGTCAAAAGGTTCACTACCCACAAAAACGATGAGACTATTCCAACTAACACCTATCTTTTTTCATCCTCAACCCCGAATCTCCCGCAGTCAATAAAGGCAGGATATTGTAATATTGCAGGAGATATCTATATACCAAATCCGTTAAGGTGTTATAGATGCCAAAAATATGGTCATGGCGCAAACACTTGCACAAAGCCAGTAGCATGTGGTCATTGTAGCGAGACGTCTCATGTCACGGAAGACTGTGACAGTGACTTTAAAAAATGCACAAACTGTTCAGGTAGCCATTGTTCTTTTTCAAAAGACTGCAAAATGTGGAAAAAACAAATGGACATTAACAGAATTAAATTCACACAAAACATTAGCTTTGCTGATGCAAAAAAACTGGTTGAATCTAGATTGCTAAATGATACATATGCATCTATCGCTAAGACACCCTCTGAAATCAGGCCAAAGGTAAATACATCACGAGTATCCACATCGTCGATAACCTGCCAAACAGATTTGACTTGGGTCAAAACAAACAAGCCAGAAATTGTCACACCCGTGCGTTCTACACATACTTCGGAATCATGTATGTCTACACAAACTGTGGAACCACTTCCTTGCACGCCCCAAACCCATTCAGAAGCAACTTATGATCGTGATACATCTTCTCAGGCGTCTCACATGTCTCAGTCTACCAGTAACGTTCAACCAATCGACAAAAGCAAAGGCAAACCGAAGCAAGATTCTTTGAAAAAACAAAGTGGAAGAGACCCAAAAGGTTCCGATGATAAAATCAAATTATATAACAAATACGGATCACTTGAGGACATGGACGTGTCTGAAAATGTCCATTCTAGGGCACATAGCTTGTCGCCCTCGAAAACGTTGAGGGGTAGATCTCCAATGATCCGCCTTAAAAATAGGTCTATCTAACAATATCGTGCAGTGGAACTGTAGAGGACTCCGTACAAATTTTAATGAAATACAGCTATTAATCCAGGATTTAACAGCATCACGTTCTGTCTGCAACAGACGTATCTGAAGAAAACAGATAATTTTAACTTCAGTCAGTTTGAAACGTATCATTATTTTTCCCCTCCAGGTGATAGAGCCACTGGAGTTTTTACTATCCTTATCCGGCAGGATGTTATTCACAGGCCTGTTACACTTAACACTAATCTCCAAACTGTTGCAGTGCGACTTACTCTGGGTGCAGCATTTACGTTATGCTCTACATGAAATAAAACCCCATATTGGTTCCACCTACTTGGGTTGTCAATCCAGATTTGAAGAGGTCATCATGCGACGATGTCGCATTGGCCATACAAGATATACTCATGAGTACCTATTAAAAGGTGAGGATCCTCCGTTTTGTATCCCTTGTGATGAAAGAATCACGGTCAAGCACGTCCTGCTTGACTGTGTTGAATATTCCATCACAAGGGATATCTATTTCAAATCACAAACTATGAAGGATCTTTTTAGTAATATAAGTTCTCATTTAATTATTGCCTTTTTAAAAAAATTAAACTTGTTAACTGATTTGTAAATAGATACATATTTTATTATTGGTAGTTTAGATTAGTAACTGAGATTGTTAGTGGCTGTACCCTCAAAGAGGGTTGAAGTAGCGTAAAATTATTCTCCTCCTGAGAGGGTACGTAAGTCCCAAAACTTTCAAAGTTAAATTTTTGCTTACCCGATTTTTAAACGTAGTATATTTGTTCCTTTAAATTTCGGCTAAACTTGTCCTACAATCGCCAGCGGCTGAAGGGATGGTGTAAATCAAACTAGGGTCCTGAAGGGTCAAAGGCACTGTAAGTCCCCATGGTCCCTAGTATGGTGATCTACCTTCAGTTATTGGCGATCTATAGCCCAATTTTACATTGTATTGTCCAGAAATAATTTTCTACTTTTAAAGATATATGCTAGCTAGTTCTAACTCAATCTGTGATAATCTAGTGGTTTTACTGTCCTTCGTCGACAGGGTTTTATATATTATATGTATGTATTAAATTTAGAACTAGTTTTAGTCACGACATGGCTGAAATATTGCCGATGTGACTTTAAATCTTAACTCACTCACTTAGATACATTTTAGTCTAATTGCTTGACAATCATTACGGCGGCGGCTAATCCTAAGGCCACAACAATCAGCTCCCGGTCTTGTTGTGACTTGGAAGGGGTGTAATATTGAGAGAGGATGGGTTCGCCGCCGAGGGGGTCGAGCCGTTTGCCGATGAGCAGGTAGTATTGTTGCATGGCGTCGTCGACGTCCTTGAACGTTCGAACGGCGTGGTTTTCGCGTTGGAGTTGGGCGTTGATGAAATCAATTCTTTCCATGCGTTTTTTCGCGTAGTCAGCTTGCGTGGCCTGCAGTTGCTCCACGGCGAAATAGTGACGTTTCCGTTCCGCTTCGACTTCGGCGGCGTTGGATGTGCGTAATTTTGAAAAGAGATAATTGCTCCCCGAAAAGGACAGGGTCTTGATTAATACCCCGCCGGCCATCATCGCGATCGTGGCCATTTTTATATATCATATCACGACTCCTTACTTTAATATGTTTTCCGGAATGATGCCTTGCTTGACGAGCATCTCTTTGGTGGCCATTGCCAGTCCCACGTCTAGCACGAGCATGCCCATGTCTTGCAGGTTGAAATCGAGTTTGGGTGCCGGTTGTTTGGTGATCATTTTGCTCAATCGAGCATAGCCCATGGCCAGTCAGCTGACCACGGCGGTGTGATACGCGTCGTTGACGAACGTTTTTCCGTCGGGATTAGACATGATTATAACATAACGTGTGGGTTTACCTCTAATTGTGGGTTTGCTGGTGGTTGGGTCGTCACCGGTGGCGGTGGCGGTGACGTCGTCTTTTGTTGATGGAGCCATACGGCTGCGGTGACACACACGACAGCGGCTTCCACGGTGTACGGAATCCACGGCGGGGTCAGTTTACGATGCTTAACTAACCCTCCTTTCACTGGAAAAAAGTCCACATTTACAAGCTTGGAAAAAAGTCCACATTTACAAGCTTGGAAATGTCTTGGAAAGATGATGTTTCCAAGACATTTCCAATTTTGGAAAGATGATGTTTCCAAGACATTTCCAATTTTGGAAATATGAGATTTTCAAACATTTACAATTTTGGAAATGTCCACAAGGGGAGATAACTGGTGGGTGATGGTAAAGATTGTTCTTTGCACGGCCCAGGACCTAATCCCTTGTTAATTGATGAGTGAGACAAGGCAGTTAAGAGTCACCAATTAACAAGGCCTACTGCCTTGTTAATTAATGAGTGATTCAAGTCAGTTTAGACAGCCTCTGGAAGGAAAAGTTGCAAGTTCTTATGCCGCTTAAAGAAGCCTCAGGAAGTAAGTTAAATCTTTGATGGGCATTTAGAAGTGGAATGCATACAAAAAGCAAGATTTATGGATGTCAACTTCTTTACTGTGACCTGATTTTCACCTGATGAAGGAGCAAGCATATGCTCCGAAACGTCGTGTTATTCACAATAAAGAAGTTGACATCCATAAATCTTGCTTTTCTTATTAAAAAGGTAAGTTATTAAAATCTGCTGAGCTGTAGGTTTGTTAATCATGTCGCGATGTGATTATCGCTCTAACACACCTAAGAGATTCGTCAACAGTGTGGTATGCACAGGCGGTGAAAGTTGTATTGTAATGAATTTGGTTGGTTGCATATTGTTTTGTGTTATGCTGTCAGTTTGTATGTATGTGTGAATGAGGAACCTCACATATTATGACATTGAAAACAGACTAAACTTAACATTATTCCATGGTCAATATCGCAATGTTAGTGAAATGGTAGTACACGGAAGTTTGTTTCACATATTTGATAATACCTTCTTTTGTGCAGATAAAATTATTAAAAAATGAACGAATAATACCATGCTTTTCTCAGAGTAAGGGAAGATAATTTATATAGTGACTCTTAACAAATTAGATATTTCTTTATCGTTCGAACGGAATTCACAAATAACGGATGTTTTGTGTGGGTGTGTGTTCATGCACTCGTGTATAACATCTAACTTGATAGGTATTAAATTCAGGCCATTTGTAACCATAATGACTATATTGGTTGGAATACTTGAGGAACAATATAATTTCACACTTTAAAAGGAACTGGAACAGTAACATTTTTCATGTTATCATATGAGCTTCACAAACATTGAATGAAATAAATGCTGTATGATGAAATGGAACATTATAATGGCATAAATGACGTGTTAATAACACATGTAATGGTAAAAAATGTATAATCACTATGTTAGTTACTTCATGACCAGACACGTCAAACTGGTACCGATAGATTTATATCTAATATGTAAAAATTCAGTATTTATTAGTACCTGAAATAGAAAACACGAATTTGGAATGAGATGTATTAATCTGAAATCAAACTGTTAGGTAGCAGTTTACTAAAGTAGAACTTAAATCAACTTCAAAAGATTGGTCATTCGCAAACTGAAGCAGATCTCACTTTTACTGCAGTAAACAGTATGGGGATACATAACGAAACATACCACTTACGTGATAACAAATCCCTGTTTATTGCATAGAGCGGCATTTCGATGTACATCGTTCAGGATAAACAAGCTGATTGAATGTTGATTGATTCCATCACTTGGACAATGGAGTGGATTTCGACTTGTTGATCTTACTCTCCTGTTGGCCCCAACGATGTGCTACTTGCTGAATTACCTGTTGTTGTTAATTTGCTGCTTGTCACTATGCATATATACTTCTATTCACCTAGTTGTAGTAACTTTTATCTTGATAACGGTCCAAACGGATGTGTTAAGAAAAAAGGTCGATGTCCCGTTAGCAATTAACAATGGATTTGTAGACAATGATAGGCCTACGTGTTGATAGAAGCGGATTATGCGAATGAGAGCACACCTAATGAGAAAACGAGCCAAATATATGTATAAAGATAGTGTTTTATTTCAGTCTCAGTTCACTTAGCATATATACATTGAAATATAAAACACATAAAAAACATAGAAGGCGTAAGCCACGAGTGGTAACGGGAGACTATATGGACAGATTTTATTTAATCATGTTACAACATGCTACATTTTACAGAAATTATAAATAGTTATATTACATCATATTACGAAATGTTACAAAATATTACAAAATTTTAAATATACATACACATTTACAAGTACATTATAAATATATTAAAGATGTGAAAGAAGAGACCCTGAATCAGCAAACCGTCTAACAGTTAACATTCCGTTTTGAAACTGGTGTCTTAGTTCTTGAAGACGACGTTCCAGGTATGGGTATTTCTTCTTCGTGGGTTGTCTTTGGCCTTCGGCATATTGCACCAACGAGGTGTAGGAATATACTTATGTTCAAGTTGAGCATTCGCCATTTCGAAATCGAATGTACACTGATATGCATCTTCTCATTATATATCCCCATGTAATTAGACGGGAACTGATCCAGATCATTTAATGTTTCTCGCCAACAGTCTAATTACGAAACCAAACTGCAAGCTGTTTGGTATCCGCTCCCTCGATAAAGTATCCTAGCAGTGTATGCTTTTCGGATTTTCTAATGCATAAATGGCATAGTGACTAATCCAATTTGATCTTATTTCTGTGTTTTTTTACCTCGATATTTAATCATGCCATGTAAACATAGTGATGTCTTTTACATATTATATTTGGGACAAATGAAAATTTACTTAGGTATATACAATTTTAACTTCAGTACACATCAAATGCGTATATGTATTTCTTATGGAACAATGAAGTTCCGTTCGTATCCTCCAAACAGTGTCGGCCCATAAGTTTTTTCAGGCAATTAACATTGCATGCAATTCAGCGATTATTACTCCCTTTGCTGTAACCAGTGTTTGGTGGTATAAACCTACACATGTTATTTGTCATCATTCACTTGATGGTCAGTTAATGATTTTATAACAGGTATGATGGTAATACCACTCAGATTCCCCGACAAAGGTTCCCATTTTGCATTTCTTGTATCTGGAGTAACTCAGCATTATGAATTAAGGTACTATACTGATTACACCCTGTCGTAAAGTACCTGTGTAAAAACAACATCTTTCCTTCAATGGATTAACCGCCAGTACGTTGATGGGGGTGTTCCTCTTTTGCCAGGCGGGCAAGTTGTTTATTGAAGGTGTAACAGGATCACCAGACCATGTTAATTAGCAAGACAATGGTAGGGGTGGGTGGGGAGGGTGGGGGGACGAGATGACCAAGCCAAGAAAGACTTGGATTCACACAAGTGGATGGATTGCTCATTATTGGCTAATTAAATTACTTTTTAAAGAATGGTGGACATCATGCAATTAGTTGCCATGTGTGCGATCTTGGATGACCAATGAGATTATACACCAATGTGAAAAAATTGAAGCGATGTATCCCTTTTTCGCATATTAGACTGTTAAAAGACACTTGACATGGAACAGGATTCTTTGTCAGCTGCAGATGAATGGCATATTGTTCCTTTATGTGGAGGCAGTGTCCCATTTTTGACAGTGTCTTGGTCACTGATTTGTTAAGGCGTGAAGTTTCGCTGTCAAACCTGGGATAACTAGCTGCACCAATTAAGGGTAGTTATGTAAATGCAATCACCTGAGAGAAGTACATAAACAAGTAACATTCTTGAACACTAATACCACAATCAACTGAGAGAAAAGGATGCGAGAAGCAGCATTATCCGTTGAGATGTATGAATGCAATATTTAAAAAAAGGTTACGTCATGAGCAGGATGGGAGAAGTAGCTTTACCAATTACTTGCAAAGTAGATATGCCTACATTTACATCACATTTTCTTATCGTATTTGATCATGGCTGAGAAAGGTACAAATTTAGATGGTAGAAGACCAGGTGGAGAATTGTTGCTGGATGGATATAGGTATCAGAGACGAACTGCCAACAGGAATGGTACCATCATATGGAGATGTCAGTGCCCGAAAACAGCCTCAGTCACTACAACTGCAGATGGGACTGTTGTCAGAAGAGGGGACAAACAGCTCAATTGGTTCCTATATCCTTATTAGTAATGTCAAAAAACGGGCACGAGAAGAGCTGACAAGTGTACCAAAGTTCACTGTCAAAATTGGGATAACTGGCTAGATCAATTACAGAAGTGAGAAATTTCACTGTCAAATTTGAGACTGTCAAAATCAGGACTAAACCTATGTGGATATTGATGGATACATTCCTTGAACAAGGTAATAGCCTGACATTGTTGCAGACTTTAGTCTGTTTTATTTCTAATATTTGTATTTTGTTTTTAGTCATTTGTGGTAGCATTCAACAGAATCATTTTTTCTCGCCGTGTAACGTAATGAGACAGACAACATACACTAGGTCATACCTAGGGCGTGTGTGAAATATGATTCATGTTGGCATTCTATAAAACTTGTAGATATTACAATCATGTTATAAATACAATATAAGTATAAGCAGATCGTAAGCTTTTTATTAAGGTTCAAAATGCATACAAATATGACAATAAAATAATTAGGATTATAAGACAAAATATAAAGACATACATTGACTTCGATATTTTTCAGTCCTGACGGTTTTTACCTCTGGCAGATGATTAAACTTCAAAATGTTTTCATTTGTTATAATAATGAAGATGGAAATATCATCGAGTAACATAGATTTCATTTTGTTGACCAATCTATACCTATACTATCAATTGCGCATGCGGGTGGTGCAGCAAAGGTCACGAACCAGTCGAAAATACTGGGATATCATCCGGGTTCTCGCGAAAATTGCTCTGGATCAGTGCCCTTTTAAATGTGTTCATCATATGATTGTTTTAATCATGTTTTTACACGGTCTGCTTCCGTGTGCGATGTGTTCACTTCCATCAGCCACCAGTTTGTAATAACACGTCACATGAGATTAGCCATGTGCTAAAATAACAACCAAACTTCAAGGCGTACCCTTTGTCAACGTCCTGAGCCTTATAAAAATCGAAAGGTCGGCTTGCTGAGTCGACACCTTCTCAAACTATTGTCATCTAAGTGGTAATAATTCCTAAGCATTAGATAACAGATTGGCTTGCTTATTTTGGAATTTGATGCTTTAATCTAAAATCAAAATTAAACTAGAATCTCATGAACTATTTGTTTCTGGAATCATCTGTGATATGAACTTGTGTAGTGATTTCTCTTGAAATTATTTAACGTGATCTAAAATTAATAATGCATTAAAGGTCACATGCAACGTAAAACACAACTTTGCAGATTCTGATACCTTTCGGTATGGACTTACCGAAACAAATGATCAAAAATGCAAATTCAGGTTGAAAAATAACGCCATGAAAAAGACCGCGCGAAATCGTAGTTCAAACGATTTACTAATTTTCCCCCAGCGCTTGGGGGAATTTAAGCGGTTTCAACAGCTGGGCTGCGCTCATAGCACATGCGCAGTGAAAAAGGTTCGCGCAGCTTGGAAGCGGGCTGTCCGATGAATACTCGGTGAAGGCTTTGGTGTGAGCTATTTTTCTAATGTTTTGTTGATATTTCACAGGCGCGAGCTTTTTATATGTTATGACAGTAGATTACCGATTTAACTGTTTATATAATTTCATTTGTCTATTTCACCACACGTTCTTCTTACCGAGTCACTTTCTCAGTTCGATACTTGAAAGCAATGTCATTATTTAGCGTTAACAGAATTTCTAACTGTGATATAGATATAGATATGTCGTTGTCACAGATAAAACTCAATGTCTGTTTTATTGACACCTATGTGTCTGCCTGCACGTCTGCTAATGACAATATTCAATACACAACTTCGATCACTGACAACATGCAATTGGAACTTTTAACACCTATCAGGCAATACACCATAAACAAAACGCATTGATTTATGGCCCGAGTTCGGTCTCTGTCACATTATGTAATTACACAGACAGGCAGATGTGATACTTGTACACATAACATGTTATGATGTCTGTTGATTGCAAAATGTTATACACAAAAACTGAGCATGTATTTACAAAACCCAACATCTCTATACATACACAGACAATGAGCCGTGAGGGCATCTGCAAATGAACCAGCCGTTACACTTGAGTGCACACCCACCCGCTCTGACTGGGTGGGTTCGGTATCCCGGCTGCTTCGTTTCTTGGGAAGTAAACCCAAGTACAAAATATTGCACTTTTGATTTGCGATTGTACCCTTCTAATTTTGTTTATGTTTTTTCATAACCAGCAATGTATATTATATGTCATGAATAAGTGATAATTGTGTTTTAATTATGTTTGATTTTTTGGTTGCATCTGACCTTTAAACATTTAGTCACCTTTTATTATAAATGACCAAATTAATTAGTTACACTATGAAGTTTTTAAGAAGGAATTCATTTGGGTCAGTCCGCCCGTGTGTGGACAACATAACCAATTATCTATTAACAAGTTCATGATATTTCATGAATACACCAACTGCATAACACCGTCTCTGACCACAAACCCAAACGGGTTGCTCTCTATTCGCCTACATCCCAATTCGCCTACAGTTTTAAAGCCACATTTCATGGTCTGTTGACTGTTGATTACGCAATGATAAACCACCCAAACGGTCCATCCCCTGTGACAGGTCTTAATTAGAGGGTACCTATTAGAGAATGTATTCTGCTACAATAAGCCTATTATTCCCTGGCAAGGGTCACTTTTATGACATGTAATAAACCCTGTCCAGTCAGTCAGTGGGTCCGGTAAACTTTTATTTAATCCATGATGCAACGTAGGTCTATGTAATTTGCGTTTATGCAAACCGTGACAGGTCAAAAACTATTTGAGCTTCTGTGGATAATAAGTAAAACATAAACTTAAAACGGTATTTTGGAAAATGCTAGCCATACCAAGGGCAAATATAACAGTCAATATCAATTTTTGACACTTAGAACATCAAGGATGCAGATGAGTGAAGTTATACCAAGGATAATCTACAACGTCTTATAGTCTCGCTGGTTAAACTAATATATAGACAGACAGACAGATAGTTTATTTAGGTCTCACCTCGTGCAATGCAACACAAAAATAAATTATTATACATAAATTCATTGACGAGCCACCCATATAGGGTTACGAGAGACACATAAACAGTTACAAAACACTATATACAGTAAAATATATAAAGTGTTTCACACATTACTATACAAAATATCCCTTCTTCTTTCTAAAATAAACTTGCATGTTTTGGCAGAAAAAAATACAATATCTGGGTTAGACAATATAAAACTGACTTCATCACAGGCGCTCAAAAGATTACAATTATCACAAATACTACTACATTCAGCTAGAAGAACTTCCCTGACATCAGTGTAAATAGGACAATCCAATAAAACATGACATTCATCTTCAACACAATTCACACAATTAAAACACACTCGCTCAGAGAAATTGGTTCCTAGGCGATCGCGTAGGAGGACGAATACACTCCTAGGAGGACGAATACACAGTCTATACACTCATGGGGGTCCTTGGGAAAAGGAGAAACTGAAAGAAGTAGTTGTAAAATCCTTCCTAATTTCCAAAGATTTCCAAGCCTTGGAAATATCATGTTTCCAATTTTGGAAATTTTTGGAAATCTGATATTTCCAAATTGGAAATTTTTGGAAATCACCATTTTTTTTCTTGTGTTTGTTACCGGCGGCCTCTTTTTTCGGATTCTTTGGTTTCTTCGTGACGGTATTAATCACTTCACTTGGTGGGGGATCGTCTCCTCTTCCGCCATTAGTGTAGTTTCGATGTTTGTCTCCGTCATCTTGCATATCATTAATTGGGCATTTATGTTTAAATTGGCAGTGCTTTGCCGTAATGATCGTCGCGGTGATGGGAGCTAAGAACACGCCGTATTGGTGATACAACTCGCAACTGAGGGTGTTCAAGACGTGACCGATAAACGGATCTTTGTCGAGATCTTCGCACAAATAAGGTCGACGTGCCGGTGGAATGGGAAGCAGTGATGAAGCGATCGCGATGTAACATTGCGTTAGAGTCGACCCTATGGTTTTCGTCATTTCAGCCCCGAATCGGACTTCGTATTTCGCGTACAGTTTATCGATGTCTCCCTCAGACATTTTATAAATTTTATCGGTTGTCATGTTTTCGCCCAAGTAATGTTTCCCCTTCCCACCCACGACGAGGGCCACGAGTCTTTCACGCTTATCACTGACCCGGGAGGACGCATCTTCACCTTCCTTCTCCTCCTCGGATATCATTTGTTCAAGCATGTGGTCCAACTCCATCTTATAATACATCAATCGGGTTTTAAATCTAATATAATGAAATACTGCATATCCTAAACAGAATGAGATGAATGTCAGATAAAACCAGACGGCAATTTCCAACATCGTCAAGGTTTTAATCTATAGGGGTGTACATTGAATTTGCTGAATTGAAGTGTTGCTAAGCATTGCTAAGCTATTTGCTAAGTGTTGCTAAGCGTTGCTAAGCTATTTTGCTAAGCATTGCTAATCAGGTTGCTGATTTTACTAAGTGTTGCTAAGCAGGTTGCTGATTTTGCTAAGCAGGTTGCTTGATTTTGCTAAGCTAGCACACCGCATAAGCAACGGGTTGGTCTGTTTCAGCACGTTTGGGCTAACAAGGTTCTCACGCGTTCTTGCTCGAGTTTGGTGGGAATGACGTCGTTTTCTCTCTCAAACATTCCTCGAACGAATCCCTATCCTTGCAATAAAACAGGGTGACCCATCGCGTCTGTTCCCTCAGGTCTTTCAGGACCGAGTTGAATTTTTGCGTGAGGACCCAAACACTGTGGTTCATGTGGTGTCCCGAAAACGCTAAATACGATAACATGTCTCTCTTTTTGGTGATCTCCTTGTTGGCGCTGCAATCATTTAGGATAAACAGCATCGATTCTCCCTCGAACTTTTCGTGAAAGGCTCGCAACCAGTCCTGTAAACGTACTCCCGGGTCGATTTTATACACCTCCACGTTGTTCATCACCCACGCTCTCTCCGCGTCATTCATCACCCATGCTCTCTCTGCGTACGTTTTATTGACGCGTATCATAGGGCAAAGAATCACGATATGATCGAACACATTCAGATAGTACCCTTCCAGCAGATTCAAGACAAACACGGTCTTCCCGCATCCCGTCTGACCGCACACGATGGGGCAATGAGGATCGTGAGGCAAATCAATAGATGGCTTGCACGAATCTATCATTTTGTATATTATGCTGCGCATCCATGATCACGTACAAATAAAGGTTTAATTTACTGTTGGTTTGAGCCTTCTTGGCGATTTGGATGGTGATCCCCTCGCCGCCGTTCTCGATGCAACACCACCTTCCGTGCAGTTGATCGTCGTCCGTGGATCGCATGTCCAACCACAGCGCGTACTTGGTCGTCAGGTAATCTCCTAGCATGACGCAGGCGAGACCGAGGTCCCTGGCGATCCTTGAGATCCGTGCCCGTCAAAACGGAAAAGTGCAACGACGACAGAATAGAATCGTTTCGCCCTTGCAGTACAAAAAGTTAACACGGGGCAACATCACGGAACTCAAGCTATGCGTTTTAGATATAAAACATAAGCCCATGCATATCGGCTATCTCAGCGCCACGCTGCACATCAAACAACCATGACTTCAGCTTCGGGTCCCGGAACAATCATACGAGTGAGAAAATGCCATACAACAGCGATCTCCGACCTTGGAGACACGCGTGGCTTCGACGACCCCGGGGAAGAAGGCAAACTATACGGTTTAGAATTAACAAACAACACTTACAGGCGAACGGAAGTCCGCGGTGGTGGTGGTAAACTAGGAGATTTAGACGATGTCGTCACCAGAGGCTCAGGAAAAACACCCAGTACAATCTCGTCCATAACGACAATAACAAATGGATGATGGTCCCGGCATTCGATGGCAATCTAGGCGATTTAGACAATGTCGAGACCAAAGGTCTTTTAAAAAACATGTTGTACCAGTTCGTCCTCACCGATGATAACCAATGGATGTTGATCTGCTCCCAAATCGAATGGCTACTCGATATCACCCTTGTTTCTCCCTACGTGTTTGTGGAGTCGAGGGATCATTATTTAACGAAAGTCCTAAATAAGGAGATTCTCATCGCGGCTAACGTCCCCTCGCAACGAAGGAGTGTGCTCATGAGCCTCATCCTGAATAAAGCGGGTCATTTGCTAACGAGTCGGGCGGATGGTCGAAATACGAATTAACAGTTGGTGCTTGAATTCGAAGACACGGCCAATTTCACACAAGGGATTCCAATAAATTCTACGCTTTATATCGAAGCCTTTCTCGGGGAGGCATCACTCGACCGAGATGTTGAAATTATAACGGGAGTAAACCTCCGTTATCCTCGAAAACATCAAAATCACGTGTGCTCGATCTACATACAGAAAAACGTCAATGCTTACGTGAGTCTCGAAGGTGTCACGATTAACTTGGAGAATACAACCGCGCACACGAGGATTTTTCTACATCCAAAAATCCATCTCATCAGCTTAAAGTTTACGCACGAGAAATTGTCGGAGAATCAATTGAAGGCTCTTCCATAATATGAGCATAACCATGGGCGACATGTCAACCCCGAATCAAAGCATCAACATCACATTATCCGATCTCGGAGACACGTGAGGATTCGACGAACGCAGGACGGAAGACGCCTTGTACGTCCTGCACTTGCAAAACAATGCATACCAACGTCTAGAAGTGATCTTCGAATTGAACTGGATGATCAATATCGTGCCGACCTACCCCTATCTCGTCCTGGATGAGGATTGTGATGCCATCAAACTGAAAAATAATGGGGCTCTATGGATGGATTTCGGTAACAACAAACACCAATTGGAACGAGAACGCGACGTACGACTCGGATTGCACAAAAAGTACCATCGAGCCGTCAATGTCATTGATGGCGTGGACACATCTCTCGTGGCAGTTGGCATGGAATTGGGTGTAGCAGGCGTCGGCTTGTTATCCATCCGTCGTCCTTGGGTTAGAAATAGCCGCCGGAGTATCGGGGTTGGCGGGAGTAACCCTGAAATTCATTTCACATCGTCTGCAATGGAAGGCCTTAAAACACGACGAAATCAGGGTTCTTGCCAAAGCCAAGCTAAACACGATCGATGATCACATTTCCACCGCGATCACTGATAGCAAAATCTCTGAGGAAGAGTTTCGTTTGGTGTTTCGATTTTTTTTTGTTGATTCCGTGAAATAATGTCTTGTCGTTCTTCGTAATTTGCTCGTATAAAACAATCGACGAATACAATCGCGCTGATGCGTTATTTCAACCGGCCGTTTTTTAAGTTTTATGATGATATCAGGGGTGATATCATGCATCGCTAAATGGCAGCGAATAAGTACATCATCATTGTTTAAAAGCGTTTTGCATATCAACGTGATGACCCTACGTGATCTAAAATAGACTGCGTTTTGGTGGGGTCAAACCATTCGTGCAATATCCTTTCAGCAGGAATCGATGGGATATTCCACATGATGATATTCCTCTATCATCACTCATATTTAATAGGGGCACCACGTCGGAGGATGCTTCGCGCTACACCCTCACCGTTTTCAAGGGGGCCTAAGTCCCGTAAATAAGCCTCTAAGCCACATGTGATGCAGAACCCCCATTGTACTACTAATAAGAAAGAAGGTCTGTTGGGAAAATAAATAAGAAATCTTGTGGAGAGGAACTGTTATCGTGAAACATCATGCTCTGCTTTTCAAATAACCAGTGCGACCTACTCTCTCTCTCATAGCAAGGCTTGAATAGAGGATACAGGGGTACTCAGGCATGACTGACTGGCGGACTGCTCAGTCTCACCTCACAGCTAGACGGAAAATAATTTGTCATGTATTTTATTATTTGCTTGATATACATACGGTTGATATAGACGACATATCATGCAGGTTTGAGAGATATAGCGAAACAGAATGGTGTGGGACGCGTTAGCGTGCGACCTACATATGTACTTTGTTGACTACAGAGAACTTTCTATGGAAAATCGGATACAGTGTGTGTGTGTGTGTGTGTGCGTGCGTGCGTGCGTGCATGTGTGCGTGTGTGGTGAAAGTTAATAATATGTTGTCTAAAGGCTGCTGTATTAAGGTTAGACGTGACTTATCACAGTTCACGAATATGTTAATAGGTACAGGAAAGGGACAACATACAGCAGTTACACAAATAACAACGTGGGGGAGATTTGGTTCAGGTTAGGCATGGCATTACTTATGTAAAATAGACGCCCAGTGACAGCAGAACGTTGTGGATGTATGACAAGTGTCGGTTGGCTACTGAGATGTTATACTTTGAGTGGTGTTTTTAGAATTGGTCTCTTGGCGAGGTCAGTACATCTTGTCTGCGGGTTCTGTGTGAGTGATTCCTGACAGGTTTTCCCAACTTCAACTCAATGAAAGTCACAACAAAAGAGTATTATGTTTCCATTCTTGTTTATTGGAAAAATAAATGAATGAGTAAAGTTAGATCAAAGCCAATATTCAGAACAAACAATCCTACGTATTTCTCCCCCTCCCAACCTACCTACAACCTACTCAAAATACAATAAACTTTTGATTATGTCCACCCCTTATGCCTACTCCCGAAAATAACAAGATAAAACCTACTTATTCTTATGCTATTTCTCCCCCTTCCCAAGCTATCACTAAATCAACACGACATTCCCTAAAACAATAAACAATAAGTGGAAACTTAATCTGGTCTTGATACAAGACTCGCCGTCGCAGAGAACTTACCCTATGCGGGTATCGGACGACTGATGATTCCCTACCTAGGGTAGGCTTATATAGCCGACACCGGACCACGTGACTGGGGAAATCCAGAATTCGGCCAATGCGCACGCTCCTTGCATCTCTGCCCCTCAAGATGGCGGAGCATGCAAGAAGCATGACATCGTCCTGTCTCCCCAGCCACGAGGTCCGCATGGGCTTAAGCTTCTACATATAGAACTACAAAGGTAGGTACTATGTCAGTCGCCCACCCAACTACCTCACCTACTCCACCCGCTATGAAACTATTATATTAATTTATTATTTAACCCCCGAGACGCCCACATTCCCCCCCCCCTTCTTAAAGTCAAACGTTACCCTTTTGCTATGCCTTATCTCCTAAATCCCCCAAAATACCAAAACACAACAAAACAATTGAATAAATATAGCACTTAACAAAAAAACCAAAAACAAGCAAGTAAGAATTAACAATAAAATAAAATTAACAATAACAGCAAAGAATGTGAAAATGCGACTTTAAAATGTGACTAGTCGCTAGAAAACTCGAGCATGGTCTGGCAGTCCTCAACTTCTTGGGCCTCACGGCTCTTGCGCCTCTGGGGCATGGATGCTCTGGTCTGCGCCGCCTGTTCTCGTGCTAAACGGCGAGAAGCTGGCAAAGGATCCCTCCGTGGGAGGAGACATATCCCCGTATCCCGAAACTGCCGGTTCCTTCGTTGTACCACTGACACGCTGCCAGGAGGAGAATGTGTCTTAGCATGTTCCTCAGCACCCTTCTTCCTCTGGAACACCTTGAAGCATGTGGTACACTGTCTGAGATTATGCTTCGGCCTGTGATATCTGACCAAGTGGTTTACCATGTCTCTATACGTCCGGATTTGTCCACTGTCGCATCCTTGGACGTTACAATGCTGTCCATCTTCTGGCCAGACCGGCCTCTCTCCCTCCTCAAACTGTCGTAACTCTTCCTCTTCTATGTGGATTTCGAACTCCATATTCTGCAAGCACAGGTATAAAAGCAGAGGGAGGGAAGATTCTTCCCAGAGCAAAACGAAATCATGCAGAGAAAAAAACCCAATAACAACGGAAAAAAACACCAAAAAACCCTGTACAAACATCATGCAAGTTAACTGTTAACACAGCTGGCAAAACCCAATAAAAAGGAAGTCACCCTTGTCTTCTCTAGCTTGGACTGAACCTTTTTAATGGTTTAACAGTCCATCCTGCCCGAGTCTGTGTAGCTTCAGGCGTTCTAAATTCTTCCTCCAATTGCCAGGTATCCATCCCTGACTGTAGATACGCAGCAGCGGAGTCATGCTGTGGTTGATTCAACCAGCTGCTTGGACATGGAGTCCCTGCATATGGTTTTAAACGGTCTACATGCACACTTACAATAGGTTTATTCTGTGCCCTTTGTATCCTGTACGTAGTAGGGAATATTTGTTCCACTATTAAGCAGGGACCATCCCAACCTAAACCTAGCTTCTGGTTGCCCTTTGGAGGATACCACCTCCAGACAAAAGAGCCCTCTTCAAATGTCCGTGCCTTCAAACGAGAGTCATAGTTTTTCTTCTGTAATTTGGCCGCCCTGCCTAATTGTTTATTGGCAAACTGAAAAGTGCCCTGCATGGTTTCTTTCAGCCATTTTACGTACTCTACCGGACAAAAGTCACCACCAGTGACAGATGGGGTATCTATCATTAGATCGATAGGAAGATTCACTTCCCGCCCCAACATCATTAAGTTAGGTGAACAGTGTGTGCTCTTATGTTCGGAGGCCCTGTATGCCATGAGTAAGTATGGAAGATGGTCATCCCAATCAAAAGGTTCCTGAGTAAATACTGAGCATCTGCTTTAGAGTATGGTTGAATCGCTCCACTAAACCGTCTGATTGAGGTCTGTAAGGGGTTGTTTTAGTTTTAGTTATCCCAAGTAAACGGCACACTTCTGTGAATAAGTGGGATTCGAATTCTCTTCTCTGATCAGTGTGAATCTGTTGGGGACAACCTAACCTACAAATTACTTCAGACACCACTTTGTCAGTGACAGTTGACGCTGTATGATTCCTCAATGCAAATGCTTCTTTCCACTTGGTATAGTAATCACCAACTACCATAATATACTCATTACCATTTCTGCTTATAGGTAAAGGATGTCTATGACGATAGATTCCAGGGGTGCCCTTATGGAAAATTGTTGCAAAGGAAACCTGCTTCGACCTGGACCTAGTTTACAGTGAGCACACCAGTCACAGGATTTTATCCACTGTTTAATGTCATCCGACATTCCCGGCCAATAAAATCTGGCTTTGATAGATGTGATAATTTTATCCCGACCAAAATGCCCAGCTGTACGGGATGTATGCAAATGATCAAAGACCAAAAACATCAGATTCTACCTTACGATACAATAATCCATTCTCAAGCCTAAGATTTTGCTACTGTCCCCAAAGCATTTTTGCATCTGAACTCCAGTCTATGATTTCTGATTTTTCAGGTTGTTCACAGTCTTCTGACATCCAGTTTAATACTGGACTGATACCTCTATCAGCTACTTTCCAGTCAAGCAACTCATCCCTAGTCCACACCGGTAACCAGATAGCCATACCACTAGAAGCTGCGGAGTCACTGAATAGCCTACGGCCTACTCCTGAACCTCTGGCATCAGCAGAATTGCTATCTTCTTCTGAATCCGTATGTATTTCACCATTTCTGTCTTCAACTTCTACTGAACATATCAAAGAAGCATGGTCTGTGCGCAAAATAAACTTTTGGCCATAAAGAAAGTGTCTAAAGTGCTTAAGGAATGTAACTATTGCCAGAAGTTCACGTTTAGTAGTGCAATAATTGCGTTGTGACTGTCCCAGCGTACGACCAGCATATGCAACAACCTTTTCATCTCCTTCCTGCACCTGAGATAGCACTGCAACTATAATAAAACCACTAGCATCAGTATCAAGCACATAAAGTCCTTTTTCTTGAGGAAAAGCAAGCACTGGAGCAGTTATTAGACATTGTTTCAACTGATCAAACGACTTCTGACAATCTTTTGTCCATTCAAATGGAACACCCTTTCGAGTAAGTCGCACCATCGGTGAAGCAACCTGCCGGAATGAACTGCCGGTAATACCCTACAAGACCCAGAAAACTGCGAATATCTGAACGAGTTTCCGGTTCAGGCCAGCTTTTGACAGTTTCTACTTTATCTGGACTACACCTAAGAACATTTGCTGAAACCATGTGCCCTAGATAAGCAACTTCCGATTGGAAAAGTGTACATTTCTTTGGTTTGAGTTTCAGATTAGCCTGATGCAACTGAATGAAAACCAACCTGAGATTGTTTAATGCGGACTGAAAATCTGACCCAAAAACAATAACATCGTCAAGGTAACACAGACACTTCTTCCACTTTAACTTTCCCAATACCCTGTCCATCAATCTTTCAAAAGTAGTTGGAGCATTAGTAAGACCAAACGGCATGACATTGAACTGATGGAGTCCTACATGAGTAACAAAAGCAGTTTTATGTTTGTCTCTTGGATCCATTTTTACTTGCCAATACCCGCTGGCTAAATCCAGGGTACTAAACCATTGACAGCCATCAAATGTTTCACGAGTTTCCTCTATCCTCGGCAAAGGATAGGCGTCCCTCAAAGTTACTTCATTCAATTTTCTAAAATCAATGCAAAATCTGCAGGATCCGTCACGCTTAGTTACTAAGCAAACAGGAGCAGACCAAGGGCTACTACTAGGTTCAATAATGTTTCGTTGTAACAACTTGTCAATTTCATCCTCCACTAACTGTTTCTTAGCCAAAGGAATCCTCCTAGCAGGTAGTTTGATAGGAGGTGCATCCCCAGTATTGATACTGTGAGTAATCTCATCTGTCTGTCCTAACAAACCATCTTCACCCACAAAAACACCCTGAAATTCTCCCACCAAATCAGTCCAAACTTTGTGGTGTAGTGGTTAGAGCGTCCGCCCGGGAGAGCGGAAGATCGCGTGTTCGATCCCCGACCGCGTCATACCAAAAGACGTTCAAATATGGTACTTGTCGGTCCCTGCCTGGTGCCCGGCATTAATGGGTACAACAAGGCCTGGTCGGCTCAGAGTCGGTATAATTTGTCTGAGTGGGGTATTCATGCTTCACTGCGGCATGGTATCTCAGTGGGCTAGCACTATACAACCAGCTTAAGTCTGGGCTAGTACAAGCAGCCGCACATACACATAAGCACGCATGCACGTCGTCATATGAGCGAAATATTCTCAAGCACGACGTAAAACCCAATTTCACCTCACCTCACCTCAAACTTTGTGCATCTGTGAAAACATCATCACAAGCTACTACCTGATCTACTCTGCTAACTGTACCCAATACGGATGAACTGTTTATGGATACTTTCTTGCTGTTCAGGTTCAACACTGAAATAACTACAACATTCTTATCAGGCTGGACAAGACTTCTAGCCACAAAAAATTCCTTTACTTCTCCAATATATATTTGGCTGAACCAACCCCGACTCAGTACCAAATGAACCATCAACAGTACATTTGATTAATTTCTTCTGGGGAACAACAACCATGTCAACAATTCTGACCCGCGCACAACTACTTGTGTTCAGTTTGTACAATTTGAGTTGACCTCTAGATGTAGACAGTGTCTGTCGTCTCACATGTACTTCACCATCATAGTCCTCCAGGAAATCCATGCCAAGAATACTACCCATTGTACCCAAGTCTGCAAAGACAAACTCTTGTTGAAACGTCACACTTCCAACACAAAACTCAAAACAAGCAGAACCATGGACAACTATAGGCATACCATTGGCGGTAAAGAAATCTTTGTGAACTTCCTTCAAACTAATGTTCTGAAAACCCAGTTTAAGTACATCATCTTGTGAAATGATTGAGACTGGAGACCCTGTATCCACCAACATTCTTGAGGTGAGACCGTTCACCACAACATCTATATACAAACATTCCTGAGGTTTCAAAGAACGTAAAACAATTTGTTCCCGTGAAACTGATTCACTGGAGCTAGTTGACGAAGATGACTTCATCGGTTTCCCTTCACCAGATAAAAATAATTTTTCCTCTAACCCCTCACCATTGAGTACAGATTGCTTCACCAAGGGATCAACACTATCCCCTATCAATGACGGTAAATCTACCTGCACTCCAATATCAACAGTAAAAGCATTTTTTCCCACCAAAACTACATCTTCAACTGGCCTACAAATTTTCCCAACATCGGCTGAGACCTCGGCCTCGACCCCAGCCTTTACTAGTTTCCCATATCTGTTTTCTTGATATCTGACTTATCAAGCAAACCCAGTTTTGATAAATATGGACACTATTGCGAAAGTGACCTGACCGGTTGCAGACATAGCAGGTATTAGGCCTGGCGCTTCTTAAGCTGCGTTTAAACTTTTCCAAGCGATCATCTATTAATTTTGTGACTGCCTCAAGTGTCAACCCACCACTATCAAGTGGTTGCCTAGTTTGGTTCACTCCTGCCACCCTATCTAAACTTTCAGGTTTCTTTTTCCTGCTACCATCAACAGCTTCGAACTCCATGGCATATGAAATAGTGTTTTCAAGTGTTTGTGGATGTGCAAATGTAACATGTTTTCTCATGTCAAAGCTATGCAGGCCCGTTAGGAACTGATCAATCAAATGTACCTCTAGTGATGAAGGGGTGCTGGTTGGGTAAGCTAAATTTGCTAGTCTATGGAGTTCAAACCCATAATCCAGTACGGCCTCGTCGCGACCTTGATGACGATTTCGAAATTCACTTCTATGGGCTATATTCTGCTCAACGTGATTGAAACGTTGACTCAAAGCATTTTTCACTGCCTGATAACTGCTGAGTTGCCCTAACGTAAGACTACTCAAAAGTTTTTGTGCTGCACCTCTCAAACATATACTAAGTTGTTGAGCCTTTTCATATTCTGTCCACCCATTCCATGAAGCTACTTGTTCAAAATGAACAATAAAATCCTGCCAATCACATGACATTCCATCAAATCTGTCAGGCACCACTTCACGATGAGATAACCTAGACCTTTCAAACCACGTCAAAACAGTTCCGACTGGATTTGGTTGTCTCAAATAATTCAAACCTCTAGAATCCGAAAATTCAGTATACAACCTGTCCTGTATTTCTGGTGTACTGAAATGCACAGAACGGCTACCACTCATGATTCCATCTGATATATGACCAAACAACCGATGATCAGCGTTCTGACGTGCACTATAAGCTGACGCTAAATGTGTATCTCTACTGACACCGACACCGACACCGACACCATCTTCTATTGGAGGGAGAGGTGAATACGGCGTAGAAGTTGGATGCATATTTTGCCGAAATGGGGGCAACTCACTTGTCAAATCGATAAGTGGTTCCTCCACGTTACCGCCGGCACTAACACGAACTTGACCACCAGTCTCGGGTAACAAAGAACAATTCAAACTTAATCTGGTCTTGATACAAGACTCTCGGTTGCAGAGAACTTACCCAATGCGGGTATCAGATGACTGACGATTCCCTACCTAGGGTAGGCTTATATAGCCGACACCGGACCACGTGACTGGGGAAATCCAGAATTCGGCCAATGCGCACGCTCCTTGCATCTCTGCCCCTCAAGATAGTGGAGCATGCAAGAAGCGTGACATCGTCCTGTCTCCCCAACCACGAGATCCACATGGGCTTAAGCTTCTACATATAGAACTACAATGGTAGGTACTATGTCAGTCGCCCACCCAACTTCCTAACCTACTCCACCCGCTATGAAACTATTATATTAATTTATTATTTAACCCCCGAGACGCCCACACTTACACAGCCTTACTTAAACAGTTCGGTAAAGACCCGAGTGGCCTTGCCAAGCCGATTCATTCAAGTCGCAACATGTATTCAATCTATTCGTGACACACGCGTTTGCTTAAATCAAGAGGTCATGGGTTTTCACTTGTTGAACCTTAATTTGCTGTGTATGTGTTATCTGTCATACATGTAACCGGTATTCAATATAAACTCTGTCAAAAAAGAAACGCAACCCCTGTCCTCAGATATGAACAATTCGTTTGAATGAAGTTATTGCTTCCAAACTAAATTTTATTCGAATGTATTGAAATGATACACGTAATTAATGAAGATTACCATCCAAACAACTGCATTTGTACGCATAAGTGTATTTTATTGCTTCTTCCGTCACAACGCATGAAATGACCCTCATGGTGACTTCGCACAAAAAAAACACATGCAAATCATGAAAATGGCAGTTAATGTAGGGGTGTATAAAAGCCCATGTGGTTCCGTATTATATTCATTCATTTGTCGCCCGAAAGCTGTGTTAAAATGCCACGATTGAGTGCTGCCGACCGAAATATCGCCATTGGTGGAGTGTTCAAGCCGGAGAAAGTTTTGGAACTGTTGCCGCGGCACCTAAATGTTCACAAAACAACGATATCCCGACTTTGGAGCCGCTACAACAACTTCAATTTGACCAACGATCACCCGAGAAGTGGAAGGCCAAGAATCACGACCCCCTTCAAGATCGGTACATCCGGGTCCATCACCTGCGTAATCGGCATGCCCTACCAACCGTGACTGCCACACAAATACCAGGTTTGAGGAGAGTGTCAGCTCAAACGATTAGGAACCGTCTGAAAGAAGCGGGTTTACGTGCCTGTAGACCAGTTGTTGGACCTGTACTAAGCCCCTACATCGACGCCGACGACTCAGGTGGTGCAACAACGTAAGGATACGGACTTAACAAAACTGGAGGCGAATCTGGTTTTCTGATGAATCCGTTTTCTGTTGCAGCGTCCGTGACGGAAGACAGCGTCTGTATAGGAGACGTCATAAACGTTTTGCGTCCATCTCGCGTCCGACAGGTGGACAGATTTGGCGAGAAAGCGCCATGGTTTGAGGAACCATCTCATACCACCAGAAATCAGACTTGGTGATCGTTCCAGGGAACCTGACAGCCAACGTTACATCAACCACGTGTTAGAGCTTCACCTTCTCCCGATTATTGACCAACAGACACAGATTTTTCAACGGGACAACGCCCGGCCTCATACTGCACGTGCAACAATGAACTTTCTGCAGAATTCCAACGTCAATGTCTTGCCATGACCCTCTAAATCACCAGACCTCAACCCTATTGAACACCTGTGGGATACTCTGGATCGACCTGCGTACGTCAACGTCAGCCGCCGCCACAGACGCTGCAACAGCTTCGCCGTTGCACTGCAGGAGAGTGGAGAGCCATTCCCCAGGAAAAGAATCCGGCGTCTTATCCGTTCTTGTCCAAGGAGATGCCGTGCAGTGATTACAGCGCGTGGTGCTCATCACGAGATACTGAGAAAGACGCCCCCCTGGTGACAAACTGGTGTCTGTGAGATGACTTTTGAAATGACAATTTTAAACATGCCCATCTGGGTTATTATTCTGCCAAATTTCAGACTTCTGTCTTAAATAATAAAAATGCCGTGTCGTCCTAAAACTTCAGATCAAAATCTCTAAAATACAGGGGTTGCGTTTCTTTTTTGACAGAGTTTATTTCAATGAATAGTGGTGAAGTATGAATGAATGTTCATGTAGGTTTATATCCCTAGACAAGTAATGAATGTATGACGTTTCGGAAGAAAACACACGTCTACCACACTTTCTTATTCAACATAAACTATGGATCCTAATCACGATTCCCATAAGAGGAATTTGCTTGTTTTCCGATATATCCAATTCCTTAATAGATCAAGTACGGTTCTATGATGACTCAGTGAAACTTACAATCATGGGGGCCATCTGAAAATATACTTGTGGAGTTTTTTAGCAGTGGATTTCTTAATGATAATAAAGTAATCAAAACGTTATTCAAAACGTGACGTTTTACATCATCATTTATGAGTTCAATAATCATTCACATCGACGCAATATCTGAACGGACAGAGAACAAAACGAGGAAATCGTTCATTTATCTATTCATTAGAAAACCATGTCAGTGCAAGTTATACACGCGCTTCCAGATACGTTGTAAGCCCACGTTTTGCCACCACTCATCTTCCATGTCAGTAAATGTTGGCTTCCCACGAGGATATTTGACATCAGGACAACCACCACCTTTCTGGGAGGGTAAGTCATTGAAATCATCATCGGCACTGTCGTCCTCGAGTAGTATATACAGTGGGGGTACGAGATCACTTTCCCCAAAGGCCACTGTAAAGCTTTATTTCATAGATAAAGCCTTTATCAGATCCCGATCTCTTCCACCCCAGTGTATATACCACCTTTGAATCCCCCAACCAACTTCCTGGTCACTATGACCTTGAATCGCTACTTGGTGGCAACATGGTGCCGTGAGGTATGATCAATAATTCCTCTCTGACGAACGCCCTCGGCGCCCCGTCTTTCAAGTAGTACAAGTTCGGCTCGTCATCTTTGATGTCCACTGTATCTATGCTGTAAGTCTTGACCGACCATATCGTGTCAGTGGCCCGTTTCCGAGTGTCTCCTTTGTGTTTCCCCGGCTGGTAGAGGTACCTCGGTCGGGTATCTGTTTCTCCTTCCCACGTGATGGTGCAGACGGTTCGGCCGTCACTGATTTCAGTTTGATAGCGTCGGCCGGTTTCTTGCCGGTGAGGCGAGTGGTTTCGTGGTTGATAGCTGACACCACTTGAGGTAGCCGCACTACCAATTCCGTCGATCGTCTCCCTGGGTTGGCCATCTCTCTTGCATACTGATGCCCGAATAAGCGCTCGGCCAAATTCCTATTGAATATCTCGACTATGGCTTGACTGCGATGAGTTCAGGCCGCACCATGCCTGGCCTGGACGCCGTGCTTGGCTAGCAGTTGTGACACGGCACCCATGAACTCACGTCCGGGATTGACTTGCAGCTCTGTGGGCCATGTCAGCGGACTGCGCTTGTATATGCGGTCGAATCCGCGGGCTACCTGGGCCGAGTCTTTTGTGGTTAAGGGCTCGGCTTCTTTGTAGTGGCTGGCCACGTCCATGATGGTCAGGGCATACTTGGACCACTTGTCATGGGGTAGGAACAGGAGGTCGGCCTGGTGGACGCTATTGGGTACGTCAATGCCGAACTTTCTTCTAGGCACGTAGCGTGGTGCCGGTAGTTAGATCTGCCACAGGGCTTGTTTTTCCAGCCACGCTTTGGCCTCGTCCGGGGATACTCTCGCCATTTTGGCAAGCTTATGTATGGCGCTCGCTCCTTTCCAGTACCCACGCATGCTGTAGTAAATAGCCTCAAACTTTCTCTGGTTCCATGACATCGTATACATACGTCTTTGTCTTTGGTTCAATTTTCTCATGCCCGTACGTGTACGTGTTGATCCCCGTCGGCGGCTATCCAACGCTCCGTGTCCATAGGCAACAGGGACGTCTTGTTTATCGTCAGTCCATATATCTTGTGTCCTTCGCCTCTCAACGTGTTCATCTGATGCTTGAAGGTGCGGGCATGGAAGAGGGCCTCCTTGAACTTGGCGTGTTTGATGTGTTGTTTCACTACGGACTTCTTGACCCCCTTCGCTTTCCGGATCTCGCTATTGTCGGCCTTCAGGATGGAGTACATTTTGGGCCTCAAGCCTATGTACTCGGCGATCGACGTGCCAGCACACTCGTCCTTCATCTTGCTGAGGACCTTTTTGTTGACTTGGCTGTTCATGGCATGGTCCTTGGGGTAGTCGCTGGTGTCGTACAAATGGATGTGTTTTGCCATGTCCTTGTACACGTCTTCGGTTCGAATCTCCATCAGTAGGGAGTCCGTGTCCATGTACAGCACCTCGCACCTGTCGCCGTACTGCTTCTTGAGCTCGTTGTAGTAAAAAGTCGTACATCAGGTGCTTGGAGAGGTCGAGGATGCTCATCCCAAGGTAGACGGGCCGGTTGAATATGATGTGGCTTTTCCTCATGAGTAGGGCCACCAGATCGTCGTTGAATATCTTGCTCCGGTTGAATGCCGGGCTGGCTATCAGTCTCCTGAGCTTGTCTTCATCTTTCGCCCAGACTAGCTTCACGGTCACGCGTTTCCTCAGGTTCTCCATCGTCTTACCGAACACCGAGTTGTTCATGAGCTTGTAGAGGTTCTTCTCGAAGTCACTGGTGGCCAGCTTTCGCAGGTCCGTGTTCATACTGATGTAGGGCTCCATCCACGGGCTCTGGTCGAACTTGAGCACCCTATGAATGTTAGTCAGCCTCATACCCAGCGACAGGTACAGCTGCAGGTTGCGATAGTGAACAATGTCCTTGGTCTTGGTCATCAAGTTGGGTACGAGTTTTTCAACGTTGGCCGGCTTATTACCCTCCACCCTCCGTTGGTAGTCAGACATCCAGTCCGGGTCCACCATCAAACGTTCTGGGGCCAGGGGGTAGCTGTTGTGTGACTTGTGTAATGCTGCTGGATACTCCAAGTCCACTTCGAGTATGTAACCTGCCCCCGAATCCGGCGGTATGCTCATGACATCTATCTCAGGCACCAATTCGAACCCCCCGGTGGGAAGATACTGGCTCATGGCCCAGCCGTACAGGTTGTTGGCGTCGAGGTAGAGGATGTGGGTGGTGGGCTTGCTGGAGTCGTAGCCCTTCACGTATAGATTGTAGGCTTTCGCGTAGTGTTTGGAGGCCATGGAGATCCCACCTCACAATCCTTTCTCGATGAACAGGTGCATGTTGTAATCGGTGAGGAGTTCCAGCTTAACCCCCGGTTTTCTTCAGCAAAGCATCCCAAGAGAGACCAGGGCTGTTGTAGTACCATGCGGGGTCGAGTTGATACTGCTTGAGACACATCCTTCTGAAAGTACAGGTCGTGGTAATCACCCAGGGTCCTGCAGCCCAGTTTCTCCCACACGTTCTGGGCGTGGTTGTAATCGTCCTGGGTGATGGCCGAGTCGGTCAAGTTGCTGTAAAATTGGCCGATGGGGTCAGGTGGGCCTCGGCGAACTTGGCCCAGCTGTCCATGTACTCGTAGGGGTAAACACCCTTCCTCATCAGGAGGGGTCGATTCTCGGCGTCGGTGTATCGATCGGTGATGGGGAAGGTGTCGTTGGCCTTGACCAAACTGTCGAGAGATGACAGCAGGAACTGAACTGAGTCTATGAACCTCAGGCCGTTCAGGGAGAAGGAGATGTATCTCTTCATGTTGTTGGGGATGCACGTCAGGTTGCTGTCGACCCTCGCGATGGCCTGCATGATCAAGTGAGAGTCGAACCCTCTCAAGTTGTGGAAGACCACGGGGATGTTGATTGTTTTGGGGTTGATTCTGAGCTTGAGGTTGCACGCGCTGTGAGCGGCGCCTCTGTACTCAGCGGTGATGTGGCAGTGATCTCTCACCGAATCGCCGTTCAGCGGGGCATCGCACACCTGGCAGTGAGTGCTGCAGCCATGAGCTTGCCGGTCAGCTTGGGTCATACGCATGGGAACGACGGTGTACAACCTCTTCCTGATGGTATTCTCTTCCCGTTGCAAGCGCATGAGAAACTTTTCAGTTGCGTCGGGACCCCTGTACACAACGGGAGAGTCTGTGCCGATTGGTCGTACAACAGCCTGCTGAAGTGTTTTATCCAAGCGTAGTGGCACTTGCCACCTCGCTGGATCATGAATATATCGATCATGCGACGACCCTCCATTGGGCTTATCCTGTGCACGATCGTTTTATTGCCTTCGTGCCCAAAGACACGGCTATGGGGTTCTGCTTCTCGGTTCTGGTGACCTGGGATATGAGGGTGAGTTCGTCTATACCGTCCCACTTGAGCCCGTTGTCTTGGGGGTAGCTTGAAAGTCTGTTCGAGTTAACGTCGGTCGGAAACAAGGCGGACCTGATAGTTACCCTGATGCAATCGTCCCCTCTGTTCTTGACGTTTATTATGGCTTGTTTCATCTTGTAGTAGGGGGGTAAGTCTAGGTACGATCCACCTCTGAACCGTATGTAGTTAGGATAGACCTTGTCGATTTTCACCATGGCCCATCCGAACCCCCTGTGTGTGTAGCGTTCCAGGCACTCTCATATCTGCTGAAGCGAGGTGTCGATGGACTCGTCTACCGTCTCGGGTTGAGTCGCGACTTCTTGTTTACACCGGAAGTAAGGCTGAATGTACTCAATGGCACCGTCCGTCTGCTGCTTATCAAGCGACATCTTTACGGTGATTTGAAACTTGAGACTTCCCAGGTCGTTCAGTTCCTCATTGACCTTGTCAGCGATCAGAGCCTTGATGTGGCTGATGTCTATGTTCTTGTCTACATGCATGCGCCAGCCTCTCAGGTAGTTACCCACAGCGCGTTCAGTGTGCACGAACTGTAGATCGACGACTCTGTGCTGATGCAACACTTCGATGAGCTCGGACTTCCTCATACGGGAATAACCGGCAAGCCCCAGCTCTCTCGCTTGGAGTTTGAGTTGTTTCACCGTGGGAGGTCGTTGTACATGGGCGTGCAACAGTGCGACTAGCCCAGCATTCCCAGGTGGGAATAACCCGTCAGCCCGAGCTGCTAAGCTTGGAGTTTGAGTTGTTTCACCGTTTGAGGCGGTTGTATGCCTAGTAAGCTAAACAGCTGGGGTTTCCTCAATCGAGAGTAACCCACTACACCTTGTTCTCTCGCAATCTGCTTGAGCTCTCAGACAGTAGGCATTGTTATACCCAGGTGTATACAATCTCTATATGGGTCACCGGCAAGGGAGGTAACTCCTCCAACCATAAAAAAACGGAGGCGCCATAAAATCCTTAGTAATATCTAGATAGACCTCATCGATTATACCCTCGACCCACACGGAACATGCGCAGAGTAGTAGGGTGTTTTGTATTATTTGCAACCATCAAAGTAATTCCAAGTGTGCCCAGCCCACGGTACATCAAACCCTACTTTCACCGTGATTGCAAATGCAAAGCACCCCAGCTTATAGAGTTCGCCAACAACCAGAGGTTTGAGGGCACCGACCTCTATACTTCTGCCAGCATCCATCTGCCAGCTGCTCAGGCAACGACTTTCCCTGGGTTCAACTTCCATGAACTGTAGACTAGTCATCATTATACCTAGGTGTACACAATCTCTAATTAGGCCTCCGGCCTTACACTTCCATTCTGAGGAGGCACCTACGTTCGTTTATGTAGCCTTTTTTTCCTCTCGTAGATAAGCTGGTGCCGGACTACGTTTGCCCCGTTGGCTTTACATAGGCAGTAGTGGCATTTAACTCCGATGCCGCACACGGAGCACATGTAGTTCATGAAACACCTCCTGTGCAAACAACAGTACCCCTCGGTCCTGCATCTCCTACCGCAGGTCTCGGTCTTCCCCATAAGCACGTACTGACATCGATACGGGGCAGGTTTCATCGTATACTTATATGTGTACAGGGTTTAATTGCTTTGCGATCAATGCAGTCGCTGCTAGGCCTATCATGATGAAGGCCAGTTCTCGGTCCTTTTGCCCCGGGCTGGGTGCGTAGTACTGGGAGAGTGTGGGCTCATCGAGTGGTTCGAGCTGTTTGCCGGTCAGCAGGTAGTATTCTTTCACGGTGGCGTCGACGTCCTTGAACGTTCGAACGGCATGGTTCTCACGCTCGAGTCGTTCGTTAATGTAATCGAGTCTCTGCATACGTTTCTTCGCGTACTCGGATTGCGTGGCTTGCAGTTGCTCCACGGCTATGTCATGCCGTTTCCGTTCTGCTTCTACCTCGGCCGCATTCCACCCCCCTAGCTTCGAGAACAGGTAACTGCTCCCTGAGAATGCAAGGGCGTTGACTAAAGCTCCCCCGACCATCATGGCGATCGTAGCCATCCTATATATACATATACTTAGTTCAAAATATTCCCCGGTATGATCCCTTGCTTCACGAGGATGTCCTTGGTGGCCATCGCCATACCCAGGTTCATGATGAGCATGCCCATATCCTACTAGTCGAATTCGAGCTTGATAGTCGGTTGTTTGAGGACCATCTTGGTCACCCGAGCGTATGCTACGGCTAGGCTGGCGACCACGGTGGCGTGTTATGCTTCGTTAACGAACGTTTTCCCCTCAGACATGATGTATATGATATAGAAACATATATTTAATTATAACATAATACTCGTGCCTGTGGGGGTGAGGGTGGTGCTGGTTGTGGCCTATTATATAGCATGAAAGCCCCCTTTTCTACCGGCGGCGACTCTCTTAGGGTTCTCCTGCTTAGTGACTTGTGTTGGGGTTTCCTCTGTCGGGTCCTCCGGCAACAGGGTTGTCTGGGCAGCATCCATCTTGTATACTATTACTATTATTGTTCCCCTCTTTAAATTGACAATGGTTCGCCGTGATAATTGCTGCCGTCACCGGGCCTAAGAACATGCCGTATTTGTGGTACAGCAGGCAGCTGATGGCGCTCAAGGCGTGTTGGATAAAGGGGTCCTTCTCGAGACCCTCCCACAGGTAAAGCCGGTGTTCCAAGGGAATGGGGAGGAAGTATGATGCCAAACCGGTGTAGATCATGTGGCTCGGTCAAAACCTGTGGGCAGCCATCGTCGCCGTGGCCGGGCTGGTGTACATAGCTGCTAAGGACTTAGTTGATACCCAGATTGATACCCAACTTCTGGTCTGCCGTGGCTATGACTATTTCGTTGTCGTAGCCCACCACTTAGTTGACTCTCAGTTGCATGGTGCTCGGGGCCATGTACAGTCCCACGTCGAACACGTAGTCGACTTTCGACCGGGCGTATTCCAACACGTCTTGGTAGCGTCGGATGTCACTCGGCAGATCGACCGGTCTAGCGATAGCATCCTCGACGTTGACAACAAACTGTTTCTGCGCGTCGTCAGCAGTCCCAGCGCCCACAACGCCGAGGACGCTCAGCGTCAAGCCGCACCCCGTTGTAGCACACCACAAGGTGAAATTGAGTTGGTTCTGCCAGAACTGCATTGGGTTGTTGAACCAAGCGTGGACTGCCTTGACGTTCGTCACCGAAAGCCTATACCGGTCGAACACATCGATGAACTGGGCTCTGAAGTACAACCCAGCCACGTCGACCACGATCTTCATCTTCTATATCCATCTTATGGTAAAACACTCCCGGGGTGTACATTTTAAAGTATTATATCATGGTACATATACTCTAATATGTACGTGACACTTCCAGGGATAACGAGCAGTGAGGCCGTTCAGCTGCTGCACGCGATCGATAACACGTCGGGTCACCTCGAAGTCGCACTCCGCGATATCACCTACCTGCCGTGGTGGACCAACATCAATGACAGCAGCAACAAGCTGTTCGTCAGTGGCGTCCGCAACCACATAACCGACGGCTACTACAGCGTGTGCTCGCTAAGCGATGAAGACTTCGAGCCTGTGGGAGCCGAACTCAAGATGAACGACTCAAACGGCACAGTGGTGTTAACCTACAACGGAATAAGCCCCTTGAGGCTCGGCCGACCATTGGCGAAGACACTCGGGCTGCCCACAACCAGCGTCACGGGTACGAAGTTCCCCACCTAGTCCTGTACCGCGAGCTGTGCATTCATCTCGATCAGCTGAGCACGACGGACAACATTCAGGCCGAATGCCCTTCGACACTGCTGACAACCATACCGGTGAAGACGGAGAAGTACAACGACGGCAGAACCGAGTCGTTTTCATCGCGACAGTACAAGAGGTTAACTCGGGGCACCATCCCGGAGTTGGTAATATCAGTGTTAGATATAAAGCATAATCCTGTGAATATAGGATACCTCAGCATAATGCTGCACATAAGATGACTAGCGCACAAGGGCTCGGAAGGTTGAAAAGATGCGTCAATGTAGGGCACTTGCGACACATGTGGGTTCGACGACCCCGGAGTAGAGGGTAGACTGTACGCCTTACAGCTTAAAAACAGCATTTACAAACGCGTTGAAGTCCTCTCTGGTAGTACCCTAAGTGATATAGTCGATACCTCAGGAGCGGCCCTCAACATTCGGCTCGACCTAGTCCGCATGGGTGATGATAGATGGTTGGGATACCCATCGTTTGGCGGCAAACTGTTCGACCTAGAAGATGTCGAGAGCACGACCGTTGCTCGAAACAATCAGTATACCCTCATCTTCACTGACGACGACAAGTGGGTGTTGTTACCCTCTCGAGTCGACTGGTTTCTCAACATTAATCTCGGCTCCCCCTACGTGTTCACAGAGAACAAAGACAACTACGTAAACAAAGTCGTGAACAACGGAACCCTGCTCGTGGCTTAGATCCTGATGCAGGGGCGTAGTGTAGTCATCAGCCCACTCTCCAGTATGGCAGACTACCTGCTGTCGAGCAAGCCCGGGACGCAAAACGTGGGGTTGCAAGTAGTGTCTGAATTCGAAGGCGTGGTCAACATCCTGGAAGGTCTACCGGCGAATTCCACGCTGGTCATCCAAGTCTACCTAGGTGAACCATCGCAGCGCGAAGTCGAAGTCGTGAAGGGGATCAAACTTCGGTGGGTCAAACAACACCAGTATCACGTTTGCACTGTTTACGTGCAGGTGGGTGTCGACTCCCACACCAGTATGCAGGGGGTCACCGTGACCATGGAAGACACGATATCACTCACCAAGCTATTCCTACCCGACAACATACACCTCACCCCTGAACTACTATCAGAAAGATAGTTGGAAACTATCTTGTGATAGTAGTATAGCAATGAACAGTCATCGCCCCAAAGTCACGCCTAGCGACCTAGGGGACACAGAGGGGTTCGATCGGCTCGACGGGAACGGCGTCTTGTACGGCCTGTATTTTAAAGGCGACATGTACGAGCGGGTGTCGATGGCAGCACCTAAGGAGCCTGCGTGGTTGATCAACGTGGGCCTCAACTCACCTTACATCTCTTTCAATGGAAATGGTTCTGTCTCCGAGATTAAGAACAACGGTATCTTGCTCGGGGTGTTCACTCCGCATCTCCGTGCGATAGGAGTCTCCCAAATACCGGATCACTCGGGTAACATGTTAGTTTCAGATCCGGCGTACCGCTTCCCAATTGGGGCTTATGGCTATGAAACCAAGTTCCACACTCTTCATAGAAGTCTATCTCAGGGCCACTTTTAGGAGGGCAGAACGACAACTCCTACCTGGGTTGACACTACGCTGGACGGGCCTCAGTGACCAATGTTGCCGTATCGTCGTACACCTGGGGCCCTCGGGGTTTACTACCCTCTTATGCATCGGGGATATTGAGGTATCCACAGAGTCGCCTATTAACCTCTCACCTATTTCCCTGTACGATGATCTAAGCCTTATAAGCCTCAGGTACACTGGGCAAGAGTTAAGTATCACACAATTAAATCTTATCACATAATATATAATACACAGGATGGGCCTGTACCCAGTCGTAGAGGAAGTAGCGAAGACACTGGAAACCGTAGATGGGTTCCGCTTGAGACAGTTATGTGACATAAAACGCCAACTAGAACAAGACCGCGACAGACGGACAGCGTTATGCAAGAAGTACCATAGGGCTTTCAATGTCATGGATGGGGTTGATACCGCCCTTATGACAACCAGCATGTGACTAGGGGCGGTAGGTGTCAGGTTGTTGGCCACCATCGTAGCCTCACCCATAGTGCTAGGCATCGAAATAACAGCTGTGGTGTCAGGGTTGGCGGGGTTGGTGTTTAAGTTTGCATCCTGCAGACTGCATCGTAAAGCATTGAAGCACGACGAGATCAGGGTCCTGGCCGAAGCGAAGCTGAACACGGTACGCGACCACATCTCCACTGCACTCACTGACAGTAAAGTCTCCGAGGAGGAGTTTCGTTTGGTCCTCTCTGAACTCAACAAGTGCCACAAGATGAAGCAAAAGATCCGGTCCAAGTCTCGTAAGACTGCCATCAGCGAAGACGAGAAAAAAAAGTACATAGAACAAGGGGTACAACCTTCATTACGAAGACCAAAGAGATCATAGGCGATTCACATTAAACTGTTTCGTCGAGGTCAACATGCCGTAGGTGTTGGTTCGCGGTCATAGTGACCAGGAAGTTGGTTGGGGGATTCAAAAGTGGTATATACACTGGGGGGGAGAGATCGGGGTCTGATGAAAGCTTTATCTATGAAATAAAGCTTTACAGTGGCCTTTGGGGAAAGTGATCGTAACCCCACTGTATATACTACTTCCTCGTTCTCGTATCTGGCGCATTTTCTCTTTGGTTTGAGGGTACTTTCCGGACACCAAGTTTTGATATGTCGTTGTAGATCGTGCATGTTGTCTATGAGCACCCTGCAGTCAGCACATGTCTATTGTGCTAGGTTTCAGATCGATGGTGAGTCGTCCAAAGGGTTTTTCAGCAGCTTTTTCGTACATTGCCATAAAGTTATCCATATTTTTGGTGAAAATTCTCAGGGCGAAAACTTTGATTTGTTGTTTATCTGTGGGCGAATGAAATAAGCTGACGTAATGAGCATTCAAAGTAATGTCTCTCGATTCTTTGCCTCTCGGAAACAAATTTTGTAGCAGAAGAAAGATCAGTACATCTTTGTGATGGGAGGTTTGAGTATACAGCCGTGAGATACGCTTGTCATGCTTACCGGCCAGGAATCCTGCAGTTATAACACAAGAAACCACGGTAACGCGAGGTGTAGTAACAGTATCAATACTTATCGTCTTACCGGTGAAGAAGCCTGCAGTTATAACACAGGAAACCACGCTAATGTGAGGTGTAGTAACAGTATCAATACTTATAAATGGTCTTACCGGAGAGGAAGCCTGCAGTTATAACACAAGAAACCACGGTAACGTGAGGTGTAGTAACAGTATCAATACTTGTGGTCTTACCGGCCAGGAAGCCTGCACTTATAACACAAGAAACCACGGTAACGTGAGCTTTAGTAACAGTATCAATACTTATCGACTTACCGGCGAAGAAGCCTGCAGTTATAAACAAGAAACCACGGTAACATGAGGTGTAGTAACAGTATCAATACTTATGGTCTTACCGGCTAGAAAGCCAGCAGTTATTTCAGAAGAAACCATGGTAAATGAGGCAGAGTAACAGTTACTTATCGTCTTACCAGCCAAAACCCCTGCAGCTATAACAAATGAAACCATGGTAACGTGAGGTGTAGTCACAGTATCGATACTTAGAACAATGATCTGAATTCTGTTAGGTACGTCAGTGTTTGATAATATAAACAATGATCTCTATTGTGTTAGGTACGTCAGTGTTTGATAGTATGAACAATGATCTGAATTGAGTTAGGTAAGTCATTGTTTGATAGCATCAACAATGATCTGTATCGTGTTAGGTAAGTCAGTGTTTGATAGCATGAACAATGATCTGTATTGTGTTAGGTAAGTCAGTGTTTGATAGCATGAACAATGATCTGTATCGTGTTAGGTAAGTCAGTGTTTGATAGTATGAACAATGATCTGTATCGTGTCAGGTAAGTCAGTGTTTGATAGCATGAACAATGATCTGTATTGTGTTAGGTAAGTCAGTGTTTGATAGTATGAACAAAGATCTGTATTCTGTTAGGTACGTCAGCATTTGATAATATGAAGAATGATCTGTATTGAGTTAGGTAAGTCATTGTTTGATAGTATGAAGAATGATCTGTATTGTGTTAGGTAAGTCATTGTTTGATAGTATGAACAATGATCAGTATTCTGTTAGGTACGTCAGTGTTTGATAGTATGAACAATGATCTGTATTGTGTTAGGTACGTCAGTGTTTGATAGTATGAACAATGATCTGTATCGTGTTAGGTAAGTCAGTGTTTGATAGCATGAACAATGATCTATATCGTGTTAGGTAAGTCAGTGTTTGATAGCATGAACAAAGATCTGTATTGTGTTAGGTAAGTCAGTGTTTGATAGTATGAAGAATGATCTGTATTGTGTTAGGTTAGTCATTGTTTGATAGTATGAAGAATGATCTGTATCGTGTTAGGTAAGTCAGTGTTTGATAGTATGAACAATGATCAGTATTGTGTTAGGTAAGTCAGTGTTTGATAGTATGAACAAAGATCTGTATTCTGTTAGGTACGTCAGTGTTTGATAGTATGAAGAATGATCTGTATTGTGTTAGGTAAGTCAGTGTTTGATAGCATGAACAATGATCTGTATCGTGTTAGGTAAGTCATTGTTTGATAGTATGAACAATGATCTGTATTGTGTTAGGTAAGTCAGTGTTTGATAGTATGAACAAAGATCTGTATTCTGTTAGGTACGTCAGTATTTGATAATATGAACAATGATCTGTATTATGTTAGGTACGTCAGTGTTTGATAGCATGAACAATGATCTGTATTGAGTTAGGTAAGTCAGTGTTTGATAGCATGAACAATGATCTGTATTATGTTAGGTACGTCAGTGTTTGATAGCATGAACAATGATCTGTATTGTGTTAGGTAAGTCATTGTTTGATAGCATGAACAATGATCTGTATTGTGTTAGGTAAGTCATTGTTTGATAGCATGAACAATGATCTGTATTGTGTTAGGTAAGTCAGTGTTTGATAGCATGAACAATGATCTGTATCGTGTTAGGTAAGTCAGTGTTTGATAGTTTGAAGAATGATCTGTATTGTGTTAGGTAAGTCATTGTTTGATAGTATGAACAATGATCTGTATCGTGTTAGGTAAGTCAGTGTTTGATAGCATGAACAATGATCTGTATCGTGTAAGGTTAGTCAGTGTTTGATAGTATGAACAATGATCAGTATTCTGTTAGGTACGTCAGTGTTTGATAATATAAACAATGATCTGCATTGTGTTAGGTACGTCAGTGTTTGATAGTATGAACAATGATCTGTATTGTGTTAGGTAAGTCATTGTTTGATAGCATGAACAATGATCTGTATCGTGTTAGGTAAGTCATTGTTTGATAATATGAACAATGATCTGTATTGTGTTAGGTAAGTCAGTGTTTGATAGTATGAAGAATGATCTGTATCGCGTTAGGTAAGTCATTGTTTGATAGTATGAGCAATGATCTGTATCGTGTTAGGTAAGTCAGTGTTTGATAGCATGAACAATGATCTCTATCGTGTTAGGTAAGTCAGTGTTTGATAGTATGAACAATGATCTGTATTGTGTTAGGTAAGTCATTGTTTGATAGCATGAACAATGATCTGTATCGTGTTAGGTAAGTCAGTGTTTGATAGTATGAACAATGATCTGTATTCTGTTAGGTACGTCAGTGTTTGATAGTATGAACAATGATCTGTATTGAGTTAGGTAAGTCATTGTTTGATAGTATGAACAATGATATGTATCGTGTTAGGTAAGTCAGTGTTTGAAATTTTTATCTTCCTATTTGTCGATGATGTTATTTTAGTTGTCAGATAGTATCGTCGGTTTACAAATCTAACTGAATATTTTGGAACGGTATACAAATGAATGGAATTTTCTGTTAAGTTATAAAAAAACCCAACAAAATAAATGTATTAATTACCAATTGTGTTCAAACAATCGTCAAAATATGCAACAAAAGTGTTGATAACATGATTTTACACCATTGCACAAGTGACTTTACCTGAAAGTGTTGATTTTGATGAGATTCCTTATAAGAATCAAAAGGCATCGCCACAACGCAACAGAAATCACCTTCCAGTTGAAATTGTGCAGCAAAGAGCATGCACTGTCTGGCTATAAATATCCAGATTACTTTCGGAAATCGGCATTCGTTTTGAAGGAGTTTCAAGGTCAAATCACTACCCCACGTCTTGACGCGGAACATCGCCATTGAAAGAATACACGCTGGAGATGACCAATTTTCTGTTGCCAGGCGTCTGAATGTTAGTCTGAGCACGATATCACTGCTTGCAGCTCGTTACAACCAAGCAGGTGTAACAAGTCCCCGTACAAGCAGACCTCGAGTCACCACTGCAGCCCAAGACCGGTACATCCGGGTACTACATTTGCGTGGTCGTACTGCCACGGGTGAGAGCACAGCAGCCAGGGAACCTGGACTTCGGAGGATATCCGGTCAAACAGGTTGAGAGAGATTAGACTGAGAGCCAGGAGAACCGACGTCGGGACCATGCTGCGTGGTCATCATCGCGCTCAACGTCTCTGTTATCTAAAATTATCGACGTGGTTGTTTATAGACATTACCTTCTTCTGGACTGATGTAAACATTCATGTACTAAAGTCTATTTGTGGACGAGTTATACATGTTTGCAAATAGAACATTTTCGCAACAGATTTCTGGGTTATGCGGTTTTTTTTAATATTATTGTTATCTTTAGAAGAGGTGGACCTGACGCCTCAAAAGAAAAATGGTTTAATTAACACTTATCAATTGTTAATAACTATACCTATTTCGGACTAGTGTTTTCCCATACTATGAACTTTAAAAAGAGTGTTATAGACCTGAAGTCACGTGCTAAGACATCCTCGATAATCTCTAGGGTATTATGTTCCGATAAATCTCCACTACACCCTGACTGCATCTACGGCTCGGCCCCATGATTTTATTACCTCCCTTGGCTGGCTTTTTATCCAATCAGGTGTCTACGCTCGGAAGTTGAGCGTATCAATCACAACTCACTTTCGCTTCTTAAATTATCTAACCGATGAAACTTGGCAACACAACTGATGCAGAGGCACTCTGAAAGAGGTAGAAGGAGTTCTTGCATATATTTTTTTAAAGTTTCGGATCTTTCAATTTGTCTTATGATTTCCCCAAAAATCTAAGTCGCACTGCGAACAAACCTTCGCGACTGCGACCGCTATCTTTGTTGAAACTGGAAAGCTCTGTTGTAACGGCGGCTTAGCTGATTGGCTACTGTGAGAATGCGGAGCCAGCAAAGGGAGGTAATAACATTATCGGGCCGTAGTGGAGATTTATCGGAACATATACCCTGGAGATTATCGAGGATGGTGCTAAGAACTAAAGAAGGCTCTTATTAATTTTATGTCAGTTTCCCAGCCTCGAAAATATATTTCAAATTGTTTGATTCACAAATCCAACCGACTATGCTTTGTGGGTCTGAAATTTGGGGATTTCAGCAATATTGTATCTGAACTGTAATTTGTTTTGTGAAATGTCTGTAACATGTGTTGTGTATATATTTGTTTTATTTGTATATGGGCCGGAGGCCTTAAGTACAATAAAATCTTTGACTTTGACTTGACTACTTGAATTATCTCGTGCTCTAAGTCTAAATGTTAAATTACATCCTGTTAATGGGATCAAATATATAGAAACTACATGCCAATATCCTTAATTGGAATTTCATATATTTCAGATTGTATCACTAGCAAAGAAATATGTGTGTAATGGTTTTGAAATCACATGGGTCACATCAGGCTTCCCACGCTACCTATATAAAATGACATCATTCAAACACTGTTACCCTAACAAGCTCATTAACAAACTTTGAAATATTATCCGTTGTTGTTTTGAACAAGAAGACTTCGCTCAGAGACGTTGATAATTAGTCTTGTTTAGGGGAAAAGCCATCCGGTTACACTCGCTCTGTGTTTGAGGTATTGTTATTCATAATGAGAACATAATACGTTCATACCAGTGTGACAACCAGCTTCTCCTACGTACCCAGTCTTTATTCAAGCTCTATAGTCGGCTTACTCGGTCACTGAGAGAAATACAGCCTACATACCAGTTTGATCATGCGAAGTTCTAACTCTGGACATAAAAGCATTTCGTCAGATTTCAAGTGGAGGATCTGACAGATCCTGGAAACGCTGAAATGTAAGTATGCACAACTTAAGATATTTTTCCTGCTGGGTATCACGCAACTTCCCTTACAACTTCAGAATACATTCGACTTTGTATAGAAATATAACTGAAAAGTGTAATCTTAAATGAACATCTGTAACTATTAGGTTTGTTCCATGTCTTTGTTATTCATGATAAACTGAAGCACAAAAGAAAGGTCAATCCTGCGGCTTTGTGATTATTCTCCAAAAACCAACGTAATTATTTTGAAAAGTGATTATGGCAACACGTTTACAATGCTTGTGTTTTGTATGCAACAATCAAAACACTTTGAAAATATTAATATAAAAGGTGTTTACGATCTTTTATACATCAGTTTATATATTGTGTGTGACCTCACCACTACAGTCTTGATTTATTCATTCAATAACCTTCTAGCGACATTTCATGCAAATAGTTTCTTTTAGATTCACATTTAGGCGATAGCGAGTGGGAAGTGACTGGTCTTGGGCAGGAAAAAGAAAGCCCTCAGTTTCACATCGCTGTACCATCAAATCAATGAACCTCAAATTTCAGATTCTGTCCAACAACCTTGGCACGCTTAAAAAAGCTGTAGAATTCCTTGCTTGACATGCATCACCAGAGTACTACCCGATAAATAAAAAAATTGTGCAATAGTACACAAAAGAATTCTATCATGAAGAGCTTTCACATTAATCAAACCCCGACCTCCAGAACTGATTGGCATATATAAACGATTAAGAGAGGAACGAGGGTGTTGGGCTCTGTTATCAGACATGATCCTTCTGGTCAGGCAGTCAAGACTTTGGATGTCTTGTTTTGTCCAATCAACTACTCCAAGGAGAAGGAAAGAACTGGCACAGCAAAAGTATTGGTGGCTTTGACCTTGTGTCGAGCATTTAGCTATGAGTTCAAGATTTTCTTTAAGCAACCATTATATTCGGTCCGAAGTTTGTCTTGAATCTGGGCATTCTGGAGCTTGACTCGAACTTGCAGTCCAAGATAGGTGATCCTGATCAATGAATACCATGAAGAGACTTCAGAATCCATTCATGAGGGACAGAGTCGTATGCTTTTTTGTAGTCAATCCAGCACATGGAGAGGTTGCAGTGATATGTTTTAGCCTCTTCCAAAATCATTTTCTGTACAAGAAGTTGTTCCTTGCACCCCCAGCATCCCTTCCTTGTCCCCTTCTGCTCTCTATAAATTATATCATTGGAAGAACATTAAGATGACATGAGGTTTGTCAAACACTCTGTGAATATTTTATATTGTGTTTTCAAACATGTGATAGGGGGGAAGTTTTGGGGATCAGGCAAGTCTCCTTTTTTGGGGAGGAGCAGTGTGCGACCTTTGCAAAACCACGGAGGAACATCACCTGTGTCCACACGAGAACTGAAACAGTGATGTAATGGTGTTTGGACACAGGGGAACAATTTCCAATACCGGTTTCGAATGCCATCAGGCCCTGGAGCTGTACTAGACTTGGACTTTTTGATAACTCTTTTCAGGCAATCTGGTGAGGTGTAATAATCAAACGACCCAGTTATTTTCTCATGCATTGCTTGATCGTAATCACTGACACATGGTGCCTGCAGGTTACAGTCGTTGGGTATAGACCACAACTGTTTCCAGAACCTTTCAGTGGCATCCATGGAAGGCCGTTTATCATGTTCACCATCACCTGTGTTTTTGAGTTGCCTATAAACATCCTTTTCATTATTTCTAAAGAGTTTATTTTGTTTTATAAATTTGTTCTTCTTTTCCCCTTTTCCTTTCTTTCAGTCCAAACCTTTAATTTTGCCTTAAAGGAATCGATAATTTTATTATTAATCCTAGGTATAGAAGTCTTATTAAATAATTATGTAGCAAACCAATTTAAGTAATACACAATGCCATTGCGAAAGTGGTCAAATGTAACATGTTATAATACTGATTTGGACTGCCATTTTAGTGGAACCGCGGTTGCCGAATGTGTTAGATCGTTGACTCTTAGGAATGGCGATTAGGTAAATGACTCTGAGAATGTGATTAGATTCCCGAAAGGGACTTAACCTATTTCATGCAAGAGAATTTGTACTTTACTGAGGATATGTAATATCGAACATAATGTTAAAACTGATTTATGTATATACAAACTATTTCATTTTGAGTAAGCAGAGTGTATAATATTTAAAATATACTATTGGGCATCAGCAACCCATGACTGCCGTAAGAAGCGAGTAAGGTGTTAGTCGTTAAACAACAAGCAAGCAAAAAAACAAAATTCATAAGCATCAAAAAAATTTCCACAAACATTTGTTTTGCACGGAAAGCATAGTAATGTTTCTTTTAAAAAAAAATAATTAAAAGTGGGAAAATTCAAGCATAATTTAAACACCAATGTAACTGTTGGAATGATATTTTAACGTGTAAGCCAGATCTGACCATTTGTCACAAACTTGGATCGGGTTCTGTGCATTTGTGGCGAGGTGCTGGGTTTACAGCAATGGAGTATTCAAGGGTGAAGATGGAGGTTAGAATTGGTCTTCAGCAACCAATGCATGTCACGACTAACTGACTCGCTGATTTGATTGACACATGTCATCGTATCCCAATTGCGTATATCAATAGACATCATGTCAATCACTGGATTGTCCGGGGCAGACTCGATTATTTTTAGAACGCCATCATAAAGCTGGAATGTTGCTGAGGGTACCGTTAAACGACAAAAAAAGCAATCGCACAATAGACAAACACTAATGAAGCTAATGAATGTAATTTTCCAGCTTTTGGGGGTTCGTATTCGGGAAAGTGCATGTTAAAAGGTCACACTCGCCAATTTGTCTTCGGCAAATCATGACGGAAATTGCTGTGGACAAATGAAAACTGATTATGCAAAATAACATGACATTGTGGCAAGACTGAAATTGCCGCTTGTCATAATAACAAATGAACATTTAGAAAGTTTACTCGTGTTGAATAAAAACGATGAAAAGATAAAGGTTTGATACAGATGTAGTTTGAATGATTTTGACATGGATGAGCTGTGTGATTACGTAATCAAATCTGTGTAATATAGATTGCATGTTACTAGAATGTATATTTCAACATGTCCTGAAGAAGGTGTGACATCATTTTGCTACGATTTGAAGTAATGTACACCAAGAACAAATTGAAGCGCTGAAGAGAGAAAGAGTTAATCGCTGCCGTGAGACCGCAAAGGTAACTGATAAAATCATTTGGGTTAGCAAGGTTTATTCAGGAAAGATGTGAACGTTTCCAGACGGCAATGACGGAAGAAGCACGTAAAAGCTCACGCGCGTCCCATTGGAAATAAACTGGTTGGGTATCCTACATTTGAGCACAAACTACATAAATCAGAAAATTTATTCAACATGCATCGTTGGACATTATTTTATGGTAAAACAGGATAAAATGCATAATGAATGCAAATACATAATTGACGTTTAACAAAGCTGTTTACAACAATCATGGAACTGCAGATATACAGATTTGAGCAGATTTTAAATTGAAAATAGTTTTGAACTGAGAGAGAATTGCTTGGTCCCGTCTCTATATGGGAAAAGTATAGCCGTAGCAACGTTAAATATTAACCCTCTCACTCGCACAGAAACATCACAAATTGACTAAAGGGTCGTCTAACGCCTAGTCTGCCTTGGCACATGAACATTCCAACATGCTGAATGTGTTTAATGTCAGCTGTTCGCCAAAGTACCAATCTGATGGAGAAACCGTTGCCTCACAGACACTTGTCATCAAAGACATTGATAAATCAATTCAAATCAGTAGGGTGGATGGTGTCATGACATGTTGACAAATCGTCACTGTAGTGACAGAGGCAGCTTCAGGGAATACACTGAAGTCACATAACAGTTTTGTTAACAATGCACACATTGCAATGTCAACCAATATCACATTTACTACTTTCTGTTAGTATTACCATTACTATTACTGTTGTCCTTTTTATGACAAAATACTCTTTCAGGAAATGGCACATGGGCTGTATATGGAGATTCAGGGCTAACAACGCAAGTCCTCACTCTCAAACCGCTAGACACTGCCAAAAACAAGACAATATCATTTATCAGCCTTGTCAGCTAAAGATGCAAATCATTTCCTGATGTATTTTGCAGGAATTTGACATTTTGGTCATGAAGATAGTTCCAGAAAAGTGGTTGCTTGAGGAGGGACACACCAGAACTACATTGCCTCTTTTGACGTGAGATGATTCAGAAGGGAAAGGAAGAGATATTTATCGTAACGTTCGTTTGCGTTCCTGAACCAAGAAGCCACAACTTTCATAAATTCTTTCTCTACAATCATGTTATTTTGGCAATAACTACAACACAGGATCTAGCTGAGAAAACATTTGACTACACCAGGACCAAGATATACACATGAACCCAATTCTTCAAAACAAACCCAGGTGTCCGGCATCCCTGTAAGAAAGTACACAAAGACTACCAATTGTCCAATTTCAATACTGTGGAAGCCGTGGTGGCTGAGCGGGTTAGGTGTCTGACTTTGTGTGCTGGCGATTAGGTGTCTGACTTTGAGGGTGTGGGTTCGAATCCTGGATGGGACTCAACCACTCAAAAGTACTAGAATCTGTTCTTTATTGAGAAAGTGTAATCCCAAAAATAACATATGTTACACCTATAAGAATAACATGAATTCACTGATTGATGATTGTATAAATTATCGAGATCAGTCTTAATTTGATTTCGAGTATCGACTGTGCCAATGTTTTAGCTAAAGCAGTCACAACAATGAATTCTACCGAACTTGAAGTATCGGGAGTTAACCAACCAGCTTTGTTTGTTTTACTTATTCTTTCAGTATCTGTTGTCAGTATAAATACAATCTCTGTTTTCGTATTCATGAAATCGAAAATTGCTTCACCGTTAAAACTTACGTTTGGACATTTCTCGGCTTTAAACTTGATGATTGGAATACTGACCATAGTAATTTGCATTCCCTCTGGTTTTTTAAATAGCTTCCCGTATCAAGACATTTGGGTTCAAATTCTAGGTTTTATTACCATTGTGGCAACTTGGGTTTCAATGTATAATGTAATGTTTATCGTGGTTGACCGCTACATTCTTGTATGCCACGCAGCTAGATACAAAAGGTTGGTAACCACAAGCAGAGTCATCTTCATCATCTTCTTCTGCTGGTTGTTCTGGCTCACAGCAGTGGGTCTGGCATTCATATCAACACCCACCCCGTTTCAGTACGAACCGAGACTTCTGCTTTCTCTCCCTCTGTTTATGTCTCCAACATTCTCCATACATGTGCTTCTTGGTCCAGTGTTGACATCATGTGTAGTGACTTTCTGTTACATGAGGATCATACAGTCAGTCATGAGACTGAATAGGGTTGGCACAGAAGAAGTGGGGACACACAGGCCCAATATTAGGAACTTTATGGTACTGAACAAACAGCGGATATCCGTTGTCTTCGTTTCGCTTCTTCTTTTCATGTATGTATTTCCCATGATTCCATTTTTTACCTCTATACCCATACTCTCAAAGAGCAAGTATATACTACCACAAGGTCAGTGGTTTACGGTTTCGCTTTGTTTTGGTTGTTTGCTAAATGTTTTAGTTTATGTGTTAGGCTATCCGCCATTTCGAAAAGCGTTCATGGACATTTTTTGTAAGTCGTACGTGCGAAAGCAAAACCAAAAAGAAATGGTTGCAAAACTTACAGTAAAACCACCTGTCCGGTTAGAATCAATTATGTGAGGAAAATCTTTAGTTTACAAACATCCAGATTTCGACCAGCATGTATTGTGGTCTTTGGTCTGTCTAGTTTCTAAAAGCTTATGAAAATCCTCTCAGATTTCCGACCCAGCTCATGATATGCCAAGCATGGCAGCCGTATTGAAAATACTATTATGCTCCTCTTAATGTTTATTGTGACCTTTGCTATGTATTCATATACATGACATGATTAGTTTAATCGATTGAATTATATTCAATCTTGTCTTGCCTCAAGTCATCTCACATTATGTGTCACAAATCAAGACCAGCAGATGTGGGGTTATGACGCATCACCCTTGATACTCAGGGTGTATTCCCAGAGTGGTCTCTCTGTCTATTACGTAATGTGACTGTTGATGCTGTTAGCAAAGTGATAACTTCAGAGTACAAAGTGAAAGTCTTGCTACCACTAGTGGTTTGTGTAATTATGTACCTTTAATTTTAATGCCGTTAGCTGCTTGTCTGATTTCTCAGTTTGATGAGGAGGAATTTTGTGTAATAATTTATCTTTATCTTATTTTGTGTGTGCTTATCCTTTTTTGTATTTTTGCTATAAGTACACTTCTGGGTGAATGTTGGTCATATCAGCCATGACGTTTAAGGAAGAGATTGTTCCTGGTAGGCAAATTGGACTTGATATTTTGATGGAGGGTTTTAGGTACAAGAAGAAGCAAAACAAGAATGTAAATGTATCGTAAAACACTCTTTGGTTTGTTGTGTTTCTTTTTCAACTTGGTTCTCAGAGCTCTTTCTAAGCATCACGCCCCCGTAATAAGTCCAACACTGTTGGTAATTAAGCTGATTTGATCAAGAGAGGCTAGTGTGGGAACGCTTAAATGTTCAGGGGCCACTCTGGGAAGGGCCGTTAACAAGGCGTGAAAACTCAGGGACCACTGTTGGAAGGGCCACTCCGGGCATAAACCACACTCAGTCAAGGCCTATTTTGCAAGCTTGATCACTGCTGCGGCGAAGTGAATATTGTTGTCGTCACTGGCCATTGCATTTGTTCTGTCGTTCAATTTGTACTACCATTATATTCTGCATTGTGTATTGTGATTCCTTTGTAGTCATTTGTGCACTTAATTTTAGAATACAATAACAATGTTCATTATATCTAATCTCTTTGTTATTTGTTGTTCTCACACTAATTTTCATTAACCTATTGATTCAAATTGGGAATAGACACCTTGCATGCATACAGATTCACAGTGACAAAATGTCAGCACAAGATCACTTCAACTTTCCAATATACAGCGGAAGCTCTCAAAACCGGCAGCCCTCCAATCCGGCATGCTCTCAATATCGGCACTAGAATTGTCCCAACGGTCCCAACGAATGTCCGTTTAGAGGGCTTCCACTGTACTAACTTCTCCATTACACTGAGCATTATTCCCGCAGCTCCATCATCTGGTGTCCACATGTCACAATTTTGAGGTGCAATCAAGCTTTTTATACGATTCTAGATTCGATAAAGATCCTAAAGAGGACCATACCACTCTACTGCCTCGTTAATGATCAAGATAACAACATACACATCAGCAAAGATTAAGAGATACACACGTTCTATGATAGACATATCCTAATCTGATGCATCTCTGACAAATACAATGTCCAATGCAATTACCTATTTGGACGTGTACCAGATAGTCTCGTGTTTTTTCAGGCGAACAATTGACTTGCCTGTGTATGTGTTTATGACTAGTATCATGGATGGAACAGGATATGCCCACCCTTTGAAAACTGTTTTAGTCGTTTTATTGTACTTCCTTGCAAAGTGTCCTTTCCTTGATCTAACCAATGTAAACTATCGCATGGGTAAGTGAGTGAGTTTACTTTTACGCCGCACTCATCAATATTCCAGCTATATGGCGGCGGTCTGTAAATAATCGAGTCTGGCTCAGACAATCCAGTGATCAACAACATGAACATCGATCTACGCAATTGGGATACGATGACATGTGTCAACCAAGTCAGCGAGCGGCAGAGCCTGACCACCCGATCATGTTAGTTGCCTTTTACGACAAGCAGGCGATGCTTAAGAGCAATTCTAACCCGGATCTTCACAGGTCCTATCGCATGCAAATAGATTAGTTAGGAGAGTGCTCCAGTTTATACTTGTAACCATGGTTACCCGACAGTCATCAAATGATAATGCAGACTTTGGTATTAATCAGCATCGAATGCCGTTGTTTTGTACATTGTTATCCGATCCGCATCATTATCAGTGATATTAATTATAATTGCATTTTCCTAATTTCACTCTTCTCCGGAAGTTTCTTTAGTCTAATGACAATACAATTTCGCCCACGTTCGATGTGATAATTTACCCGTGGGATCCAGGTTAGAATTGGTCTTCAAGACTTGCCATTTCCGCAACAAAACGATCCGAAGTCGCCAAAAATCGGTCATGTATAGAGTCTAACGACCAGTCAGAGGTCTTTGGTTATATTCTAAGCACAAAGAAGAATAACTAGCTTAGTGTCAAGCACAACGTCACTGGAAAGGGTCCACTGGTCGAACGAAAATCAATTTCCTTTGTTAATGACTGATAGTTGATTTGTTGATGACATATGTACAATGGAATATCTTGGAGCAGGTGCCGTTTGGCGGTGTTTAATGATGTGGGCTGGCTCTCACATGGCTGTAAACTTGACCTTGTGACGATCAGACAAAATCTGAATTGACATCACCGACATCCCAGACAGGGTTGTTGTACCACATTTCGATAACCATCCTGTAAACACAAGGGCAGTCTTCATGGACGACAATACTAGGCGACATCGTGCACGTGCCGTTGGTGATTCCATACATCAAGAGACGGCAGCAACTCAACTGGGCCCATCAGGTGTTCAGATCTCAATCCAATAGACCATGTTTAGGACATTATGGGTCGCAGAATTATACTTCAAAGATATCATCCAATACAAAACCTTAATGTATTGGCACAAGCCCTCCATAAAAAAAGAACGCAATACCTCATCGTCGAATTCAACATTAGATACAGAAAATGGAGGAGGGTCAAAGATGTTATGGCAGCATTGTATGCCAGAAACCTGAAAATGATCCCACGTGTTAACATCATACTACCATAGCTATCAGCACTACAAAACCAGTGTTGCGATACTTCTTTCCGTGAGTATATATCATGATTTCGGTATGGTTGCAATGGTTGAGACAAAAAACCTTTGTCTAAAAATATTCTCATAATGCGACCGTGAGAATTTGTTTCAACGAGATGTGGTTATTTTGTTTGAACCTCTAATTGACCAATTTGAATCGAGTATTAAGTTCAAACTCGAATAAATGTTTGCTCTTATTTCAAAATATGCACTCTGACATTCTCGTCACAATCAATACTCGCTGTCAGGGCTTAAGGTGAGGTGGAATTGGGTTTAACGTCGCACTTAAGAATATTTCACTCATATGACGACGTGCATGAGTGTGTATGTGTGGCTGCTTGTACTAGCCCAGACTTAACCTGGTTTTATAGTGCCAGCTCACTGAGAAACCATGTCGCAGTTAAGCATGAATACCCCACTCAGACAAATTATACTGACTCCGAGCCGACCAGTCCGTGTTGTACTCATTAATGCCGAGCGCCAGACAGGGACCAACAAGTACCATATTTTAACGTGTTTTGATATGACGCGGCCAGGGAAGTCATGGCTTAAAATATTATAAGCGTTCCTAATGACAAAATAAGTAAATATATTTATTTATAGTTATTTTTTGCAGTTATGTTAAAAATCAGTAAGGCAAAATCATCTAAGTGAAGTCACTTTTTCTTGACATTTAACTGAAATTCGAACAAAGTGGTCAATAACAAACTTAAACTGCATGTGATCCCTCTGTACTTCATAGGTCAGTGGAATTTATATCAAACTTCAACTTACAGGTAAGTCTCGTTTAATTTTTAAATTAAAGATTACAATCTCCTCAAGTTCGCACTTGTGACACAGTGAAGGAAAACAAAAGTTTTGAAACTGTCAATTTGATTGATTGAGTGGGTGAGTGAGCTGGGTAGGTGAGTGAGTGCTTTAGAGCTTTAGACGACAGCCTAACCGTGTTCCGACAAACAACACAACACAACACAACGTGCATGGAAATAATTTTTATTTCCTCTGTAACATGAATATATAAATGTTTGAGATAATGAAGTATTTAAAACTGATAACAATAAAATCAAATCCCTGCCAAACTTAAAATATCGAGATGCCCTAATATAACTGGGCCGTTCTTGAAATAGCCATTTGGAGCCGGTGTCGAGGAAATACACTCCCTGTAAAATAATATCACATGTAACTTTCGCATTTAAAATCATCAGAAACCAAAGAGACAAATAAGGCAGTTCAGAAGTGTTAGTGATATTTGTTAGCTACACGCCATGGTCCATAGTCATATCCTTTTTTTACGACACACCGTTCCGTCAAAGCTCCTGAAGTGGTACATTTCATATCTAAATAGTAGCAACTCACCGTTGTAAGCAACGAATTAGGAAATTGTCATTACAGAATACAAACATTCTAATGTCGAGTTTGAGGTTGCTGGTAAGCTTTTGGTTTTAAAAATACATTAATGAAAGCCTCAATACGCAACAAATCAAAAAAAGAAGTTTTCTTTGAAGATCTGCAAATGATTAAACATTTAGGCAGCTTTATCAACAAACATGTTGTCATGAGGAAAAGTCATTGTAAGATGAATAGGAGTAGACAGGATCGCCCTAATCTTCTGGGGGGTTTCACTCAATGGTTTCTTCCAAATGCTATTTTTATTTCTCAATTAGAATTTCAAACGCACGTGCCATTTAACTTTGCAAAATTGATACCATACTAAATATAGATATTTTTGATATTTAAAATTGATATCATAAGAGCTTCCTGTTTTTTTTTCAATATTCTACTTACTTATGGACTCTAAATGAAAATTCAGTGAGGCGAATGCTCTATAACACCGCAAATCCGCCAACACAGACTGATTAACTCCAAATTAAACTTTTGTCGAGCGGAATACACTGATCAGAAACGCTATACACAAACATCAGATATATGAACATACATTTAATGATATACATACAATGTACTACACCTATGCCATATATGTAGACAACAATATATCGACCAATGTACCTAGACCTTGGTGGCCTTTCTGGTGCCATTTGACAATTTGACTGAAAGCACATAAACACAAACCTTAACTTAAAGTCCTCAAGACTACTTCTTCACTATTGTCTGCTAATGGTCTGTATTTGTAAAGAATTGGTCAGTTGTTCGGAATTTCTTGTGTTCAACGACAGGTCATACTCTAAGGTGTTACAAGAGGCAAAAGAAATATAGTTTTGTTACCTATCGTTAAACTTACTGGAGCAACTGTACAACCCTAAGTTCGATTCAAGCATCTTTAACTTGGAACCCATAGCCAAGTGAGTGTTTGTTGTGTGTGCAATCAGATCAGTTATTTCCAAACAAACTATCCCTACTATTACTTTATACAAAAGAGATGTTCGACTGCATGACCCTTAGATATACACAGGCTTGTGCCGATGGTCTTCAAGCCTAGTAACAACACCAGAGGGGTGACGTGTTCCAGAACTGTACCTGGAAATCATGGGAAGTAAGTATTTGGCTTTACTTTAAGGTACTAAGAGGGATTTAGGCTGTACTCTATTGGACAAAAAGGAACAGTTGTGAGAATAGTAGAGTTCACTCAGTGTTCTTACAAATTTAATTTTCCAGAAATTCGTCTTATTTCTTATAATCCGCTCAGTGCCAAATAATGCATCAAGAAATTAATGACTGTGAATATAGACAATAATAAACAACTGCATGTATGACAATATGTTTATTTACACTGTTGGACGTTTCAGGATAGCTACTATCACATGTTGAAAATAGCATATTTTCGTTAACTTATAAAGGAGCTGGTAAATTGAACTGGTAAAGGAGATGGTGTGCTGAACAGATAACACAGCTGGTATAGGAACAGATAAAGTAGCGGTTATCATGAAGTGATCAAACAGCTGATATATGATGAACAGATAAAGTAGCTGTTATCATGAAGTGCTCAAAGAGCTGATATGATAAACAGATAAAGTAGCGGTTATTATGAAGTGATCAAAGAGCTGATATATGATGAACAGATAAAGTAGCTGTTATCACGAAGTGATCAAAGAGCTGATATGATAAACAGATAAAGTAGCGGTTATCATGAAGTGATCAAAGAGCTGATATATGATGAACAGATAAAGTAGCGGTTGTCATGAAGTGATCAAAGATCTGATATGATAAACAGATAAAGTAGCGGTTATCATGAAATGATCAAACAGCTGATATATGATGAACAGATAAAGTATAGCTGTTATCATGAAGTGATCAAAGAGCTGATATGATGAACAGATAAAGTAGCGTTTATCATGAAGTGATCAAAGAGCTGATACATGATGAACAGATAAAGTAGCTGTTATCACGAAGTGATCAAAGAGCTGATATGATAAACAGATAAAGTAGCTGTTATCATGAAATGATCAAAAAGCTGATATATGATGAACAGATAAAGTAGCGGTTATCATGAAGTGATTTAAGAGTTGATATGATAAACAGATAAAGTAGCGGTTATCATGAAGTGATCAAACAGCTGATATATGATGAACAGATAAAGTAGCGGTTATCATGAAGTGATAAAGGAGTTGTTTTTAACTGATCAAACAACTAATGTGATGAACTTATAAAGGAGCTGATATCATGAATACATAAAGGAGCTTGTATCACGAGCTGATAGAGGAGCTAGCATTACTTACTGACAAAGGAGCTGGTAACTTAAACTGATAAAGAGACGGTATCATGAACTCATAAAGGAGCTAGCACCACGAGCTGATAAAGAAGCTAGTAACTTAAACTGATAAATAGTGAGTATCATGAACTGATAAAGGAGTTATAACCATGAACAAATCTTGCTTAGTTATTGTTGTATAACTATAAAGAAAATAGCTTCTGCACCGAAACGTCGCAACTGAAATAAAGATGTTGTCTTCCATACCAGCACTGAAAATCACCTTACCAAACCTCTATCATGACAGTCAAAGAATGAGACAACAGAGGTGGGAACGACACCCATAATACTAATACAATGTTTCCAAATTTGGAGATTGAACATGTTTGAACACACTATCCACTGAGCTAGCCAAATACCAGTTACTGTATGCTATGGGTCGGGGGTTTAAAAACAAGTATTGGAACTGGAGATTAGATCTCAGAAGATGTACTGATAGCAATACACCGTTCGAAGTGCTTACCCTTTTCACAAACACCCGGCGACATCACAGCTTTCAGGAATCCTTCCAATATTTATATTGGGCATAAAGGCCCGTGGAATCTGTATCGACTGATATTCAAGAGGGGGGGATTCTCTGGCAATGGCGTTTTGAAACTACGAGCCAAAGGGAGCAAATTGTGACCTTAAGAAACGAAGAAGTGTTTGTTGTTTTTCCAACTTCGACAAAATCTGCTAAACTGCCAATTTGGCTCTGTGTAGTTCCCGTTTAAGGTCCACGAAGACCCAACTTCTACTGCCTAGTTAGGGTCGATGACCAAGCAGCCGGTGCGTCATGTATAGTAAGGAAACGTTGCTTTTCTTGTAATTATAAATGGGTTATATTTTCTTCTCATTTCCACACGAATCATTTCCAAATCTACAACCGTAATCGTTTTCACTACGTTTTGTATGTTATGAGAACTGGTTACTCTAAACACGTACCAAAGACATAGTTGCTCTCAACTGGCTAAACATAAGATGATGTATTTGGATGGCAAAGAAAGCTAACCGACATTTTCGTCATGTCACTACCGTGCAATGATGGACTTTTCTGACTATAAGCAATGAGTTGGTCTGACTATTCTTTGGTAACAGGAGCTGTGTCCACAACTGATACTTGAGCTTGGATATGTATCTATACATCTCAGATTTCATTCTCTGCTTATGAAACAAGCATCCACTGAATATTATCTAGAATATAACTCTTAATGTGTGCGATACTGAAGTATATTTCAAGAATACTATTTAAGTGAACTGTCATACATCTGGATCAGTCAAACCCTGATATGTTAACTTGACAAAATCTCGGTTTCGTGTTTTTTTCAGAGTGACCAAGACAAGGTGAAAACGTTGTGCCTCTCTGACGTGCTATTATTCTTAAATCGTAACACATAAAACACTGATTACTCACGTAATTTTGATTAGCTGAAAATAACCAAGCATAACCTCCTTTCATATCTACAAAATCTATATAAGATGTTGTCATGTTAATATTTGCATTACCCCGAATCAAATGTCATACAATCATTGGACAGCTTGTATATTCAATGCAGATAGCGTTTCTTTTGTAGGTCAGTATATATCGGGATTAATAAGTTCCTTTCTTTAAGGTATGTAAGCATCGAGACGTATGTTTTTAATGAACATATACAAGGCTACATATTGTGAAAAAAATATAAAACTTTCAATAAATCGTTGTGGTGCCCTATGTTTGTAAATGTACATATTTTACATGTAATTCGTTATTGGCGGACTACAGATGTACCTGAATATATTGATAGAAAGATTAGAATAATCAAGCCCTATTATATATGTGTATATCTGCAACATTGATTTGTCAAATACTAATCGGGCTTAAATAAGGTTAAGGAGCCATTTGAAAGGTACTTCCCCTTTAGAAGTTGTAAGAATGACGAAACACATATGAAACATGTTAACTAAATCGGAAACCGATTCACTTGAAATGTGTTCTATTTCCATTTTGTATTGTTTGATGGAACTGAGGTATCGGCCATTTGCACAAAAGCGCTGACTGAAAAGGATATTCTGTATTTCCATTCTCTTGAATACCTAACGTAAAGACTCATAATTATTTCGCATCGAGTACTATACTTTTACTTTGTTTTTGTTTTTAAAATTCCATTCTTGTAGTTAAGCGGAACTTGTATGATGTTAAAGCATATGTGTGATTTTTGTCTTTTAGAAAACTTCCTGAGCACATGATTAAATCGGGCAGTGTTCTTATTCCAACAAATAATCCTGATTTATAAGTTTATGAAGTTTATAATCGACAAGGGATGAATAATTGTTATACAAATGACTATATACACAGGACAAACAGAACAATTGTATGCAAATATGATACAGTAATCTTCTCCTAAAATCCTCCTAAAAACCCGTATAAATCACTTAGAAGCACATTCTTGAATCATTTTGTATTAACTACTGTTTTGGTTTCAGGATGGTGATTTTGTCATAAAGGAAACCTATATTCTATAAGGTTCTACCCTGTGTGCGAAATAACCACTGGCCCGCTAGCCCGCGGCTAGTAAAACTCCAGTCGGGCCAGTAAATCTCCTCAGTCACTGGCTCGACTGGCAAGTGAATTTTCATGGGGTCATTTTGTAAATATGTCACTCTCTCCGACTTGTTAAGTTATAATCATGCAACATCGTGGACTGATCAAATTTATGAAACCCGTGTCTACATTCAAAGTATGAATTAGTGGTTAATTATTTTGTGGGCTCGTAACTTTCAGGCAAAGCATAGCTCGACTGGCTAGCACAATTTGGAAACTATTTCGCACACTGGTTGTACCTATTTTTCATATAGATAATTACCTAATAAAATTACAATATGATTCGTGGGAGCATCATTTGAAGCACCCGTAAAATTTATTCTGGCAACGTTCGCCATGTTAGTATTTGAATTGACCTTAATTCGATAAAACTTGGAATTGCATAATTTAAAGAAGGCAACAAAATTAACTACGAAAACTAGTTATATATGTCAGTGTTACCTATTGTCTTGTTTCGAAACAAAATGTGTTAGCATGAAAGAAGCTTTCATATTCTATCAAAATGGTTACAATTGACAAACTCCCCAATATTATTATAACATCGTTTGAAGCACCTCTAAAAGGTTATCTTGAGGAACATTTGTTTGTACTTACACTGTTCTTTAAAAAGTATTGCTTGTATCGAACATTTAGTAAACACCATGAGGATGAGGTTGTTCTTTGGTTGGAGACAAGAAATGCCTCTTACACTTAACAAACATACAGACATCGATTAAACAGAGATGCCCGTTCAATATGTAAATGAGGATTTTTCCACTTTTTTACACAAAACGTATTGACCGAACATTAGACAGGTAGGCGTGGGGTTAGGTTGGAATAGGACTGGAGGGTCGTTGATAGGATTGGGTTGGTTAAAACTTATTGAAAAATGGTCCTGGGTTTTCTTGAAAATTATTGTTTAAATGAATTATTCAAAAATTAAATCTTTCTTGAAATATGAATTGGAATAGTAAGTCTCTCAAACTAACCCTAATATACCACAAAAACATGGAACTAACGTGGTATATATTTTGAAGTCATGTAACAATAAAATGTGTTAGTTTGAACTTTACTCTCTTCTTATTGTTTATAAAAAACGCCTTTCTTTGACAATCGTATGTTAACGTGATAAGGCTTAAGACAGCGTATGCCAAGGAGAAATTGAACGAGCACCATAATCGTAATATTGGACACACAGACTTAATGAGATATACAGAGACGCATTATGTTTCTCGCGTGTTTGACACACGCTAGTCAATGGATCAAATTAGATTACTAACTCGACGATACAGCCCTGTACTATATTATAGAAAACATACGATTTAATAGAAATATTTTCAAGACAAATGAATAACGTGACGGATATGTGGAAAATTTCACATTTTCAAGAAATTCTGTGTTGGAGCAGTAAGATTGCTTTTGATTCTGTCCTACTGGATGCTGTGGTCGGGATTGTCTCGGACATTGTCTGATAGGGCTGATTTCAAAAGTTGCAGGAGTGAGTGAGTGAGTTTAGTTCAACGCCGCACTCAGCAATATTCCAGCTATATGGCGGCGGTCTGTAAATAATCGAGTCTGGACCAGACAATCCAGTGATGAACAGCATGAGCATCCATCAGCAGGACAGCAGGGAATTCGTTGGAACATTTTCAGTACTCTATAGATATTACATCTGAGATATGTTTTGTAAAATGGAGAATATATTGTTAACAATCGAAATTTAGTGTGAGCATGCTTTTCTGCAAATTTTAGCTATGTTCCTGTTACCTAAGCAGGAACTTCACACTTTGTATCCAAAAAGGGAATCGAACCCGGTCTGACGCTTCAAGAGAGAACGCTTTACCCACTAGGCCGCCTCTGTATGAGATGAGTGAGTGAGTTTAGTTTTGCGCCACTTTTAGCAATATTCCAGCAATATCACGGCGGGGGACACCAGAAATGGGCTTCACACATAGTACCGTGTGGGGAATCAAACCCGGGTTTTCGGCGTGACGAGCGAAAGCTTTAGCCACTAGGCTACCCCACAGTCCCATTATAGTAGATGAATTTATTTGAACTGGTTGATTACACTAAATAAATATCTGACTATCTCTGGTTAAATCGTATGCAGTATATAACATTCATACAGAAATCTGTCAACAACCATGCGATATTGAATATGCTGCCATGTATACACGTACGTAGCCAAAAAGATGACGTCGAGATGATGTCATTAATGAATGACATATTCAGATGACAGTCTTGACCCGCTCTTTGAGGTAGTTGTGTAAGTTGTCATGGCTACCCACTCGAATTCGGTGCGCCTTCATCTTTGGGCTATCCTTGAGAATGTCCTGTCCTTGGTCAAGGGGATACTCCATGACGTCATACACAGCAAGGTCGGCAAGCGATAGCTGGAAAATAGGAAAACTGTTTTAATTGATGTTCTTTCAGTCATCTTACTGGCTCTGCTCAGCTGAGTTCACATATTTCTCATTTGAATACAATGAGTGAGTATTGCTGTTTCAACAATATTCCAGCAATATCACCAGAAATGGACTGGCTTCACACATTGTATCCATGTTGGGACTCGAACCAGAGTTCGCTCGTTCGGCGGGAGAAGCGAACGACTTAACCACTGGGCTTCTCCACTGCCTTTCTTTTTAAATACAAAATGAAGTAATAAATATATCTTAAAGCTAACAATGTGTAACGAGGTGCGTAACCTCTGTTCGTCCCATACCACCATGCAAACAGTATGAAGTTTCAAACGATATCATCCGTTTGTCGAAGTTTACCATAAAGGCACTCACAACAACCTACATTGATTCCAATCTGAACGCTGAAAAAGTGAGTGAGCGAGTTTACGCAGCTTTTAGCAATATTCCATCACAGCGAGGGACATCAGAAATTGGCCTCACACATTGTACCCATGTGGAGAATCGAACCCGGGTCTTCGGCGTGGCGTGCGAAAGCTTTAATCACTAGGCTACCCCACCGCCCCAAACGCTGAAAAAAAGACTTGAAGCAACAGATTCCCGATATCCATTAAAAGTTAAAAATAAGATACACACCTCATACCTTTACAAACATAAAATAACCACACACTGACTATAGCAGTGTGTACGCGTACAATGATTCTTTGTTGAAAGTAATCTATTTATCTAATCCCTGTTTCACAAAAAGATCGCAACCACCATCGTGAGACTTTGTTAAATTATGAGTTACGATATTCGTGATCATAAAATCGTTTGTAGAACGGGGTCTTGTGCACTCTTTGCAATTAACTGTCAGAAAAAACATTGCATTGCGCTTTAATCGTCTATTAGAGGTTAAATGTAAGTATTAAATGTGTCGTATCATGGGGACATCTTTAACAATTCTGCATCGCCCGCAGACATAAACCTGAGACAAAGTCCAATAAATCCGCGCCTCAGTGCAGTCTTCAGTGTTTGGTATTTACAACAGCGACAACGCTTCTGTGTTCACAGCGTGGGGCGGTTGCCTCGGGTTATGCGAGACCAATAGAGTACTGACAAAACAGTGTATATCGAGCGTGTTTACATTTTCATACATCCCAGGAACGTGTGAAATGTTTCACAAAATATAAAATTGAAAGGAACTGTTTATGAATTTTACCAAAGGTGTGCGTGCGTATGTGCGTGCGTGCGTGTGTGTGAGAGAGATGGATAACACAGAGAATCCGGGAATGAGTAGATGTGTACATTTGTGTCGTGGTTTTGCTTTATTCCCTTCAGAGTCATACGAACTATAAGTGAGTGAGTTTAGTTTTACGCCGCTTTTAGCAATATTCGAACAATATCACGGCGGAGGACACCAGTTACCATGTGGGGAATCGAACCCGAATCTTATTATGCATACACTGCCTTCATAAAACAGATATTTCATCCAATAAACGTACACTACATTCAATCGACGTGCACTGTATTTAACATACACTGAATCCATGAAAAGTATTCTAAATCCATTAAAAGAACACTGCATACGTTAAACATACATTGCCTCATTCAAAAGATATTTCATGCATGAAAAGTACGTCATCAGTTAAATGTACATTTCATCCATTCAAGGTCCACCGCATTCATTCATTAAAACAGTGAATGAGTGAGTTTAGTTTTACGCCACTTTTAACAAAATTACAGCAATATCACGATGGGGGACACCAGGAATGGGATTGTACCCATGTGGGGAATCGAACCCGTGTCTTCCAGGAGACGAGCGAACGCTTTTGCCACTAGGCTACCCCACCGCCCCCATTCATTAAACGCACGCCGCATCCACGAAATAATAGCTGCACCCATTAAACATATACAACATCAATTGAACATACACTGCAGCCTTTAAATGAACACCGCATTCAATAAACGTTAACTCCGCACAGGGTTCTTTTGGGTTACAGAGAACTTGTGCAGCTGTGTATGAAATATCAAGCTTTCAATATTCAATAACAAGGCACACAATCAATATCCTTGCCAAACCCTTCCTTTAAAATAACTCAGCCGTTCTGTTTACCTTAATGAAGCAGAAGGCCGTGCACCGCCGATGAAAACAAAACAGAATATGCAAGGTCAAGGTCGTCAAACATTAAAAAAGCCCGCCTGTCATCCCTATGTGAAATGTGCGTTGTCTTTACGAGGGTCAAGGAGTGCTGTGGAGTTCCCTTGTATTCACCTAGTGCTGGTGTACATCGAGACTGACCTACTTGCTAACTATATCAATGAGCTAGGAGATGCCACGATTTTGATTGCTCATAAATCAATGGTAGAAGTTCGCAGATGTCAACGAGTGCAAATTCGGGACTTAAGCTTGGTGCTAGACTCCCTGAGGCTCTTGCGAGGGGCTTTGCACTCTATTCTATCACGACGCTTGTGGAATATCTGTCCTGCTTGGGAACTGAGTTTACAGATAAGTTGTTTCCAGTTGTCATGACTACCATTTTTATAAAGAATTAGCATGGCATTAAAACAGTACCTTGTATCAACACAATTGCACATAGCTAAATCGTTACGCAAAACTCACATCGATCGATTCATTAATATACATTCCAACAAGTATGATTCCCAGGGAGCTGATAATGAAATTCGAGTTCACAGTGATCTATTGACCCAGGTAACTTTAATGCAGTACTGTGAGTATTCACTTTGAAAAAAGAAAAATAAAGTCCATTTTAATGAGGTATTTGGGTCAGTGCGAACTTGCCATCCGTACCCCATGTCTCCGACTCCCAAAAGGGAATAATTAAATGAAAACACATTGCCATACGTTATTCGCATGCAACACTTCAAACGATGATTACACTTGCCCCAAAGGTCATATCTCACTACAGCTCGACAAACACGTTAGAAAGCAGCGGTACAATAAGTAGGTTTACCTTCTCACTCTGAATAATTACTTTTTTAAGTTAAGAGGCTGTTATAAATATAGAAATATTTTTCTTCACTTGAAAATGATGAAGAGATTGTTCTTATGCCAACTACAACTCTGTCAGACAAGGAGTTCTTCTCACTGGTGTTCACTTTGCTAATGCATAATAAAAGAGTTCGGTGATGAGCCTCAAAACGATGGAATTGCCTTATAGTGAAGTATTTTATGTTTTTGAAATGATGTTAAAAAGAATATCCACATTGTTTTTCCACAGTCAAATAAGTAGCGTCTGTGACCATGAGAAAATACCATTGACCATTAACGTAAGAAATGAGCATATAGCTGTATAAAACAATATGCTATTTTTCACCGATATACAACAATTCTTCCATTTAATACCATCATGATTGCTTACCATATACAGACATGAAATATTTTCCTGTCTATATTACGGATTTATAATGTAACCATGACAACAATATGTCATTAAATGGGCTGTCATCACTGTTTAAGGCCCTATCGGACACGGTAAGCTTTAACGAGACGACTTAATCCAAACACGTCAACAAATAAGGTGACATCCAGAAGTATTGTTACAAACGACTGGGAAGAGTGACACACAAGCTCAATGAGGTTGACAGTAATTCTTGTTGTGGTATGTGTACGGTGACGCACTAGAATATGGAGTATGGAACCAACTGCATCTTGTGGTATGTGTACGGTGACGCACTAGAATATGGAGTATGGAACCAACTGCATCTTGTGGTCTGTGTACGGTGACGCACTAGAATATGAAGTATGGAACCAACTGCTTCTTGTGGTATGTGTACGGTGACGCACTAGAATATGAAGTATGGAACCAACTGCTTCTTGTGGTATGTGTACGGTGACGCACTAGAATATGAAGTACAGAACCATCTGCTTCTTATGGTATGTGTACGGTGACGCACTAGAATATGAAGTATGGAACCAACTTGCCTGTTGTGGTATGTGTACGGTGACGCACTAGAATATGAAGTACAGAACCATCTGCTTCTTATGGTCTGTGTACGGTGACGCACTAGAATATGAAGTATGGAACCAACTGCTTCTTGTGGTATGTGTACGGTGACGCACTAGAATATGAAGTATGGAACCAACTGCTTCTTGTGGTATGTGTACGGTGACGCACTAGAATATGAAGTATGGAACCAACTGCTTCTTGTGGTATGTGTACGGTGACGCACTAGAATATGAAGTACAGAACCATCTGCTTCTTATGGTATGTGTACGGTAACGCACTAGAATATGAAGTATGGAACCAACAGCTTCTTGTGGTATGTGTACGGTGACGCACTAGAATATGAAGTATGGAACCAACTGCATCTTGTGGTCTGTGTACGGTGACGCACTAGAATATGAAGTATGGAACCAACTGCTTCTTGTGGTATGTGTACGGTGACGCACTAGAATATGAAGTATGGAACCAACTGCTTCTTGTGGTATGTGTACGGTGACGCACTAGAATATGAAGTACAGAACCATCTGCTTCTTATGGTCTGTGTACGGTGACGCACTAGAATATGAAGTATGGAACCAACTGCTTCTTGTGGTATGTGTACGGTGACGCACTAGAATATGAAGTATGGAACCAACTGCTTCTTGTGGTATGTGTACGGTGACGCACTAGAATATGAAGTATGGAACCAACTGCTTCTTGTGGTATGTGTACGGTGACGCACTAGAATATGAAGTACAGAACCATCTGCTTCTTATGGTATGTGTACGGTAACGCACTAGAATATGAAGTATGGAACCAACAGCTTCTTGTGGTATGTGTACGGTGACGCACTAGAATATGAAGTATGGAACCAACTGCTTCTTGTGGTTATGTACGGTGACGCACTAGAATATGAAGTACAGAACCATCTTCTTCTTATGGTCTGTGTACGGTGACGCACTAGAATATGAAGTATGGAACCAACAGCTTCTTGTGGTATGTGTACGGTGACGCACTAGAATATGAAGTACAGAACCATCTGCTTCTTATGGTCTGTGTACGGTGACGCACTAGAATATGAAGTATGGAACCAACTGCTCCTTATGGTATGTGTACTGTGACGCACTAGAATATGAAGTACAGAACCATCTGCTTCTTATGGTCTGTGTACGGTGACGCACTAGAATATGAAGTATGGCACCAACTGCTTCTTGTGGTATGTGTACGGTGACGCACTAGAATATGAAGTATGGAGCCAACTGCTTCTTGTAGTATGTGTACGGTGACGCACTAGAATATGAAGTATGAAACCATCTGCTTCTTATGGTCTGTGTACGGTGACGCACTAGAATATGAAGTATGGAACAAACTTCTTCTTGTGGTATGTGTACGGTGACGCACTAGAATATGAAGTATGGAACCAACTGTTTCTTGTGGTATGTGTACGGTGACGCACTAGAATATGAAGTATGGAACCAACTGTTTCTTGTGGTATGTGTACGGTGACGCACTAGAATATGAAGTATGGAACCAACTGCTTCTTGTGGTATGTGTACGGTGACGCACTAGAATATGAAGTACAGAACCATCTGCTTCTTGTGGTCTGTGTTCGGTGACGCACTAGAATATGAAGTATGGAACCAACTGCTTCTTGTGGTATGTGTACGGTAACGCACTAGAATATAAAGTATGGAACCAACTGCTTCTTATGGTATGTGTACGGTGACGCACTAGAATATGAAGTATGGAACATCTGCTTCTTGTGGTCTGTGTACGTTGACGCACTAGAATATGAAGTATGGAACCAACTGCTTCTTGTGGTATGTGTACGGTGACGTACTAGAATATGAAGTACAGAATCAACTGCATCTTGTGGTCTGTGTACGGTGACACACTTGATCAAGAAGCGTGGCAAGAACTGATTCTCTTCCGTTGATTTCAAAATATATCAGGTACTTGACGAAACATAGTTCACAAAGCTTTTTCCTTGTCGCGAGTATGACCTGGTTTCTTCATCCCATACTGGTACACTGTTAATCAAAAGTGACAAGTTCTTCCCATAATCTCTTGAAAAGCAGAGTACATAGTACAATTCTGACAATTTCTTCGCAATATTCCAGTAATATCACAAATTGTGCCAATGTGGGGAATTGAACCCGGGTCTTCGGCGTGACGAGCGAACGCTTTAACCACTAGGCTAACCCCCGCCCCGGGGGTTGAAGAGATGATGTGACAACCTGCATTAACCACCACAAAGGACAAGTGAATATAATACTTGAGAAGATTATGAATGATCGACGCACCACTCGTCACACTACCAATGTTGTGGAGAGCTGAGAACATTCTGGTGGATGAGCATGGTGGACAAAGGTTTCAGGAAGCTAGGTTCCAAGACTTCTGACTCTCCAAGTTCATCATCTCTCGTGAGAATGTTTTGAAGCAGACACAGCTGAATTATAACCATGGATGAATTTTGCGTTCATCAGTCAGAAACTAAATAACAGTCAGAGAAGCGGAAACATCCGACGTCTCTTTCTCTGAAGGACGAAACCAGATAATGGTTTCAGTTTTCTTAGTTTGCATCTGGTATGGTGATCTACCTTCAGTTGTTGGCGATCTATAGCCCATTTTCATATTGTATAGTTCTGTAGAATTATTGTTTTATGATTATATGCTAGTTTTAGGTTTACATCTGTGATAATCTAGATATTTTACTCTCCTTCGTTGACAGATATTTATATTGCCTGAGTTCATTTTTGATATACCACAGTCATAGTCACGATATGGCTGAAATACTTGCGATGTGACGATGCGATGTAAATTTTAACTCACTCACTCATTCTTAGTTTGTAAAATATAGAACGTCAGTGTAAAAATACCCAGTCTTTACTATCCTCAGAGACAAATTCTGCACGTTTGATGTAAAGGGAAAGAAAATTGAAAACTAAAGATATGGATTACACAAGATTAACGTTGACACCAAGTGTTCGCGGAAAGGGTAAGAATGTCCTGTCCTACTGGAAGGACCCGCCATTCACAACATTTGTCTAAAAATAGGAGTATCTTTGGCAAGTACTCGTGCCATGCGACGGCGTTCTGTAAACAATCGGGTGATCGATTAAGCTGAAAATCTAGTTAGATAATTTGGAGGTACGACTGCTGTGTAGAAGTAAAGAGAAAGTAAATTAAGAAAAACGTTTGGGAAAAAGATGATGATGATGATGCCATATAAAAAAACAGCACCATGGGAAGCCTTCTACACCAGTGAGGCACTCGTTCAGCATCATTGGTACAGGTGTTTGTTTGCTTATCGTTTAACGTCGCACTCAGCAATATTCCAGCTATATGACGGCGGTCTGTAAATAATCGAGTCTGCACCAGACAATCCAGTGATCAACAGCATGAGCACCAGTCTACTCAATTGGGATACGATGATAAACATCAACTAAGTCAGCGAGCCTGACCACCCGACCCCATCAGTCGCCCCTTGTAATGTAACTGGCAACAGAAACAGTCCATAATAGTCAGATTCATAACGTGTCAGCCATCCGCTTCAGTTCACACTTAACCGACATTTCCTTTGAGAGCGTTTGTACTCCTTAACACTCAACCTGAAGACTTAGTGTTGGTTTAATCTACTGCATACATCGTAACACGACTATGTGGATCTTGAAATATTATTCGGTGTTGAGCCGTCTTGTAAATTTGCAATGAATAACAAAGTTACAAGGTTCATATTGTCGTGCACACAGAAGAAAACTCTAAGCTTCGTCAATACTTCTGTGAAGTAGGTCAACCCCTATTTACGACAGTTTATAGCCTTGATCTAGGCATATTTGACGTAGCCTCCTAAGCGTGTCGTGTAAATAGTTACATAACGTGGAGTCACAAATACGGTCGATTTCACGCCATGGGGATATTTACAATCATAGACAGCTACGAAAAAACGAAGTATCTTTGCAACGAGTACACACTTGTTGGAAAAGCTTAACTCCAAACATACAAGCAAGCAACACGCCTATCAAACCGAGTAACATGCGAACAAAACAGTATATTGTATAGTCTTGGGAGAAATATGTCAGGGGGTTTAAGTAAATAGCATTATGCATTGTCAATATTGCTAAGTCAGCTAGTATACATGGTTATGATCGTATTTCTTAACCCGCGGTTTATGAATGTTACGGTGATAGATCATAGAGTGATGACACACGGACTCAATGACACACATGTGGTGGCACATACACAGAACACGGTAAATTAATCCCATGCAAATGGCTAGGTGAACAATGCCTGTGGTGAAGCATTAGTAACAGAATAGGGCTTAGACATCCACCCTGCCTAAACCCTGCACTCACTGTCAGGTTACCGGGACTTGGGAAGAATGTTCGAGTGGGTTTGAGGATTATTGTCACCACCTACAGCTACGAGAGAATTTGAAATAGTTTGATTCTTCATGTAAAGGGTACATGAGTTTCTTCAAATATGACAAGGTTCTCATAAATCATATAAATAAACATACGAAGTTTGTAGCTATGCAAATCAGTGTTCCACGAATAGATTTTACTGCGGTCCCGTCATACTCAAGATGGAAATTTCCAGTTCAACAAATGAACAATCGACTTATATTGACATCATAAACGTGTGTCTATATTTAATTTATATTCCTTGCGGGTAATAGCGATGGCGATACACAATAAGAATTTGTGAGGAATCAAGAAGTCAAAATATCACCAGTGCATTAACACCTGAGTAGCTGTTGCATGTGCCGAAATGCATCATTATGAACAATTGAGAACTGCTGCCTGCGTGTGTAAATGAACTTCCTAACATATTGAATCGGCCATATTTCATTTCATTTGATCAATGAAGATCCGGGTTAGAATTGATCTTCAGTAACCCATGCTTGTCGAAAGAAGCGACTAACGTGATCGCGTGGTCAGGCTTGCTGGCTTGGTTGACACATGTCATCGTATCACAATTGCGTAGATCGATGCTCATGCTGTTGATCACTGGATTGTCTGGTCCAGACTCTATTATTTACAGACCGCCGCCATATATAGCTGGAATATGCGGCGTTAAACAAGAAACCAACCAACCATCATTTCATTCATCCAAATATTTTGATCATATTGCCAATTGCAATTTGTATGGCTGAGGAGGTTTGGAAGGTTGTAGAGTAAACATCACATAATAAAATGTTAAGTATGTATGGATGGTTTGGGCGTAATACACCAAGTTATAAAACACACCAATACAATATGGCTGCCGTAGCGGCTATGTTTGAAATACCATCTGAATGATTCTTGTTACCATGACTTGAGCTCCATGTTAACAAATAAGAAAGGACTGGCCACTCGGAGTCATACTAATGTTTCTGAGAGGTGTATCTCGGTGGGGGAGCACTAACAAACTCTTACGTCCGGACAAGCAGCCGCGACTTTAATCATATTTCGGCTCACCTCAGAGGGGCTCAAAGTAGTATAGGGGCGGTGGGGTAGCCTAATGGTTAAAGCGTTGGCTCGTCACGCCGAAGGCCCGGGTTCGAAACCCCACATGGGCACAATGTGTGAAGCCCATTTCTGGTGTCCCCCGCCGTGATGTTGCTGGAATATTGCTAAAAGCGGCGTAAAACTAAAACTCAGTCAGTCAAAGTAGTATATGTAATATCGGACAGGCCACCGGACACAAACTCAGCCAACCAACGATTCAACTGAACTGAAGGGTCATGCTCTTCCTCTATAATGATGTCATCATCACACACAGTGACGTAACGCCATGGTATGTTTCAGGACCATCTCCAGCGGTCATTCTCGGTTAATGGGGCCTTACGTTTTCGAAGATCTTCTACAATGTTGTATTAGCGAGCCCCGAAGCGCTGACAAGCCTGAACAAACAGACCCTGTAAACATCGGCCATCTGGGACTATTGACAGAACAAAGCAGCGTGTGCCTACCGACATATCACACAGACTTTAAACTGCTGTCACCTCTCAAGCTCTGCACCAGTGATGATTGTCCGGTTGTCCAGCTGTTCGACAGTGACCACGTCCCGCAGAAGGATATTCAACATTAGAAATCCATATGGATTTACAATGTACTTTAATAACACAGAGTGAACGGCTACAAGTATCCATGGTCCTAATCAGAACCTCAGACAGCTCATAGCCGTTGGTCTGCGACAAGGAAACTCATTTGAACACTACTAATACACTATTATTGTTTGGTGCGTTAAAGATGGTTCGAAAATACGAAATTCTAAGAGATAAACTGATTAGATTCTGTTTTGAGGGGGAAACATTTCGTACTGAAAATTCATAACAACTTGTTCATTTGTTCTACATGCTGTTAATATCAAGGGGAGAGACGAAATGGGATTCCTATGTTGGGAGTCGAACCCGAGTTTTCGTCGTGACGAACGAACCCTTTAACCACTGTGCCACCCAACCGCTCCTAATTCAGTTTTTTTAATCCGTGTACATGACTCGTATTTTAAGCCACCACCTAAACATATCCTGGCGGATATGGATGTTCTTGCATGTAGAGACGCCTACAGCGGGGCCTGCTGTCGGTGTCAGGACCTCGGAGGTACACCCACACATGGGTTGGAGCAAACAAACCAGGAATCGTCAATGGATGAATCAGGGATTCGAAACCACAATGATCGACTTTAAGCTACCATGGGTGACAACCCAATACAGACAAGTCTTGCCCAACCAATTTCAGTGGAACGACATCCGATCTGATTCAAATTCCTTTCCGACGTCACAAAAAATAGTATTTAGTTACCCTGTGGTATTTTTCCACGGCTGTAGCGATCCCAAGTAGGTTGAAACATTACGATAACGAAGACAGAGGATACAAATCGGAATGTTCTGGAGTCATTTTACCAGAGCTCCGAGGGTTGAAATGCCACTGTGGCTCAAGTGTTTCACTGTAGGGAGCCAGGTTTCAGGTATCATCGGCCTGATCGTACTAAGGTTACCGCAGGACACGGAGTACAACCCTGCTTGACCGGTCGCAGAGAGTAGGAAGAATGAGACCAAGGTTAAGGGATATCCAGTGTTGGTCCAGCGATTATCATTGTCCTAGCAGGGACATGGCAATGGAACACTGCCTGTGCGTGGGCGCATTTCCTTTATTTGTTTGTGGTGAACTGAGGCCACTAAATGTGACTGTTCTGTACGACACCATGTAACAGTTCTGTATGACAGCATTTGACAGTTCTGTATGACACAATGTAACAGCTCTGTATGACGCCATGTGACAGCTCTGCATGACGCCATGTAACAGTTCTATATGACACCATGTAACCGTTCTACATGACACCATGTGACAGTTCTGCGTGACGCCATGTGACAGTTCTGTACGACACCATATGACAGTTCTACATGACACCATGTGACAGTTCTACATGACACCATGTAACCGTTCTACACGACACCATGTGACAGTTCTGCGTGACGCCATGTGACAGTCCTCCATGACGCCATATAACCGTTCTACATGACACCATGTGACAGTTTTGCGTGACACCATGTGACAGCTCTCCATGACACCATGTGACAGTTCTACATGACACCATGTAACAGTTCTGTATGACAGCATTTGACAGTTCTGTATGACACAATGTAACAGCTCTGTATGACGCCATGTGACAGCTCTGCATGACGCCATGTAACAGTTCTATATGACACCATGTAACCGTTCTACATGACACCATGTGACAGTTCTGCGTGACGCCATGTGACAGTTCTGTACGACACCATATGACAGTTCTACATGACACCATGTGACAGTTCTGCGTGACGCCATGTGACAGTCCTCCATGACGCCATATAACCGTTCTACATGACACCATGTGACAGTTTTGCGTGACACCATGTGACAGCTCTCCATGACACCATGTGACAGTTCTACATGACAACATGTGACAGTTCTATATGACACCATGTGACAGTTCTACATGACACCATGTGACAGTTCTACATGACGCCATGTAACCGTTCTTTATCACACCATGTGACCGTTCTACATGACACCATGTGACAGTTCTACATGACACCATGTGACAGTTCTGTATGACCACATGTGACAGTTCTACATGACACCATGTGACAGTTCTACATGACAGCATGTAACCGTTCTACATGACACCATGTGACAGTTCTATGTGACACCACGTGACAGTTCTGTATGACACCATGTGGCAGTTCTACATGACACCATGTGACAGTTCTACATGACACCATGTGACAGTTCTGCATGACACCATGTGACAGTTCTGCGTGACACCATGTGACAGTTCTGTATGACGCCCAGTAACAGTTCTACATGACAGCATGTAACAGTTCTACATGACGTGACACCATGACACCATGTAACAGTTCTACATGACACCATGTGAAATTTTGCGTGACACCATGTGACAGCTCTCCATGACGCCATGTAACAGTTCTATATGACACCATGTGACCGTTCTACATGACACCATGTGACAGTTCTACATGACACCATGTGACAGTTCTGTATGACACCATGTGACAGTTCTACATGACACCATGTGACAGTTCTACATGACACCATGTGACAGTTCTACATGACACCCTGTAACAGTTCTACATGACACCATGTGAAGTTTTGCGTGACACCATGTGACAGCTCTCCATGACGCCATCTAACCGTTCTATATGACACCATGTGAACGTTCTACATGATACCATGTGACAGTTCTACATGACACCATGTGACAGTTCTACATGACACCATGTGACAATTCTGTATGACACCATGCGACAGTTCTACATGACACCATGTGACAGTTCTATGTGACACCATGTGACAGTTCTGTATGACACCATGTGACAGTTCTACATGACACCATGTAACAGTTCTTTATGACACAATGTGACAGTTTTATATGACACCATATGACAGTTCTACATGACACCATGTGACAGTTCTGTAGGACACCACGTGACAGTTCTATATGACACCATGTGACAGTTCTACGTGACACCATGTGACAGTTCTGTATGACACCATGTGACAGTTCTGTATGACACCATGTGACAGTTCTACGTGACACCATGTGACAGTTCTGTATGACACCATGTGACAGTTCTGTATGACACCCTGTAACAGTTATGCATGACACCATGTAACCTTCATATACATTTGCCATTGCGATCATCCCTGAACCAGAAACAATAAATTATGCCAGAGTATTTAAGCAAAACGTTTCCTTATCTCCCATCCTCCATACATATTTTGGCATAACGGTGACACGATTAGGGCGAGGTTGTTACAAAAACGTGCATGGACACGCAACTCAAAAGGCCACACGACCTTGAGAAGTGCAATCGGAACGATGAGAACCGGGCAACCTTATGACTCAGTAAATTTTAAGAAAGAAATGAAAAAATGTCGAACACAAACTGTGTAAGATATTACAGCGTAAATAGGCCATATACATGAATGTATATTGATATTTAAGGCGCACAATAAACATGAAGACAGATAAGCAATGACGCATCCATGGTTGTTATTTATTACCAGGAGGCATGGGTCTTGCCGAGAGCTCCGTCTTACCTTGTTTCCAACAAAGTAACTTGAATCCGTATCTGTGAGCAACTTCTCGAAATAGCCTAAAAACCGGGGAAGGTCTGTGTTGTCGAACTTGTCCCGGAGCGCATTCTGTGATTCAGAGAATAAAAATGATTGAAAGGTTATTAATATTCAATTGGGCTGACGAGATGTTACATACTTGCGGTATGAACAAGTATGCCCCTCAGCCAAATGTTGCATTATCTATTGTTTAAACGGAACTTTGAATTTCCAAAATATCTGCAGGTTATTGTAGTAAGGGCTGTATGTCTTCATGTTATTGTAGTAAGGGCTGTACGTCTTCATGTTATTGTAGTAAGGGCTGTACGTCTTCATGTTATTGTAGTAAGGGCTGTACGTCTTCATGTTATTGTAGTAAGGGCTGTACGTCTTCATGTTATTGTAGTAAGGGCTGTATGTCTTCATGTTATTGTAGTAAGGGCTGTACGTCTTCATGTTATTGTTATTGTCTTCATGTAGTAAGGGCTGTAAGTCTTCATGTTATTGTAGTAAGGGCTGTATGTCTTCATGTTATTGTAGTAAGTTATTGGGCTGTACGTCTTCATGTTATTGTAGTAAGGGCTGTACGTCTTCATGTTATTGTAGTAAGGGCTGTAAGTCTTCATGTTATTGTAGTAAGGGCTGTAAGTCTTCATGTTATTGTAGTAAGGGCTGTATGTCTTCATGTTATTGTAGTAAGGGCTGTAAGTCTTCATGTTATTGTAGTAAGGGCTGTATGTCTTCATGTTATTGTAGTAAGGGCTGTAGTAAGGGGCTGTACGTCTTCATGTTATTGTAGTAAGGGCTGTAAGTCTTCATGTTATTGTAGTAAGGGCTGTATGTCTTCATGTTATTGTAGTAAGGGCTGTATGTCTTCATGTTATTGTAGTAAGGGCTGTAAGTCTTCATGTTATTGTAGTAAGGGCTGTACGTCTTCATGTTATTGTAGTAAGGGCTGTACGTCTTCATGTTATTGTAGTAAGGGCTGTACGTCTTCATGTTATTGTAGTAAGGGCTGTACGTCTTCATGTTATTGTAGTAAGGGCTGTACGTCTTCATGTTATTGTAGTAAGGGCTGTATGTCTTCATGTTATTGTAGTAAGGGCTGTATGTCTTCATGTTATTGTAGTAAGGGCTGTACGTCTTCATGTTATTGTAGTAAGGGCTGTACGTCTTCATGTTATTGTAGTAAGGGCTGTACGTCTTCATGTTATTGTAGTAAGGGCTGTACGTCTTCATGTTATTGTAGTAAGGGCTGTACGTCTTCATGTTATTGTAGTAAGGGCTGTACGTCTTCATGTTATTGTAGTAAGGGCTGTACGTCTTCATGTTATTGTAGTAAGGGCTGTAAGTCTTCATGTTATTGTAGTAAGGGCTGTAAGTCTTCATGTTATTGTAAGGTAAGGGCTGTACGTCTTCATGTTATTGTAGTAAGGGCTGTACGTCTTATTGTTATTAGATTTCTTGTATTAAGGGCTGTAAGTCTTCATGTTATTGTAGTAAAGGTTCCTGGGTAATTTGGATTATTGTAGTAAGGGCTGCATATGTTTTGTTAATATACTTTGTATTCATATACATTCAATCCCCATTGTGTCGAATTTGACTCAATTTTCGTAACGTCCCAAATCAGACTGTAAACGCCATTCACAATCTCACATGATTATATGACGTTTGAACCACAAATATATAGTGTAGAGTAGTGAGTAAGTAAGTCTTGTTTTACTCCACCTTGATCAATATTCCAGCAATATCACGGCGGGGTACACCAGAAAAGGGCTTTACACGTTGTACCCATGTGGGGAATCGAACCGGGTCTTCAGCTTTAACCACCAAGCTACCCCACCGCCCCAATATAGTGCAGAGTATTGCATGTAATGCATGCTATAGTGTCAAGCGGTTCATAAATCATAAAGGTCTCATTTCGATTGGTCAGGGCAATTAAGGACTTTGCACTGTCATTTGGAACCACATAAGCATTCGAGAAGGTTCGGAACATCCGATTAGATATAAAATAATAACAGCTGATTAAATTCAGTGGAAACGGATGAGTTCGACACAAACGAGGGTTCGATATATCCGAACGTCTTTCGATTGTCCACAATACTATTTCTTCACTTTTCAAAAGTATATTAGGCTTTTCACGCGCTAACATATATGTATATATCTAGCCCAAGACATTGTATTAAAGTCATGTTTCAAAACATTCTTTTTCAAAACAGAGGCTTCCATTATGCAGGTTTTGATGTGAAACTTATGAAGAAAGGGCTCCTACCTTTTTCGGTTCGTCTTTCTCGTGGTAAATCTTTACGAAGTAGTCTCTGAGATCTTCTGCAAGACCAACTACTTCGTCGATCTGGAGCATGTCCAGATTCGTTTTGCCGTATAACCCTGAAAAACGATAAGCATACATAAGTATACTGAAATGGTTTTTGGTAACATGGTCTACGATTAAGGGTAGCGATAAGGACCTACGTCAAACATGGAAATTAACACTAGGTCAAATGCTTAAAGCGCTAACACATTAATATCCCAGATAACCCAAGCTGCTTGTTAGGCGCTAGAAGGTTATAGTCGTATCCCGCCGGGTACCCATTTTCTGCTGGGTGAACAGAGGCAATTTTGAACAAACTCACTTGCCTAAGGTGAGGCCACATGTATCACATATGCTCCGTTGTGGGGCAGGACTGAAGTCCTAGAAATTCACAGGAGTCAAGATGACAAACATGGTCACCCATCCAAGGACTCTCTGCGTCCAACGTTGCTTAACTTCAACTGATTTGTGACTGAGCTCTATGCACCTGACCATACACCACAAGACTTTACAGTAGTGTGTCCATACACTGTTCAACTAAGCCCTCACAACAATACTTTGAATGCGTGCCTGTAATTGCATTGCGTCATTTTAAATCTGATATGGATGCTTGTCGCGATTTATCCTAGTCAATCTAATGTGATTCAATGAACAGTTTGGTATCGTTCTTATAAAGCAGATACAGAAGTATAAAGTTTAAATTTGATCACTTCAGTCACAATGCGTGTTTTGCTTCAGTTTGCGCAATATCATTTAGTGTTATTTTTTTAATTAAACAACACTTTGACCTGCGCGTTCAAAGTACGCGTTTACCAGTTTAGTACTATGAAATGGATACTCCGAAAAAAAACCTCAAAGTGGTAACATTATTTTCACAATTTCGTGGAAGAAGAGTATTTAGTCTACGATATTGCCAACAAGGCATTACTGGAGTTTCAATGTCAGGAAGACCCCGCATCACTCTTGGCGGTCCAGGAATGATTCATCTGGTCCCTCACCTTCCACACCGGACCATCCATGGAACGTTTGTTGCGTCCCCGGGCACAAAACAGCGATCTTATAGTTACGACCGTCGTAGTGCTATGTTCCAGGTGGTGGCGCGTGGTCCTGTGCTTAAAGCTCAGGTCACAAATCGGTGAAGTTAAGCAGCGTCGAGCTCGGAGAGTCCTTGGATGGGTGACCGTGTTTGGCAGCTTGACTCCTGAGAGTTTCTAGGACTTGAGTCCTGCCCACAACGAAGCACATGTGATACATGTGGTCTCACCTTAGGCAAGTGAGTTTGTTCAAAATTGCCTCTGTTCACCCAGCAGGAAAATGGGTACCCGGTGGAAAAAAGTCATATGACTATAACCTTCTAGCGCCTAACAGGCAGCTTTGGTTATCCGGGGTAATAATGGCCTTGATTGTTAGCGCTATGAGCATACCTAGTGTGGAGTTTGGCGCTATATAAATGGACACATTATTATTATTATGTTAAAGTATGTGAGTTACGGTCACATTAGCGCTACGATCAATTCGTGAAACGGGGGATCTGGGCCCTGTTTCAGAAAGAGATCTTAGCGCTACGACTGTCGTAACTCTGTGTTAAAGTATGGAAGATACGATTGTCGTAGCGCTATGATCGCTTTGTGAAACGCGGCCCAGAGTCCAGTCGCACGTTCTACCGAGCCAGAAAACACTATGTTGACGTTATTTGAAATCAACGTCATCGACTAAAGCGACTGTAGTGGCGTCGAGATCATTCGTTGTTTGCCGTAACAATGGTGTAGCGTTATGCTAAGTGAGCTCTGCGGATCCATGTGTTTCGGACGTAGTGAATACCGTGTGAATACCAGATATTGCGTACGTACGTCGACAGATCCGGACATTTCAACAAACATGAAACATGTTATGCGTTAACATTTCTAAAATAATAGTATTTTCAATGTGGCCGCTGTTGAAATCCTTCAGAAACTAATTTTAAATATTTCCCGTTTTCCCAGTCTTTTAAGCATTCTTTTAGCATGTGATATCTCATCTCAGAAAGTAAAAAAACCAATAAGCATACGTAATGTTACTGAAACTAAAATATCTATACACACATAACCAGAATTTTATTTTACAAAAATTATATTTTCAATATGGCTGCCGCAACGGCCATGTTTAAAGTCGCAAAGGGATTCTATTTAAATTTTGCACTGTAAACTTGCACAAGCTGGGTAAAAATAACGAAAGAGTAATCATGAAGATTTAATACCAAGAAATGTCACAAACGTAACATATAAGGACAGTGTGCGATGAGCCAGAGATTATGAACACATTACCAATGATTTAGTGATTGGGTATAACATTCTTGAAAATATATATGGTAAACGAAATGCAACGTTGGAACTCACCGTGTTCTCGTGCGATATACCTCGCCATTGCGAAACTCTGTGAAAACTTTTTGCCGTCTACCTCGAGGATGGGTAGCATCCCAAAACGGGTGGCTGAAACAGGAACATTGGAGGTGGTCAGTTTAGCGTGTCAAGTGAGTGAATAAGGTAAACGTCGCTTTTAACAATAACCCTGCAATAACGCGGCGGGGAACACCGGAAATGCACCCATGTGGGGAATCTAACCCGATTCTTCAACGTCACGGGCAAACACTTGAACTACTAGGCTACCTTCAAACTAATACAAGCTTCATACAAGCTAATACATGTTCTTGGTTTTTTGTCGTTGTGGAGAAATGGGGTAGTTGTTGATGGTGCTGTTGTTATTCCATCTATGTAAAAAGCGAATCTGAGGACAATCCAGTGATTGACACTATGAGCATCATACACAACTAAGATGCGATATGATGCAGTAGTCAAGTTTGCGAAACTGACCACCCGATCCCCTGAGAAAAAGGTGCTATTCTGAAAATCATTTCTAACAGGGATCTTCACGTGGTGTGATAACGAGTAAATTTAAACCATTAGATGTCATCTCGCAACGACAATGTGTGAAGCTCATTTCTGGTGTCCCCCGCCGTGATTTTGCTGGAATATTGCTAAAAGCGGCGTAAAACCAAACTCACTCACTCACTCACTCACTCATCTCGCAACGTATCAGCACCGAGTTAAAGTCATTTGTAAACACATGCTTATGGTGTAGCCGGAATCGAACCCCGGACTCTCCTTTGATTAATGCTGTTGACGCTCAAATATAAATGAAAGGACAAGCATACGTGTCAGTTACACCCAGTAGGTCTTATCTGCCGTTAACTCATTGCAGGGTGTCAAGTATAGCGGTGAGAAACGCATGTTTCGTATTCTGGGTTCGAAACTAGCAATCCACCGAGTGAAAGTGGGCGGTGAGGTAGCCTTGTGGTTAAAGTGTTCGTCACGCCTAAGCCCCGGGTTCGATTCCCAGTGTGTGAAGCCCAATTCTGGTGTCTCCCGCCGTGATATTGATGGAATATTGCGAAAAGCGCCGTAAAACTAAACTCGACCACTGACTCACCGCTGAGAGAAAGCACATCATAGGTTGGACCAGTACACCGTCCACTGCCCCACCAACCAAATTACTTTGGGCGATAAGCTAGTTGGTGATGTGTGAGTATTGATAGCGTGAATGTTCGCCATCAGCAATATTCCAGCAATGAAAAAGCCAGGGTCAGTAAGTATTGTTTTACGCCGCTTTCAGCAATATTCCTGCAACGTCACAGTGACGGCCACCACGCTGTACCTACGAGAAGAGTCGAACAGCATCTTCGAACGCTTTGGCCAGTCTGCTACCTCATTGCGGCCATGTGCTTCACAAACTGTATCTCTGAGGGAGTGGAATACGGGCATTTATCGATACTACTTTTGTTTGTTTGCTTGTTTGTTTGTTTGTTTGGTTGGTTGAGTGGTTGAGTGAGTGAGTGAGTGAGTGAGTGTAGTTCAACGCCGCCTTGAACAGCATACCACGGCTTGAGAGCTAAATGAGAGTCGAAAGTCCGAAGGCACACGTTTAACACATATAACTTTCATTACATCAGAACTTTCCACCTTTGAGCAAATACATTTGCGTCACGTTTTAACTTTAACGTCATAATAGAATATGATGTTATATATCCCCGTCAAGGTATACTGAGTACAGCAGAGTTTTTATGAATCATGCAATATTGATTAATTTCCCCTTTGCTGCATTCTACAATTGGCCTGCTAGTATATATTCACATTGGTTCTTAGAACCATATATTCAGATTGTTTTTAAGAACCATAGATTCACATTGTTTTCAAGAACCATAGATCCACATTGTTTTTAAGAACCATGGATTCACATTGTTTTTAAGAACCATAGATTCACATTGTTTTTAAGAACCATAGATTCACATTGTTTTTAAGAACCATAGATTCACATTGTTTTCAAGAACCATAGATTCACATTGTTTTCAAGAACCATAGATTCACGTTGTTTTCAAGAACCATAGATTCACGTTGTTTTCAAGAACCATAAATTCACATTGTTTTCAAGAACCATAGATTCACTTTGTTTTCAAGAACCATATATTCACTTTGTTTTAAAGAATCATAGATTCACGTTGTTTTCAAGAACCATATATTCACGTTGTTTTAAAGAATCATATATTCACATTGTTTTTCAGAACCACAATACACTTGAAGGTTTGAAGTGTCGCTTCAAACCGATGTCAAATGACGTCAAATGGAAGAGCTCGAGCTACAAATATCGTACAAGCAGACAACAGGGAATACACTGTCAGGTAAAATGATGAATTTAGGTGTTGCGGTTGGGGTGATAAACCCTCCAAGAACAATACACCTCTGGGTACAGACTCAGCAACACATTTCAGTTTCTCAACGTCACCTCTCCGTACCTTCAACATTCTTTTCTGGAAACAAAACAATAAATTAAAACAAAAACTAACTTCGTGACGTTAAATGTCCGTCTTGAGGATTAATGCAGTTGGCAGTTGTCATTTATCACGCGTTGCACTCAGAGAACGAGTATCAACAGCCACACTGACCCAGGTTAATTAAATTTCTTTATCAGGGGGGCTGCAGGTACATAGCAATCAGCGCTTGCAAGAACCACCATAAATAATAATAATTAAACGCCTTCCAAAATGTCACTTTACAGCATAAGCCTGGAACGCAAGGGGTCTATTTTAATCGGTGGCTTGGAACACCTTAAGAAGATGCGCACTTAAACACACACGTTCCTTGGTGCATAATGCGTATTTTTAATGTCCATTTAATGCAGGGAAATATGCAAACTCGAAAAATATACAGTCGTTCTCATATACAAAATGAACGGCTATGAACCTAGTCAGAACGTTTTTCTTAAAATTCTCGACGCAGAACGCTGATTCAAAAAGGATTACTTTCGTGACCCTACAATTAATGTCGACATTTGATTGAAAAAGGAACGATGTCATATTTTCGAGCGTTAAAGTATTACCATATTTCATTCAGATGCGCAACTTGGGAACTTATTAATGGAATTTAATACTGAACCATGATGAAAATATCTCAATCAATTCACGCAGCTCTTGCATGAAACTCCAAGCTATGGAACATAAACCCCCCATTCCGTGGTTCGTTTTTTAATAAGGAAGCATTATATGCGCGTACATTTGCATATGTATCTGTATATATTTTATTTCTCGTTGGCTGAACCCGTCACTTACAATACCATCGACAGTGCTTAAGGATTAGATAATGGCCCGTCCAGTCATCCATACTTTGTTTATCGCACCAAGAAAAGGGCAATGCATGTTGGAACGAAGGCATTATTCGCCCTCTCACTATCAACTGTGTTTAATTTAAATCAAGTAGAAGATAGATAGATATCGGTCGGGGCTGATGTCGCCCGAGTTCTTTACTGACTTGGGTCGTCAATGTCGACGAGTGCAAGCTTTTCAGCACTACCTGTACGTATAACAACTTTGAGAGAGAGCCTCGTTCTGGGAAATGAGGGGCAAGCGAACACTGATGAGGATGAGTTTGAGTGTACCGGGTGCATCTTGTCGGAGCCGACTCATATTTCGTAGGGTGTCAAACCCCTCCACAAGTCCCTATTCAAAAGTCCTCAGCGAATGATGTGTCATTCGGGTCGAATGACTTAAACAGCATCGAGAGAGAAAAAAGAAGAGGGGTAACTGAATAGACTCAACGTATACCATCCACAAATCATCGTCGGAAAAAGCATTAAGTACGATCTCTGTTTAACATGAATCACCCGATACGGGGATTGTAATAAGTATACGAAGACGCTGAAAGGACGCACCAGGTGGTGGAATTCACCCGAATCCGATAGCCGAGGATTAGTGTCCTCCTCGAAGGGGAATAACCTGGGCCGGCTGCCTGTAATACACCTGTAGTTTATTACATTGTGAAATGAATCTAATGCACCGTGAAACAGTTCTACCATGAACTGGGATTGAATTAACTCTTTGAAATCTGCAATGAGCACTACCACGGCGTTCAGAATAGAATTGATTTCCTATCTGTTAACGCTAGGTAACGCTGGGTCGTGTTTTACACTGAAGCTCGTGGTTCACTGCGGTTTCAAGACAACAAGAGCAATGTGTAATTTAATAATTGGCCTTGAAATCGAGCGCGTGTGAAGGATTTAACACTCGTCACTTCCATACAGTCGTATAACGGCGTGGGAAATAGGGATGGACTTGTGCTTTGTCAAAATGAGGCTTCGAACCCGGGTGAAGGCTTGAACTACTGTGCTACCTGACCGTGTGTTTGTCGTCATAGCTGGCTTTTGGTTTACAAAGTTGCTGTACCAGAAACGAAGACAATATACACACACACATAAGTTTAATACATATATACATAATTTATATAATATATACACATACATATATACATACACTCACATGTATACATGCATGCATGCATAGATGTGTGTACGTGTGTATACTGCATGCATGCATACATACATACATGCATGCATGCATGCATTGCAATATACGAGTTCAAATGGCAAAACAGACTGTTCCTGCTTATAGAAAAAACGAGTTTCAAGGACAAAACAATGTGCTTGCGCTTATAGTACACCGAGTGCTTATAGTACGTACACCGAGTGCTTCTAGTACACCGAGTTTCAGAGACAATATTTTACTAACAGGGATTTTTTAAAGTAAAAACAGTTTCTTTAATGGTTTTAGCATAATGACTTTCAGACAAAACGTGTCATAGTACAACGAATTTGACAGACAAAACAATTTATTCATGACTGTATTGTTAAACAATATAATTCGACACATCCAGTTCGAAACATGCAGGTTAACGTTAGTTACAGACATAGTAACCGTCTCCGGGACCGGACTGGAGTTCGACACAAACGGTGAAAGATCTGAGTTCGAGAAGACGTGATTAGACGTCCATACAGAAACAGTAAAGAGAAGAATAATGAACAATGAATCTTAGACGAAACAACCACTCCCCATCATGAAATATTCACCCATAAGGCAAGTGTGGACTTCGGTGCAGTTGTACTGTGAACAGATCAAGTCTATTTGACATGAGTACTACACACGTAACACGGGCCCATACTGCCTCCGTTCATGCCGAGTTAACGCAATGTTGTCGCTGACGTTTCAACAGTAATTCGTTACCGTTCTGAGCGAACAAATCTATTCCAGCAACACACCAATCCTCGCTAAAGTTCGTTAGTTTCTGCTTTAATGAGAAAACACAATACCCCTCAGTCCGCTTAGCTCAGAAGACACACACTGTGAAAATGTGTATAATGAAATTTTGAGAAAGTATCGAATTTCCTTACTAAAAAGAGTTTTCATTGCAAAAGACTTAGCTGTATATTTCTCTTGAACGAGCATGGCGTGTCCGGTTTAACGAGGTCCGGAATACTGAGGTCACGCTATATGTATTACAGATGCTATCAAATATGATCATCTTGCTTTTATCCCATGTCTATCCCGCATTGTAAATTAACAACAGGTTTTAACTAACAGTAAGTATGTGCATATACGAGTCTCAAGTTTTGAATATCTCTTCTTTAAAATCTCTATTTCTAGATTTAAAAAAACCCAAACTTTTATGTTCATTTGAGTAAATCAGCTGTTAATGTGTAATTTCCACTGACCCACACTTATATTTTTCACCGCATTTTTGCCTTCCATGTCCAGTTCGCGCCAAACATAAGGACTTTGAGGACTCGAGGGACAAGGATTGATTGGCTCGGGGCCTATAAAATGCGCGAGAATGGATAGCCTTTTAAACTGTGGGATCGTATCCCAAAGGGATAGGGCAAAAAATGAAAAATGTGAACTAGCTAGTATAGTGAGTGAGTTTAGTTTTACGCCGCTTTTAGCAATATTCCAGCAATATCACGACGGGGGGACACCAGAAACGGGTGCACATTGTACCTTAATAGGGAATCGAACCCGTGTCTTAGGCGTGACTAGCGAACGCTTTAACCACTGGGCTACCCGAGCTAGTATAAGCAGCAACAGAGATATACGCAGAGATGCAGAGACGCAGACACAAATACACACAGAGATACAGACGCACGCACGCGAATACGAGCGTGTACGTCGCAATATAATTGCGTAATAATCTTAGACAGGACATTAAACCGCTCTTCAACATATCTACCCTTCACTCTCTGCAGCATATGACGGAGACACCCATTGCGTGCAGAGGTTTCAACCCCAGCCGTCATCAGATATGGATATCGCCCCACGTCATTGCTTACTCAATGTCACTGGTTCGTTATCACGGTTACACCGTCGTAAACCTATCTGTCTCTTCTCCGTACGTATTAAAAAGCACGCCGAATTCCATCTGCACCCAGAGCCCCCGCACCGAGTGGCTTGGGTCTGCCTGTAACACCCATTAAAGCTGTATAATAAAGGTCGTATTTCGCGAGATTTGGGCATAGTATTTCAACGGCTAGCATAAACATTACACATAGGTGTCTTCGGGCGACATCAAACGTCTATCATGTATGAGTATTCATAACAATTAGAGTTCAAAATAACATCGGTTGACAAGAAGTGCATTTGGTTCATTTGCTTGCACCGCGGTGCCTTGAATTGGCTTCTGTATATACACTTGATAACGTGACCGAAGAATGAAGGTCAAGGTCTTAACGTGGCAGCTGGCTTGCCCGCGCTCGCGTGACCTGGCGTGACATTGACTGACACATCTATACAAAAGAGGCCAGTCAGGGTGTAGGGGGGGTCGGTTTGAAAACTGTGTACGAAGTGTGACAGTGTCGGTTCTGGTTGGATCATCTTTCTGTCCTGTCGACGTTTCGGTGTTTTTGGTTTTTCAGGTTTTTTCAAAGTGTCATTTCGCGCCCCGAGTGAACTTGAGGAACGATGGAAGCTAAATATAGCACTTTTGAAACGAGCATTGGTGATGCCCGTGCTTTTGTTACGGTGATAGGAAAAGTGGTACAAAAGAAATACACGTTTTTCGTTTCTCGTTACGATCTCACTCTTTTTATACACGTGCATGTGTGACATGAAAAGTTGTATAAAAGAATTACACGTTTTTCGTTTCTTGTTACGATCTCGCTTTTTATACTTATGTATGGAAGACATGAAAAGTGGTATAAAAGAACCGTATGTATTTCGTTTCAGGTTTCGATCTCACTTTTTATACACGTGCTTGGGCGACATGAAAAGTGGTTTATTTCGTTTCTCGTTACGATCTCACTTTTCTTATACTCGAAAAATGACTGTTCAAGCGAAGGTGAAACTTCAAGTCACAGTCAGCAACATTTCCTCAGTGTGAAGGAGATCTCTACATGATTGAATCGGGGTCATTGAAACTAAGGGTTGATATTAAGACAAATTGACATTGATCAATGTCTTGGCCACCGGCACAAGAAAGTCGCTTTTACTGCAATACCTTTGACTAGTTCGGTCACAATAACCCCATGTGATTCTTCAGAGTACATGGAACGGTAGGGTAAAATCTTTGAAGGGCATTTAGAAGTGGAATAAAGAAAAGCGAGATTTATGGATGTCAACTTCTTTATTGTGAACAACACGACGTTTCGGAGTGTATGCTTGCTCCTTCAACCTGATGAAGGCGCAAGCATACACTCAACGTCGTGTTATTCACAATAGAGAAGTTTTTCACAACGGTAGGGTAGCCTACTGGTTAAAGCGCTCGCTCCTTCGCTCGTCAGGCAGAAGACGCTGGTTCAATTTCCCATATGGGGAAGCACATGTAGTGTTTCTTTGGAAGAACGGTTTGCTTCAAATATGCCCCTCTTCACCCAGCTGTAAATGGGTACCCGGCAGGACGAGGTGGTGATGTGATTGTTCACCTTCCAGCGCCTCACAGGCAGCTAGTTGTACCATCACCAGTGAGCTTAGAACGAACATCTGTGTGATCCTCTGACCGGAGTATATGTAAGGGAACGTTTGGCCAGGACAGGTTCATTTCGCACATGCTGTGATGTGGTAAGCACAACATAAAAAACCCAAGTGCACAAAGTGTCTCACATTCCAAATGAATATCAAACATGAACGTGAGTGAGTTTAGTTTTACGCCACACTCAGCAATATTCAAATATATTGCGGCGGTCTGTAAATAATCGAATCTGGACCAGACAATCCAGTGATCAACAACATGAGCATCGATCTACGCAATTGGGAACCGATGACATCTGTCAACCAAGTCAGCGAGCCTAACCACCCGATCCCGTCAGTCGCCTAGGTTACTGAAGACCAATTCTAACCAGGATCATCACAGGTAAAACATGAAAGTAAGTAGTTTGTTCCTTACACTTTAACTACAAGGCTAGCACACAATGACCAATGAGGGCTGGATGGTTACAACGTGTCCCTGCACGATGAATGGGTAGACCATAGATGCGATCATCTACAGGTGGCTGTGACGTAGTTAGAATACCACTCAGGATTAAAACACTCGCTCACTCGCGCCACCCTCATTGATCGGTTAGTCGACTTGACAGATGTGCTGTCTCCTAGAAGAGATGACATCTCTTCGCCAAATATAGAATGGGTACCCGTGTCAATGAGATAATTGTGAATACAAAATTAGCTCAAACTCCTCGAGGTAGCTCGTTTCGCATACTTCACATGGAGCTGAGAATTTCTGCAGTTCGAGACAAACAGAGTAACAATCATTGTGTCGATAGGGAATATGGTGGGATCAAAAGTCATATCGTCTTCAAAGTTGAGGCAAGTTATTAAGTTTCGAGTTCAGAAGACGTCACGTGTTTTCTCACGACGTGGAATGGTTCACCTGATACAAAACATGCTCAGGTCTGTAAAGGGCGGGTACCTCTAAAATATTTCACTTGCATTCAGATAGTTTTGACAAGTATCATGATATCATCAGCTGGACTCAAAATAGCTCATGCCAGATAGCATCGACACTCGCCGTCAAGCCCCAGATCCTGTCACGAACTTGCGTGACGTTAAAACTGATTAAAACGGCAAGTATTTTGCTGAGACATGCAAGCTGTATTTGACGGAGCTCCAGCCCCGACTAAAATTTAGTCTCTGAAATTAATCTATTTCACAGTTCGTAAATTATCATAATAAAACATACTGAAAAGGAGGCCTGGGACTTTCTTCATTTTCCGAACAGTCCTGAAAATGCAGTAATCTACACTTGCCAAATATAACAGACTTGCCACATAATGCAGCCGTGCCAAATATAACAGACTTGCCACATAATGCAGCCGTGCCAAATATAAGAGACTTGCCACACAATACAGACTTGCCACATAATGCAGGCTTTCCAAATATAAGAGATTTGCCACATAATGCAGGCTTGCTATATAATACAGACTTGCCATATAACACAGACTAGACAAATACTGAATAGTACGGACTCGCCACATAATACAGACTTGCCATATAACACAGACTAGACAAATAGTACGGACTCGCGACATAATACAGACTTGCCATATAACACAGATTAGACAAATAGTACGGACTTGCCACATAATACAGACTTGCCATATAACACAGACTAGACAAATAGTACGGACTTGCCACATAATACAGACTTGCCATATATAACACAGACTAGACAAATAGTACGGACTTGCCACATAATACAGACTTGACATATAACACAGACTAGACAAATAGTACGGACTCGCCACATAATACAGACTTGCCATATAACACAGACTAGACAAATAGTACGGACTTGCCAGATAATACAGACTTGCCATATAACACAGACTAGACAAATAGTACGGACTCGCAACATAATGCAGGCACTTGCCATATAATACAGACACTTGCCACATATTACAGACTTGTCACATATTACAGACTAGGCATATAACACAGACTTGCCAAATAACACGAATTTACCACATAATACAGACTTGCCACATAGTACGGACATGCCAAAAAATACAGAGTTGCCACATAATCCAGAATTGCCATATAAAACAGAATTGCCAAATAATACAGACTTGTCACATAATACGAACTTGCCACATAAAACAGAATTGCCAAATATTTTCCCCTTGCATTCGGCGTGTTGGATCCGTTTGTGTTGGCTGTTTGTGTCGGGTACGTATTGCAGACAAGAGCTCCACGTGCATGCACAGATGTTCACACTGTGGTCGACCTGTTTCACAAACAAACCTGTACCATACCTGAGGTGAGGTGAGGTGAAATTGGGTTTAACGTCGTGCTGGAGAATATTTCACTCATATGACGCCGTGCATGCGTGTGTATGTGTATGTGCGGCTGCTTGTACTAGCCCAGACTGAAGCTGGTTTTATAGTGCTAGCCCACTGAGATACCATGCCGCAGTGAAGCATGAATACCCCACTCAGACACATTATACTGACTCCGAGCCGACCAGTCCTTCTTGTACCCATTAATGCCGGGCGCCAGGCAGGGACCAACAAGTACCATAATTTAACGTCTTTTGGTATGACGCGGTCGGGGATCGAACCCGCGACCTTCCGCTCTCCGGGCGGACGCTCTAACTACACCACGGAGGCGGTCGTACCATGCCTGAACAAGAAATGGTAAAATTGGCTTTTCAGCAGTGTCTGCCCTTGCTTGAACCCGTCGTACCAGCTGAACTCATACAAAAGAAGTTTTAATGTCGATGGGGATTTATGTGTAATGTACCAGTGATGTGACGGTGTTGATGGGCACTCGTTAACATCATTACTCGGGGATAATAAAGATCAAAGAGTGGCATTGTTACTGTTTCGTGACAGGCGTTAACACAATGGTACGATACCATTTTTATCGGGGCTGTACCATTCTCGTTCAAATCGCGCGGTTTCATTAATTTACGGAACCGTTGTAATGACATTTAAGTTATAGCAGTGGTTCCGTTGAAGTGTCCGGTTTAACGGTGTCCGGGCCGTAGAGGCAATACACTTCCGTAATTATACGCACCAGCGAACTATAACACAACGGATCAAAGGGTGAAATTCAAGATGACAAGATCACGCATTTCTCGTTTGCCAGTGGGCGTCTGATAATTGTTGATTACGTTTGATGCATGGCAGGCATGTGATGTGTTGTGGCAACTGCAGTTGACACCAGTGGAACGTCACAATTATGTGGCAGTCATCTTTAATGACGTCATTTTTGTTTAGGTGTATTGACCGTTGACAACAGGTGTAACATGACAAGAATCGCTGACGACGTGTGTAGCATGACAGTAATCGTTGACGGCGTGGGTAACATGACAGTAATCGTTGACGGCGTGTGTAGCATGACAGTAATCGTTGACGGCGTGTGTAACATGACAGTAATCGTTGACGGCGTGGGTAACATGACAGTAATCGTTGCCGGCGTGGGTAACATGACAGTAATCGTTGACGGCGTGGGTAACATGACAGTAATCGTTGCCGGCGTGGGTAACATGACAGTAATCGTTGACGGCGTGGGTAACATGACAGTGATTGTTGACGGCGTGTGTAACATGACAGTAATCGTTGACGGCGTGGGTAACATGACAGTGATTGTTGACGGCGTGTGTAACATGACAGTAATCGTTGACGGCGTGTGTAACATGACAGTGATTGTTGACGGCGTGGGTAACATGACAGTAATCGTTGACGGCGTGGGTAACATGACAGTGATTGTTGACGGCGTGTGTAACATGGCAGTGATTGTTGACGGCGTGGGTAACATGACAGTAATCGTTGACGGCGTGTGTAACATGACAGTGATTGTTGACGGCGTGGGTAACATGACAGTAAACGAGGACGGCGTCGGTATACTGACAGTAAACGAGGACGGCGTGGGTAACATGACAGTAATCGTTGACGGCGTGTGTAACATGACAGTGATTGTTGAGGGCGTGTGTAACATGACAGTGATTGTTGACGGCGTGGGTAACATGACAGTAATCGTTGACGGCGTGTGTAACATGACAGTGATTGTTGACGGCGTGTGTAACATGACAGTAATCGTTGACGGCGTGTGTAACATGACAGTGATCGTTGACGGCGTGTGTAACATGACAGTGATTGTTGACGGCGTGGGTAACATGACAGTAATCGTTGACGGCGTGTGTAACATGACAGTGATTGTTGACGGTGTGGGTAAACCGACAGTAAACGTTGACGGCGTCGGTATACTGACAGTAAACGAGGACGGCGTGGGTAACATGACAGTAATCGTTGACGGCGTGGGTAACATGACAGTGATTGTTGACGGCGTGTGTAACATGACAGTGATTGTTGACGGCGTGTGTAACATGACAAGAATCGTTGAAGGCGTGTGTAACATGACAGTGATTGTTGACGGTGTGGGTAAACCGACAGTAATCGTTGACGGCGTCGGTATACTGACAGTAAACGAGGACGGCGTGGGTAACATGACAGTAATCGTTGACGGCGTGGGTAACATGACAGTGATTGTTGACGGCGTGTGTAACATGACAGTGATTGTTGACGGCGTGTGTAACATGACAGTAATCGTTGACGGCGTGTGTAACATGACAGTGATTGTTGACGGCGTGGGTAACATGACAGTAATCGTTGACGGCGTGTGTAACATGACAGTGATTGTTGACGGTGTGGGTAAAGCGACAGTAAACGTTGACGGCGTCGGTATACTGACAGTAAACGAGGACGGCGTGGGTAACATGACAGTAATCGTTGACGGCGTGGGTAACATGACAGTGATTGTTGACGGCGTGTGTAACATGACAGTGATTGTTGACGGCGTGGGTAACATGACAGTAATCGTTGACGGCGTGTGTAACATGACAGTGATTGTTGACGGTGTGGGTAAACCGACAGTAAACGTTGACGGCGTCGGTATACTGACAGTAAACGAGGACGGCGTGGGTAACATGACAGTAATCGTTGACGGCGTGTAACATGACAGTGATTGTTGACGGTGTGGGTAACATGACAGTAATCGTTGACGGCGTGTGTAACATGACAGTGATTGTTGACGGTGTGGGTAAACCGACAGTAAACGTTGACGGCGTCGGTATACTGACAGTAAACGAGGACGGCGTGGGTAACATGACAGTAATCGTTGACGGCGTGGGTAACATGACAGTGATTGTTGACGGCGTGTGTAACATGACAGTGATTGTTGACGGCGTGTGTAACATGACAGTAATCGTTGAAGGCGTGTGTAACATGACAGTGATTGTTGACGGTGTGGGTAAACCGACAGTAATCGTTGACGGCGTGTGTAACATGACAGTGATTGTTGACGGCGTGTAACATGACAGTAATCGTTGACGGCGTGTGTAACATGACAGTGATTGTTGACGGTGTGGGTAAACCGACAGTAAACGTTGACGGCGTCGGTATACTGACAGTAAACGAGGACGGCGTGGGTAACATGACAGTAATCGTTGACGGCGTGGGTAACATGACAGTGATTGTTGAGGGCGTGTGTAACATGACAGTGATTGTTGACGGCGTGTGTAACATGACAGTAATCGTTGACGGCGTGTGTAACATGACAGTGATTGTTGACGGCGTATGTAACATGACAGTAATCGTTGACGGCGTGGGTAACATGACAGTGATTGTTGACGGTGTGGGTAAACCGACAGTAATCGTTGAAGGCGTCGGTATACTGACAGTAAACGAGGACGGCGTGGGTTACATCACAGTAATCGCTGACGGCTGTGTAACATGACAGTGATCGTTGACGGCGTGGGTAACATGGGAGTAATCGTTGACGGCGTGGGTGACATTACAATCATCGCTGACGGCTGTGTAACATGACAATCATCGCTGACGGCTGTGTAACATGACAGTGATCGTTAACACTGTGTGTAAGGTTTTGCAAGATGAGCTCTACGTCTACACACATTTACACTACCTAAAGGTGTATATATATACACATGTACACTACGTAAAAATATCTATACACATGTACACTACCTAAAGTTGTATATATATACCCATGTACACTACGTAAAGGTCTCTATACATATATGTACACTACCTAAAGGTGTCTACACACATGTACACTACCTAAAGGTGTCTATACACATGTACACTACCTAAAGGTGTCTATACACATGTACACTACCTAAAGGTGTCTACACACATGTACACTACCTAAAGGTGTCTACACACATGTACACTACCTAAAGGTGTCTATACACATGTACACTACCTAAAGGTGTCTATAGGCATGTACTACGTAAAGGTGTCTACGTAAAGGTGTCTTTACACATGTACACTGCGTAAAGGTGTCTATACACATGTACACTACGTAAAGTCGTATATACACATGTACACTACGTGAAGGTGTCTATACACATGTACACTACGTGAAGGTGTATATACACATGTACACTACGTGAAGGTGTCTATACACATGTACACTACGTGAAGGTGTATATACACATGTACACTACGTGAAGGTGTATATACACATGTACACTACGTGAAGGTGTATATACACATGTACACTACGTGAAGGTGTATATACACATGTACACTACGTGAAGGTGTATATACACATGTACACTACGTGAAGGTGTATATACACATGTACACTACGTGAAGGTGTATATACACATGTACACTACGTGAAGGTGTATATACACATGTACACTACGTGAAGGTGTATATACACATGTACACTACGTGAAGGTGTATATACACATGTACACTACGTGAAGGTGTATATACACATGTACACTACGTGAAGGTGTATATACACATGTACACTACGTGAAGGTGTATATACACATGTACACTACGTGAAGGTGTATATACACATGTACACTACGTAAAGGTGTATATACACATGTACACTACGTAAAGGTGTATATACACATGTACTACGTAAAGGTGTATATACACATGTAAAGGTGTATATACACATGTACACTACGTAAAGGTGTATATACACATGTACATATACGTAAAGGTGTATATACACATACACTAAACTACGTAAAGGTGTATATACACATGTAAACTACGTAAAGGTGTATATACACATGTACACTACGTGAAGGTGTATATACACATACACTACGTGAAGGTGTATATAACTACGTGTGAAGGTGTATATACACATGTACACTACGTGAAGGTGTATATACACATGTACACTACGTGAAGGTGTATATACACATGTACACTACGTGAAGGTGTATATACACATGTACACTACGTGAAGGTGTATATACACATGTACACTACGTGAAGGTGTCTAAACACATGTACACTACGTGAAGGTGTATATACACATGTATGACATGTACACGTGAAGGTGTCTAAACACATGTACACTACGTGAAGGTGTATATACACATGTACACTACGTGAAGGTGTCTAAACACATGTACACTACGTGAAGGTGTATATACACATGTACACTACGTGAAGGTGTATATACACATGTACACTACGTGAAGGTGTATATACACATGTACACTACGTGAAGGTGTCTAAACACATGCACACTACGTAAAGGAGTCTTAACAAAACATCTTAGTTAGGTCGATAGCCGTTAGGTGCATAAGTCTTGTGTGGACGGATCGTTAACCTCCCTCACTTCTTGACATTTCAAGTACTACACAACATACTAAAGTTACAAGTGCTTCCTGTTCTCCAAAATGCCAAGAGCCTCTTCTTCCATGGGAACCGTTTTTGGTTTAGCTGACGGGCAAAACGGAGCTGTTTAATTGCTGGCAAATCCTCCCATTATCATAGAAACGATCTCATTTACAACATGCAATGATTTTATGATCAAATCAAGGCATACATGTTGACGGTACGTTTGGTTAAATTCTTTTAAATCCTGAGATCAGTGGACAGGGTAAGGTACGGTCAGAGTGGACAATCGGGTCAGATGGATTATAACGGTTTAATAGTAAGGCGTACAATCGTCTTTCCATGTAAATGGTCATTCGTCAGCTCAGGATATAATGTATGGTCCAAGTATTTCGGTGATATAGAATATATATTGCGTTCTTTATATATCGTATATGAAGCAAATAAATTGTACGAATATTTCCTATCTGTATGATATAAAGTCCGTTAATCTATGTGGTACCTGCGAGATATAAAGTACGTTAATCTATGTGATACCTACAGCATATAAAGTAAGTTAATCTATGTGATACCTACAGCATATAAAGTACGTTAATCTATGTGATACCTGCAGCATATAAAGTAAGTTAATCTATGTGATACCTGCAGCGTATAAAGAACGTTAATCTGTGTGATACCTGCAGCATATAAAGTACATTCACCTATGTGAAACCTGCAGGATATAAAGTACGTTAATCCGTGTGATACCTGCAGCATATAAAGTACATTCACCTATGTGAAACCTGCAGGATATAAAGTACGTTAATCCGTGTGATACCTGCAGCATATAAAGTACATTCACCTATGTGAAACCTGCAGGATATAAAGTACGTTAATCCGTGTGATACCTGCAGCATATAAAGTACATTCACCTATGTGAAACCTGCAGGATATAAAGTACGTTAATCCGTGTGATACCTGCAGCATATAAAGTACATTCACCTATGTTAAACCTGCAGGATATAAAGTACGTTAATCCATGTGATACCTGAAGGATATAAAGTAGAATAAGGCTAAAAGTCTCAATGTCGTACCTGTAGGATACAATGTTTTCCCTATTCTTGCACAATCGTTCTCTTATCGCATTGATATACAGTATTAAGCATACACATCTGTGCCGTAGGATATACAGTGTGGGTTAGTGAGTGAGTGAGTGAGTGAAGTTTTCCGCCGTTTTTACCAATATTCCACCAATATCACAGCGGGTGGACACCAGAAATGGGCTTCACACATTGTACCCATGTGGGGAATGGAACCCGGGTCTTCGGCGTGACGAGCGAATGCTTTAACCACTAGGCCACCCCACCGCCTCCGGTAAATATCAAACGACATGCAGCGAAACCACCGATTAGGTCGTCGGCAAAAACACAACGATAACCAAGTTGGACAAAACACGATTTCAGCATCAACACCAAGCCTTCTCTTGCGTCAGCGCTGCTCTACAGAAACCAGCTTGGTGGTACTCGTTATGTCTGGGAACCCGACGTGAAGAATTCTTAAGAAGATGTCAAGTATTTTGGTATTGTCTGCGGTATCTGCATTCCTGGCAGTAATCCGCTCCAAAACAGCGACGGCAGGTTTAAAGCTACACGGCCATGTTAATGGCTCCTGATAGGTTGTCAGGGAATGAAGGACCTCGTTATGGAACTCATTCACTAAATGTGAATATAAATACCGTACGATCTCTATAAAGACCATGATTCTTGAGTCGGGTCCAGTTTAAGGCTTTTACATCAGAGCCTGCACATGTTTGTTTGTTTGCTTAGCAATATTCCAACTATATGACGGCGGTCTGTAAATAATCAGTCTGGACCAGACAGTCCAGTGATCAAGTGAGTGAGTGAGTGAGTTTAGTTTTACGCCACACTCAGCGATATTCCAGCTATACGGCGGCGGTCTGGAAATAATCGAGTCAGGACCAGACAATGTAGTGATCAACAGCATGAGCATCGATCTCCGCAATTGGGAACCGATGACAAGTGTCAACCAAGTCAGCGAGCCTGACCACCCGATCCCGTTAGTCGCCTCTTACGACAAGCATGGGTTACTGAAGGTTCATTCTAACCTGGACCTTCACGGGTATCAATATACAAATATACCAGGATCCCGTTCCGCAAAGGGATCTTAGGACTAATAAGGTATTTGAAACTCAAATACTTAAACATAGGCAAAGATCGCTTTGTGAAACGGGACCCAGGGCTTTAAAGTATTTAGTCAACGAAGAATCTTAGTAGGTAAAACGCTTTTAACGCCTTCGTAAGTCATTTGAACAGTCCAATCTCTGCGCTAAGTTGAGCATCGATTTACGCAGTTGGGCCTTACATGTGTATTGAAGTAAAGGCACGGGAGCCTTTCTACGAAACGACGGTAACTGCAACACTCAGATTTACGACTGTCGTTGCGCTAACACGGATTTGGGCACCTGGGCCCAGTGCTCTTGATAGCGGAAGTACAGTACAGGGCCTCCTTTCACAAAGCACTAAGGTGATTGTAAGTCACTAAGGTAACCTTAGTGCAATGTTAAAGAATGGTTAAGGGTTAATGTTAACCTTAGTAAAGGTTGCTTCGTGAAAGGAGCCCCTGTCGTGTAACCCTACCGACCATTGATGACACCGTGTAGTGTTTTAGTATTACGCCTGTATGATCATTTGACCTAATGAAACTTAATTACATTCGTCGGTCCGCCCTCGGCCGTTCTACAGGATGCAGAGATCACCTCGTAGTTTCAGCATCACTACGACTCCTCTTGATGTACTCCCTGAACCTGGCGATTTACTACCCTTGGATCAAACGGCTTTAGTAGGTCAGAACCGACGACTCAACCATTTAATGTTTATGATATAAATACTTATAATCGAGATATAAACTTGAGATGTAAACTCCAGAAGATGAACTTATTTTTATGCGGATATGAACTGACCCGTTTCAAAAAGGAAGACACTCTGGGGCAACAAAAAAACTCGCAACGCTGAACCGGAAATAGACCACAATGGAAAGCATCCCCGTGGCTTGGGAATACTTCAGGGCCGCGATCCACAACCATTCGTAACGTTATGACCTGTCGTAACAGTTTACGAATGGCTTAGAGATATGACTGACTGACTGAGTATGGTTTTACGCCGCAATATTTTAGCAATATTCCAGCAACATCACGGCGGGGAACACCAGAAATTGGCTTCGTACATTGTACCCATGTGGGGATTCGAACCCGGGTCTTCGGCGTGACGAGCGAACGCTTTAACCACTAGGCTACCCAACCGCCCCCTTAGAGATATGAACGCTTTTTAGATCGAGAACCAGAACACAAACCCGACTGCACTGATTTCAACGGAGCCTAAAAGAACACCGTTCCGATGTAATGGTTGACCAAAGGAGTACAGTTTCATTTATGCTAGATTATTATTTTAAAAAGCGACGCTTGTCTTGTCTTAGGCCAATCGAAGTACGTGTAGTTAGAATGAGAAAGGAGGGATAAAATAATAGTGAGTAAGTTTAGTTTTACGTGGCACTCAGCAATATTCCAGCTATATGGCGGCGGTCTGTAAGTAATCGAGTCTGGGGACCAGACAATCAAGTGATCAACAGCATGAGCATCGATCTAAGCAGTTGGGATACGACGACACGTGTCAACCAAGTCAGCGAGCCTGACCACCCGATCCCCTTAGTCGCCTCTTGCAAGCATGGGTCACTGAAGATCAATTCTAACCCGGATCTTCACGGGTGACAAAATAATAAGTTCAAAATAAGTTCATATTAATATTTACATAGAAACCATATTGTCTTTCTCAACACAAAACTTAATTGAGTAAAAGGGGAATAGAAACGAAAATTTAGCCAAAAGAAATTAATAAAAACGAACAACAAAACTCCTCAAAGCAAAATCAGAAAATTACAGAACAAACTCAAAAGAATTTAAAACAAAGAAAGACGCCGTGGAAATAATATTCGTCAGAAACAGCATTAAAACAAACATGCTGTAAGAAAAATATCGTTTTAATTTTGGCGTAAATAATGTTTCTAAAAGTGGCAGCGTCGCTTTAAGAACCGCCATCCTTCAACGCTTACCGCCTCGTCGGGAAGCACTTCACCTCGACATCACCGAGATAATGACGCTGATATCAAGAAACAGAAGCAGGCATATCGAGAACTGGGCTGCACCCGGCGCCGAAGCATGAGTTCATCTGCTGTACTCAACCATTCCACTGCAGCAAGAGAAACACTAGCGTCTGACCGACACTCAGAATACATCGGGGGGTTTCGCCGATTAACCTCATTCCGTTAACCTTCGCCGAGTAAACCACGAGATTTCTCAATGGAGGCAGTGTTTCGCCGAAGCATCTGAACCATGTGGAGCTCGTCGCTATGGTAGATGTAAATTAAAAGGAAGATTATGCCGGTAGATACGAATGTGTTTATGTGACTTCGACCAGTGAACCTGAAGCTGGTATTGGTGCTGTTTTGATAGTCTCCCTTTCGACTAAACAAGCCCCGAGCTCCTCTCCAAGTAACATAAGCAGATAGGGGGCATGTTTTTCTTTTGGTTAGTCAGGCACCAGCCCGTCTAATCTTTCCTTCTTTCAACTTCAATCACGCCCTGACAAGAACAAATTATTCTTTGTTCGTGGAATTTTCCGTATTTTGGATATCAAATTGTGTGTTTTTATTACTCTCATGCCAGCGTGAGAAGGATTTGTTACGAAAATTATTTCAAGGCAAAAGAACATATCTCTTAAATCTCTTGAGGGAAAAATACTTTACGAAACCGTATTTCTGAGAATATTTTGTGTCGTAAAGACGGAGTGCATAGTTTTCATTAAAAAAATGTACATACGAACTTTATTTATTCAGAATTCAACGTATATCTTATTTCATGGAGCTACAGTACATGAGTGAGTCTAGTTTTACGCCGCTTTTAGTGAGTGAGTTAGTTTAGTTTTACGCCGCACTCTGGGTTAGAATATTGATCTTCAGTAACCCATGTTTGTCGTAAGAGGTGACTAACGGGATCGAGTGGTCAGGCTCGCTGACTTGGTTGACACATGTCATCGGTTCCCAATTGCGCAGATCGAAGCTCATGCTGTTGATCACTGGACTGTCTGATCCAGACTCGATTATTTACAGGGCGCCGCCATATAGTTGGAATATTGCTGAGTGCGGCGCAAAACTAAACTCAATCACTCCTCATACACTATGTACAGTGATGTTAATAAATACCCACCCATGTTATAAATGGCATATGTAGATCAGTCGTAAGGAACACAATCATACATTCAGAGAATCATCTTCTACATCATCATCATCATCACCATCATCATCACCAATATTAGTAGAAGCAGATAAGGAAAAAGTATGTATAAAGCGAACTCATCGACTGAGTAATATTTAGCTAATAAACCGCTATTCGTGCTGGTAATACCAATATTTCTCCAATTTTATTTCTAGTGAAATAAATCAAAACTCAAATCGTTATCATTATTTACATTTTTAAGTTTTATCGCCAGTAGTGCATCTTTGACATGGTCGTAAAGAATTAAGTTCATCAAGACTACATCCTCCAAAGAGTCCCTACCATGGTACATTTCATGAACAAATTCAGCGTACACTGTACAAAACACATTCAAAGCCGACGGAATAAAAATACAGTACAGTATCTTCGGTGAAAAAAACTACTTTCGTTCAATATTACCCATAAAAGGTTTCTCGAAGCTTCGGCCCTTTTAATGTCTCGCTTTCTAATAACCGTGAATCAATTTCTCGTTTCTCATACGGCTAGTTGGCTTAAAATAAGGAGTTTTCCAATGAACCAACTTTAAATTGTCATCAAATATTTATTAAGTGGAAAATTTACCATCAAACACATGTCAACTTAACGAGATTCGGATACACGCAGTTCCCGGTCCTTTATTTCGTTCAATAATGTATCCAATTTTATAATTCATAGTAAAATTATACACAATTCGAGCAATGACTGTCTAATATATCGATTGCGGAAACATACAACGCGCATAATGCAGATAATAGAGAAACCCTTGCTCTTAAATTTGATACTGATTAGGAGGTGACAGTGACGTGCTGGACCGATAATTGCCCATTAATGGCGATATTATCGAATCTTGTATAAGACCGGCCATAACTTTCGAATAGATTCAATATTGAATACCTGGTTTACGAGCGCAGGTGGAGAGATATGCTAAAATGAAAGTTGGAACGTGGAAGTAGAGTTCTACCCTTGCTTTGTCGGGTTGTAATGTTGAATGATTGTGGTATGGCTCTTGGTCCCCCAAAATAAATAAACTGTTTTTAAAGGCCTGAATACTGAGTACTTTGCACCGAAACGGTGAGAGTCAGTACGAACAATGAGCTTTAGTACGAAGACAAGCGACAGCAAGTACGCGAGGCCACGCGGCGTAAGTATGTTCACGTTCAAGCCCGGTACAAAGTCTACCTGACACGGATCGACAGCGCATTGACTTGGTGGAGGTGAGGTGAAATTGGGTTTAACGTCGTGCTTGAGCATATTTCTCTCATATGACGACGAGCATGCGTATGTATGTGTATGTGCTGCTGCTTGTACTAGCCCAGACTGAAGCTGGTTTTATAGTGCTAGCCCACTGAGATACCATGCCGCAGTGAAGCATGAATAACCCACTCAGACACATTATACTGACTCAGAGCCGACCAGTCCTTGATGTAACCATTAATGCCGAGCGCCAGGCAGGGACCAAAAAGTACCATATTTTAACGTCTTTTGGTATGACGCGGTCGGGGATCGAACCCGCGACCTTCCGCTCTCGGCACGAGGTGGAGTTTTCAGGGTTAGGGTTACGTAGTGGAAGACAGTGACTCAATATCGTAACGTGACGGCACTGAGTGATGAGGTGACTATTGCATGGATGTCACTGGTTTTGATACCGATAGTAGGTGTTTGTCACCAGCTGTTCGTCACCAGCTGTTCGTCAACTCGTCGAACGCATTTACCGTAAATCACTAAATCAGCGCCATATGTGGCATTGTGATAGGTGCTTAGGTCATGGGACAAGTTCGTGCACAAGGTGCTTTTGTTTCTACTTCGCCTTAATGCGATTCTGGGTGGGTGTGGTAACCTAGTGGTTAAAGCGTTCGCTCGTCACGCTGAAGACCCGGGTTCGATTCCCCACATGAGTACAATGTGTGACGCTCATTTCTGGTGTCCCCCGCCGTGATATTGCTGGAATATTGCTAAAAGCGGCATAAAACTAAACTCACTCCTCCTATGATTCCGTCCTACGTATGCGGTGGGTAAAGCGTTCGCTCGTCACGCGGAAGACCCAGGTTCGATTCCTCACATGGGCACAATGTGAAGCCCATTTCTGGTGTCCATCGCCGTGATGTTGCTAGAATATTGCTAAAAGCGCGTAAAACAACCACACTCACTCACTCGTCCTGTTGTCTTTTACAAGCAGTCTGGACTTATATCTAACATTCCTAACCAGTGGTGGCGGTAGGGTAGCCCAGTGGTTAAAGCGATCGCTCGCCACGCCGAAGAACCGGGTTCGAATCCTCACATGGTCGCAATGTGTGGAGCCTATTTCTGGTGCCCCCCACGCATATATGGCTAAAATCGGCTTAAAAACATATTCACTCACTCCCAAACTGGTCATGTGAGTGAGTGTGAAAGGTTTTACGTCACATTGAGCAGTATTCACGTGCTATTACGTCACTCAAACACGTCACACATTGTACCATGAGGAAATACAAAATTAGTCTTCGTCGACAGTTGAAGGAGTAAGTTTGGTTTTACGCCGCTTTTAACAATATTCCAGCAATATCACAGCGGGGGCCACCAGAAATGGGCTTCACACATTGTACCCATGTGGGGAATCGAACCCAGGTCTTCGGCGTGACGAGCGAACGCTTTAACCCCTAGGCTACCACATCGGCCCGACAGTTGAAGGAAACAGTGGCGTCTGACAAGGCCTCCTTTCGTCAGTCAAAATACAGATCGGAAGAGAGAGCAAGTTCTGAGAATCTGTACGTAACCGGGGCGATGGGGTAGCCGGGTGGTTAAAGCGTATGCTTGTCACGCTGAAGACCCGGGTTCCATTCCCTCGTTGGTTTAATGCGTGAACCCCATCCCACCCCCACCCCCGTGATATTGCTGGAGCATCGCTAAATGCGGCGTAAAACTCATACTCACTCACTCTCTACTAACCACTGGCTAATATGAAAACCTGCAAAGCCTTAAAATATTAACTGATCTTTTGTTATATCTATACAAGCGATCGAAATGTTTGCATTATTTTATAACAAGACAGATAAAAAGCATTATATTACAACCTTAATACGTACACGGTCGGGCCATCATGAAACACATTATTAAACAAACGCCACATTAAAACCATCAAGCGTATAAACGCACTATTTATATGCATATCACGACGGACGCGCTAACGTGGAACTAAAGGTGGTGATTTGCGCTATCATAAATAGTGAGCCTATAGTTATAGCTAAATGGTAGCAGGAAATATTCGAGGCATTTCCTCTTATTAAAAGGCAAACAAAGAATTACGACTCAAAATGAATGCTTGATAGTGTAATGCCTTCCGCAGGATGACAGTACTGTATCGTTTTACGGCAGAGGTGAAGTTAAATTGGATTAACATAGCGTTCCAGATTGTTGCACTTACACAGCAAAGTGTGCGTGCGCGTGTGCGTGCGTGCGTGCGTGTGAGCGCAGAACTATCTAGTTCTTGCCCAATGAGATGCCGTGTCACAGTTTTACATAGATACCCTTCTCAAACGCAGTGTTCTGACTCCGAGCCAATCAATTATTGTTTTATACCCTTAATGCCGTGCGCCAGACGGGATAACAAAGAGTACCAGCATTGAACGTCTTTGGTATGTCGCGACCGGGGATGGAACCACGGACCTTCCGCTCTCCAGGCTGACGCTCTACCCACTGCACCACTGAGTTTCTCATGTTTTTCACTGATTCCTTATTCAAAGGCTTGTAAGTAAACTATACATTGATAAGAGAGAGAGAGAGAGAGAGAGAGAGAGAGAGAGAGAGAGAGAGAGAGAGAGAGAGAGAGAGAGAGAGAGAGAGAGAGAGAGAGAGAGAGAGAGGGGGGGGGGGGTGTACGGCATCCACGTGTACATATTGACTCGAACGTTCATTTACGTTTCCCAACAGTTTTACATTAAAATCATTAATATTGCACACTTTGACTTCCAGTAACACTCGTGACCATTCCATTGATAAACTTCGGGTACGAAAATGTCACACCTCGACCTGATGAAAAAGACTAGTTTATGTAAGATGCTAAATACTTAAGCCTCCCGATTATGGACGATACTTGAATGGCATATTTCAATTTAATGTTCACAGAGTATTGTGAACAGGTAGTGAAAGGTTTTGTAATTTGCAAATAAGTTTGTACTTCACTGACAACGCCGAAACGTACGCATGAGTTTGTAAATCTCCAACAGTACACAATTCCCTCCAAAAAATAATAAATGGCTGATATTATACTCAAGGCCGGAGAAGTGTTCTATTCACGGTGAATAGGATGAACGGGGGTTATTCGTTTGCGCCCGCTTCAATAACTAAACACTACTTTTCAACGACAAAAATCGTGAAAAGAATATATCATATTTCATTGTGAGAGACAGACAAGAGACGAAATATTTTCCACAGAAGGAACCTTAGCGGTTAACACTATACATCGTTGTATCGACAATGGGAGAGTGTTAGTAAGCTCATTTTGGACGTTATTGATGGCCGGCGGTGCGTGACTGACTCTGGGGTCATATAACATACTTGTGATCGTCCCCAGTCTCAAACGTCTCTTGTCCCCTCGACGCGATCACTGGGATCGTTTACTTGCACCCTGTGACCCCTTCATGACATCGCCGGGTCCACTCAAGCCGGCTTTGCAATGCACGGTGAATTTTTCCAGGTGATAAAAAACGAAAACAATAATAAACATCAGTAAACACCTGAATTGAGAAAAAAAAACTGACGGAGATTGTAGTAGAAAATTAAAATACTTACTCGATTTCATCGCCGCCCATTCACTATTGGGAATTCTCACATCGTCAAAGTTGACCCCCGCTGCCGCAAAGCACAGACGAGTCAATTCCGCCCTCCCTCTCACGTTGAAATATGTAAGTCTATAACAGGCCATGCCTTTTTCCGACCTGCCCCTCCCTGCTTTTCCGAGCTCACGGTACACCGTCGAGCGACCGTCCCCCTCGCTAGGCGTTTGGTGTCGGGCGCTCGCTACCCTGAACTATGTATCGCGGCCCACCCGCTCCGCTACAGTCAAGATCCTATCCTCGGGGCTCAGGCCGCCTGTAGTGGAGCGTGGTCTGCTTACGTCACGTTCCAACTAATCGAAAGCGGTGTGGCGGTCAGCTCTGAGTCCGGTTGGACAGTCCGCTGGTCCTCTCACCTCCTTAACCCTGCCATCCATATCTTAGCTTCCGGTTGGGCTTGACAACACACTGCCCGCCTCCCACTCTTCGCCTCTGTTTGGTTCGAGCTCAACTGACCGCCGTTGCAGTAGGGGGTCATTTAGTTCTCTTTTTTCGTCTCTCTATCCTTCTCTCTCCCCTTCTCTCTCTCTCCTGGATTAGTTAATGCTGGAATTGTGAATGGAGCTTCAAGGTGGTATATCGCGCCGAGTCAATACACGTGTGTATAAAACTGCACAATGCAGGTATCTGTTGAAGGGACTATTGACATTTTCATCGCGCGGCTGAATGTGGTCTCCCAGCAGTCAGACATATGTAGATATACACTCTCGGCATCCGCCTGTTACACCTCATTTTTACCGCATCTGCCCCCTCCTCCCGTTGCTAGGGTGATGAATGTGCACGTGCAATCCAGACCCTGCGGGGGGTCTTCATCCACGTGCCCTCAGCTCCATTTCGAAAGCAGAAGCTACTCGCATTTCGCGCACCTTATCCCCTTTTAATCCAGTCATGCGTGTTTGGCTAATCACGCTAATGGAATACGGCAAATATAATGGAAGTTGAAAAAATCATCACCTAAAAAAAGAGATGCGTCATGTCGTGGCTCACTATTTAACAGATTTAAACACATCAGTTTATGTAAACGTGTTGATGACAGAGTACCAGAACTGATGCAAATATTGTGTCAGATTATCAGTCCGACTGACTGACTGACTGAATTTGGTTTTACGCCGCTTTAAGCAATATTCCAGCAACATCACGGCGGGGGACACCAGAAATGGGCTTCACAAATTGTACCCATGTGGGGATTCGAACCCGGGTCTTCGGCGTGACGAGCCAACGCTTTAACCACTAGGCTACCCCACTGCCTCTATCAATCCGAGGACCCGAAAGGCAAATATTAATGATTTTATCCAAAATGAATCACTATTATGCAAAACCTGTACCGAGGCTTTCAGAAATCGAGATTCGACTTTTTAACTCTCAATCATATCCCATCTCAGGCAATACTATTCATATATTTACATGTCTTAGTAAATGAGTGATTGGGTATTGTTTTATGCCGCTTTTAGCAATGACCCGGCAACATCACGTGAAATGGGTTTCACGCATATGGGGAATCGAACCTGGTTCTTCGGCATGATGAACGGTAACTTTAACCACTTAGCTAACCAACGCCCATCTCTTAGTTACTGATCCCAATGGAACACTATGATGACATTGCGGAGTCTTAATCATATCGGGGGCGGTGGGGTAGCCTAGTGGTTAAAGCGTCCGTCCGTCACGCCGAAGACCCAGGTTCGATTCCTCACATGGGTACAATGTGTGAAGCCTATTTCTGGTGTCCCCGCCGTGATGTTGCTGGAATATTGCTAAAAGCGGCGTAAAACCATACTCACTCACTTTATTCATATCGTTGATGGCAAACGACATATGGTCCTCAATAATTCGGACACAATGAAATTAATTCGTTTTTGCCAGTGAAATTCTTACAGGTGTCATTGTTGAGGCGACGACTCCTTGGGCAGCGGGGTCTCAGGTGTGGGAGGGACATCTGCAGCACTGCACACAACGTCTCCTGCATCCCACACCTGTAGACTAACACCTGCGTCGTTCTTTATCACTTGCGATATTGTAACTATCAACTTCAAAATTATATTCCTCGTAATCACCATTGTTATCGTCGTCAGGGGCGGTGGAGTAGCCTAGTGGTTAAAGACCCGTGGCTAAGACCCGAATTCGATTCCCCACATGGGTACAATGTGTGAAGCCCATCTCATCATCATCATCATCATCATCATCATCATCAAAATATCATTTCTTCCAATCACCATCCTCGTCGTCATTCTCCTCCCCATCAGCAGCAGCAGCAGCAGCAGCAGCAACAGCAAACAAGATAACATGGAAAGCGGTGTTCATTTGTCCACTGACAAGAATAATGCTGTTTATCTCCATTTATAGTTGTCGTACACACATTTGTGATAAATTAATAATATTATGATATAAACTGTAGAAGTCATACAACTCGGCTGTAAATATTCGTCGTGTAATCAGCCAGAACAACACATTCCCCGATTAGCGAATCCTACTATATATAGAAATGCCCTGAAATACTTATCGGGGAATTTGGGGTTTCCAGATAGAAGGGGTCTGGATTAACTGAGTGCTTTTAAACTTGACTGACATTTTCCCCGTTTTGATTTCAACACACAACTAGCGTGTAACATACCTATATATAGAAACCCCCTGAAGAAACTGTCCGGAATTAGGGGTTTCCAGACAGAAGAGGTCTGGACAAAATGAGGTTTTCTAAACTTGCCTGACATTTTTCCCGTTTTCTTCAACACACACGGAGCGTTTAACATGGGTATGTATAGAAATCCCCTGAAGTAAGTGTCCGGAATCAGGGTTTCCAGACAGAAAGGGTCTGGATTAACTGAGGCTTTAAACTTTCCTGACATTGTCCCCTTTTTCTTCAACACACAACTAGCGTGTAACATATGTATACATAGAAATTCCCTGAAGTAACCGTCCTGAATGTGGGGTTTCCGCATAGAAGAGGTCTGGATTAAATGAGAGTTTTTAAACTTCCCTGACATTTCCCCCGGTTTGTTCAACATACAGAGAACGCTGTACTCGCTGTGATTCAGTTCCACACATTTGTGTCCCATTAATGTCCTTCCCCGACCGATCACATCGCCCCTAGTCACATATTAATGAGCAGTACGTGTAACAAACGCTTGATCAACGGCGGAAAGTCCCCTGGAAATGGTATCACAGTCAGTACAGTTTAAGGACAATTGTTGCATGAAAACACGGAGGAATTTTTTATATGCTGAAAATATCTCTCCCTGAGCAGTTCATGAATACAGTACAATACAGTCTTGAAATGTTAGGTAACGATGTTTTGCAAGTTTGTGAGATATTTCTGTAGAGACATTTAATGTAAAGGAAGAGACAGAGTTGTTTTTGTTTGGGGTTTCTCATCTGGTGTCGTAAATAAAGTTGGCAGTTTTGAGAGTGTGGTTGTGTTAATGAGTAAGCTGGCGATTCCCTGGGCGGTAGCGAAGTTGTAAATGGTTGATCTCCGTTCTTAGCATATTCGAGAAACAGATAGGCGAACCTTACTCGGGTATTCGGCGACACGAGTGAGTGAGTGAGTGAGGGAACGAGCGAGTGAGTGAGTGAGTGAGTGAGTGAGAGGCACTGTACTGACATTTAACCATGGGACGAGTACCCCTGCCAGTTTATGCTAGTTAGTGAGTGAGGGAGGGAGGGAGCGAGCGAGGAAGGGAGGGATGCACTGTACTGACATTTAACCATGGGGTGAGTACCCCTGCCAGTTTATGCTCGTTAGTGAGAGAGGGAGGGAGGGAGGGAGGGAGCGAGCGAGTGAATGAGAGGCACTGTATTGACATTTAACCATGGGACGAGTACCCCTGCCAGTTTATGCTAGTTAGTGAGTGAGTTGGGTGAGTGAGTGAGGGAGGGAGGGAACGAGCGAGTGAATGAGAGGCACTGTACTGACATTTAACCATGGGACGAGTACCCCTGCCAGTTTATGCGAGCGAGGAAGGGAGGGATGCACTGGACTGACATTTAACCATGGGGTGAGTACCCCTACCAGTTTATGCTTGTAAGTGAGGGGGGAGCGAGGGAGGGATGCACTGTACTGATATTTAACCATGGGACGAGTACCCCTGCCAGTTTATGCTAATCAGTGAGTGAGTAAGTGAGGGAGGGAGGGAGGGAGACACTGTACCGACATTTACCCGTGGGACGAGGACTTGTGCCAGTTTACCGCCAAGCTGATAGTCACCATGAAATGTGAGTCTGTACATTTTCGCGTCGTCCTACATTCTCAAGGATCACCAAGTACGTTTATAGAGTAGATAAACACTGTTATCAAACGAATACTCTGTTGATAAATATTGTCATGCAATAAATTAAACAGACTCTACACATAGACGTTGTTGTTTTTAGACATGATATTTAAACAGTTCTCTAAATCCTCGTGTATATTTCAGTACGCATAGGCAGTACATACCACTCATCCATACATATTATATCCAACAACTGCAATAAACAATGCGTTTTGCATCGACCAGTTGGTCTTTTTTTGATGAAAAAAGGTTATAAACCACCCATAAAAATTGTCAATAAATCTGCCAATCACACAAAGAGATATTGTGATTTGTAACATGTTGGTCAATTTCACCGCAGGATGACAGACAACTTGTCTATTGCGCCCGACCCAGATCCACAGGTGCAGATTATAACTGTCGCCATCATTGTCTATGTGGCGTATTTCATACATTTTTTCACCGAAATATTTATTGACATACATCACTTTTGTTTGTTTAATCTTAGACGAAATATTTGCTTTCCTGATAGCTATCACACATTAATCAACTTCTTAATATTTTAAAAACATGTAGTGAATACAACAAACTGTAATATTAAGTAAACGAATCACAATGATCTTGTCTTATAGCCTTAACGTACCTTATATCTCCTCGCCTAACTATTTTCTCAGCTATCTCCAAACATTAATAATACTGAAAATAAGCTCTTTAATAGGACCAAAAAATATTAGCTGTCATCAAATTTAACATTGCGTAGAAATGATATTGACACAAATAAAATATCTTAATAATAATTGATTTAAAACCTGTATTATGTATAAATAAACGTGTAGCGTGCATATCAAGGGCAACTGTAACATCATGCCAACGCTCAGTATTGATCTAACTGTCGACGGCCGCCTCGGCGAGTCATGCTTGTGAACAGCGAGTAACAGCGGGTTTAGGGTCACTCGGTGCAAGGGCCAATGACTTATCGATACAGATGTTAGTTGGGTCTGCCACGTCATTCAGGTGTAGGCAGTCGTTGAAGCCGTATTCGCGGAAGAGCAAGACACGTCTCATTCCGCCGCTTTTCGTCCAAGTATATTTTGGTTCAAATCTTGAATTCTAAAACGCCTGATAATCCTTCCCTAAACTAACACATTTAGTCTCTGAAATGAACGTATTTTACAGAAAAAAACAGTTCCTGAATTATAATCATTAAATGTAACGAAAAGGAGCCCAGAGACTTCCTTCATTGGGGGGTGCGGTGTTAGGGTAGTGCAGGGATGCGCACCGCCCCATTTGTCCTGAAAGTTGATTAAATGACCCTTGAAAATAAAGTGTGCAACACACACACACACACACACACACACACACACACACACACACACACACACACACACACACACACACACACACACACACACACACACACACACACACACACACACACACACACACACCATCAAGAGTGTGCACCCCCTTTCTAAAAAAGCTGTATCTGCCCCTGTTCCCGAAAGACTTTCGTTTCTTCCAATATAGTAAAGGTAATTGAACTAATGTTCAATCCTTTTTCCTTTCTATGGATAATAAATGTAAAGAAATACTTGCCGATAATCTTTCTTTTTTAAAATAGTATCCCTAGAATGTTCGTTATTAAAATACAATTAAAAGTATACAGAAATTAAATTGAAAATGTGCTTGTAATGATTCCCTGCATGATCTAACATCCATATTTTCTGATAGTATATGTTTTAAAGACTTTATATTTTAATGAATTCCCTTTAAAGGAAAGTTCCAAAGACTATAACTTGAGGACGGATTGGTACATATTCATTAAATTCCACTTTATTATAAATAGCAGAGAGAGAGCACTATCACTTCCTCTCATCTGATTACATTTTTCATTCCATTCAGTTTTATTCCATGTATATATTTTTATTTAACTATACAATACTCCAATACCGTGTCACCTCTATAATCCCAATCCCTTGTAATCCGGCATCTTGCCTTCCAGGCAGAGATGTGAAACGTCGAAATATTACTTCTTTCCGTTTATATTCTACCTATACGGTTTACTCGTAAAATATTTAATGAGGATTTCTTTACAGGGAATGGAGTCCTGTCCGGATTAACAGGGTTTGGCAGTACGTGTTTACCTTAATAAACGAGGTCATGCATACCACAGTTTGACATACGTTCTTGTTGGAGCCCTTGACCTTCACCCTGAGCGTGTCACTTGCCAACCATTTTGGTCCATTCCTATTTATCTGCTTGTCATCAGGTGTTCGCTTTTTAACAGTTTCGGATAAAAACGTCACGTTTTACGGTAATACGAATCCCATGTAAGTGTCACGGTAAAGAAAAGACCCTCCACATTTCTTTTGTCTTTGCCTGTGTAGTCAAGACAAGTAAGTAAAGCAAAATTAGTGTTCGGTGTCCGCAGTTGTGTTTGTGCTGAAATATTGCTAAAAGCGGCGTAAAATCATGTTCACTTGAAATGTGTCAGGTGTCATTTTTATGTGTGGCAGGAATGTCATGGTCGTTTGATTCTTAATGCGTCGTATCCTTTCATTGTGTAGTTAAGTCAAACCATTTTTGATCAAATATAACAATAATGTCCAGTAGAAATTGACATTGCAATACACGTTAATCCATATATAATCAATAATTCTATTAATATCCGGATCCATACAAGTGATGGCTGTGAACGATGTATAGTATAACTCTTAACTGTCTAGATGCATGAAGTATTAAACTGTCCATACTGGCGTATTGCATTTGAACTCAATACAAAAACAGGCACCATATTTGAGTACAGGTATTCTACCTTGGTGGGGGGCAGTAAGGTAGCCTAGTTGTTAAAGCGGTCGTTCGTCACGCAGAAGACCGGGTTCGAAGACTTAGTGGTTGGATTAGCGCTATATTATTTTCATTATGATTATTATGCCCCACATGGGTACAATATGTGGAGCCCATTTCTGGTGCCTCCAGTCGTGATATTGCTGGAATATTGCTGACTGACTGACTGAGTTTGGTTTTACGCCGCTTTTAGCAATATTCCAGCAACATCACGGCGGGGGACACCAGAAATGGGCTTCACATATTGTGCCCATGTGGGGATTCGAACCCGGGTCTTCGGTGTGACGAGCCAACGCTTTAACCATTAGGCTACCCCACCGCCCCTGGAATATTGCTAAAAGCGACGTAAAACCATAATGACGCTCTCACTGTTGGTGATAATTTCAAAACGGTTATTGTGTATCTTTAGAAAGGGCTTATTCCAATAGTCAACCTTGCCTCAATGTTACCGGATGATTCTCCTTTGGTATGGTCAGTCGAGGTCAAGACTGGAAGAAAGAACCTCGAAGATCACTGATGAGGAAACCAGGAACCTTCAACTGCCACCACTCTTTCAGCACAAGTAGCCAGTGATTTATTAGTGAGTGAGTGAGTTTGGTTTTACGCTGCTGTTAGTAATATTCCAGCAATATCAGGGCAGGGGGGCATCACAAATGGGCTTCACACATTGTGCCCATGTAGGGAATCAAACCTGGGTCTCCGGTGTGAAGAGCGAACGCCTTAACCACTAGGCTACCCCACCGCCCCCAGAGATATATCAACAGTCAAACCAGTCAAAACATCTCCCAGAATTTGATGGTTTGGGCTTTATTGTCTTTTAAAGGAATCCGACCAGTGGAGTAACTCGCAAAAGGTATGTTGTTCCACCAGACCAAGCACCTGTACATGTGTACAAGTCTGTTGTAACCACTGCTGCACGCATATGACTATTATATTGATCCCACTGAACATCGTCCGCATTCACCAGATTTGGCACCATACTTCCACTTCTTCCCAAACCTGCAGAAAGAACTGCCTGGCAAGCATTATGCAAATGATAATGACGTCACCACTCGGTTGATTGTATTGGAACTCTAGTTATAAATATTTTAAGTTAGCAATGTTAAATCAAAAACATGAACTGAAATCAGCATTTGTCTTTTGTTATATTGTTTAGTTCTTCAAAGAAAAAACAATCGCGTTTAATACAACTGTTGATGTGTTTCTTAGACATCTTTTCCTTCAAAATCGGTTTAAAAATTGCTCAGTTTTCTCAAACTTAACCACCCACAGATACCTATTTACAAACTGTTGCAGGAATGAGGGGCAGTTAGATAAACGTAATCAAGGTTGAAACACTTCAAGACTCCATCGCATGGCAAGCAGTACTGTTGTGTGGCTTCCGGCTGTTACCGGTAGGGCAGGAGAGGCTTACACTTTTCAAGGACACCTGGTGTCATCCCTGATTTTTCTGTTTCACGCAAAGTTGAATCCGAGGATAGTCAAAACTATTTCTATTTCATTTTTTGGCACAGATGTTATAGTTCAGCTTGCAATTTCATTTAACATAAGATTGATTTTCAGCGACCCGTGCTTGTCGTAAGAGGCGACTAACGGGATCGGGCGGTCTGGCTTGCAGACTTGGTTGACACATGTCATCGTATTCCAAATGGGTACATCGATGCTCATGCTGCTAATCACTGGATTGCCTAGTCCGGACTCGATTATTTATAGACCGACGCCATATGGCTGGAATACTGTTGAGTGCAGCGTAAAATAAACAACTGCAACACCTGATGCAACAATGGACCACGAGTACAAGTGTCGGCAATCTTTGACACATAAACAGATCAAATCTGAGATTCGAACCCACGATCACATATACAGATTTCTAGCAAAAAAATCCCATCGCTTGACAGTTAATTATAATTTTGGATTATTTCCAAATTACATTTCGCTCATAATTATATACTCTCCCAAAAAGAAACGCATCATGAAAATAGCAATTTCATGTAGCAATTAATTAAAACGTGATTCATTTTACAAAAGGTTTTGCTCTGTTTATGAGTCCTATGGTGTTTATGTTTTGAAACATCACAACAAAACGCACCATCCGTAAAATACCCGTATTTAACAGCATGATTTTCAATTTCGGCGTGTATTGTCACAGAATACACAATTCACATGCAATGCACGTGAAAGTTGGGGATCAGATAGTCTCAATGATGGGTATAAACGGTTGATCGCTGTCTGTCGATTATTCACTGTATTTGGAATATTGTTGACGAACGCAAAATGCCACGTCTAAGTGAAGCCAACCGTCATATCGCCATTGGTTTGCTTGAAGCTGGCCAGTCTCAACGTACAGTTGCCCGACGCATGAATGTTCACCAAAGCACCATTTCACGGCTCTGGGAGAGATATCGCCGGCAGAATGCGGTAGCAGATGCCCCTCGTAGTGGGCGACCTCGAGCGACCACTGCGGCGCAGGATCGCTACATCCGGGTACATCACCTGCGTCATCGAACAGCTACGGCGACCAGTACCGCTCGACAAATACCCGGATTGAGGAGGCTTTCTGCACAGACCGTCAGGAACAGGTTGAGAGAGGCTGGTTTACATGCCAGAAGACCTTATTTTGGCCCTGTGCTTCGACAACAACATCGTCGACATCGAGTTCAATGGTGCACCAACGTTCAGGCCTGGAACCTACCGAATTGGCGTAGAATCTGGTTCAGTGATGAATCACGATTTCTATTGGAACGACGCGATGGAAGAATGCGGGTGTACAGACGTCGACGTGAACGTTTCACCGACGCTTGCGTTCCCCAGGTGGACAGATTCGGCCGGAACAGTGTTATGATGTGGGGAGCGATCACCTGCCGTAGGAGAAGTGATTTGGTGATGATCAAGGGCAACCTGACAGCTCAACGGTACTGTGACGAAATCCTACGCCCACACCTCCTTCCAATCATTGATCGCCAGAGGGAGTTGTTTCAACAGGACAATGCCAGGCCCCACACAGCACGTCACACTAGAGACTTCCTCCAGAACCACAACATCAATGTGCTCCCCTGGCCCTCAAGATCACCGGACTTAAACCCGATCGAACATCTGTGGATGCCCTGACAGACGGGTGCGACGCCGTAACCCTCAGCCCCAGACACTTCAGCAACTCGCACAGGCACTACAGGCAGAGTGGGCTGCGATTGGGCAACACGAGATTCTGAGACTTATTCGTTCGATGCCGAGGCGATGCCGTGCAGTTCTGATGCCCACGGTGGTCACATCGAGGTATTGACTTCAGCGCCACCACACGTCTCCATGTGACACTCAAACTGACTTTCCTCGAGTTGGTGCCAAAGACGGATAAGTCTGCATTCCCAGTGTGCAATTTCGCTATAAATTTCATTGACTCATTTCATGAAGAAGTGTCAACCGTTTTAAACAAAACACGATGATTCCAAAAATAAACATAAAAACATACAGTTGAAATTCCGTATATGCGTTTCTTTGTCTATAAGGGAGAGTATATTTTAGGGCCATCGCTTTCTCGCCTTAAAATTCGGAGACGAGAAATCGATAACGCGAGACGAGAAAGCGATAACGCGAGACGAGAAAGCAATAACACGAGACGAGAAAGCGATACCATCACGTGAGAAAGCGAGAAAGCGATATACCAAGGCCAGAAAGCGATAGAGCGAAAAAGCGATATACCAAGGCCAGAAAGCGATAGAGCGAGAAACGATATTTCACATAATTCTGCCCTATCTGCATATGACGTCTAACCTGCGTATGATTTAATCCAACAGGAGGCTTTATTTTCATTTGGTTTAGTCGTATAGAAACAAAATGAACATGCTTTCAAATTCTGTGGCATTTTTATAATAAATCCTTCAACTTGTCCAAACAATAATCCAACAATAACTCCAGAAACCGAGTGTGTTTTCGTTGAAATAAATGAGCGCTCTTAAAAAGTTTGTAAAAAGGATAACCATCATTTAATTTATTGTTACATCACTAATTAGGCTTGGATTAATTCCTGGCTTACATTTCTTTATTGTCATTTCCCTTGTTAAATGCCACCATTGTTATCTCATTATTCATGCCGGGATTACCAATCCCTGGCTTCCATTTGTCCATCCACCCTACCAATTTAGCGCTAATTAAGTACTGGCTTCACTTGTTATCTTATCACTGTTGTTTCAAATGTACGTCTTTAGCTTTCTGTTTCCTCGTTTCTAGTCTCTTCATTCACCCGATGAAGGATAAGAATATACTCCGTAACATCGTGTTCCAGTTCCACAAATACAGAAGTTGACATCCATAAATTCCCTTAAATACCTTTAGGTATTTTATGAGTCCTGTTTTATGAGCCCCGTTTTTCACCGGGCTAAGCTACACATTTGCCTACTCCCCATGTTACCGGTGAAGGTCCGGGTTAGGTTGGTCTTCAGCAACTCATGCTTGTCGTAAAAGGTGACTAACGGGATCGGGTGGTCAGGCTCGCTGACTTGGTTGACAATGTCGTCGTAACCCGATTGCGTAGATCGATGCTCATGATGTTGATCACTTGATTGTCTGGTCCAGACTCGATTATTTACAGACCGCCGCCATATAGCTGTAATATTGCCTAGTGCGGTGTTAAACAACAGACCAACCAAACCAACTCCCCGTCGGGCTTTATTGTATCAGTGATGGAATTGTATACACCCTGTGCCTTTCATCTGGTCTTCTTATGTGTGCATATTTCACACATATATATTTCTACTATTATGTGAAAAAGGTATTGTTCTAAATGTATGTGCCATAGTCTCTCATACTTCTACAAGAATGGCTTGTGTACATACGTATATGTCTGTCTGTCCCCGAACTCCCAACTATCGACTTGCCACAATTCATCGACCGACGTGGTAGGTGTGTTTAACAAAAACGTAATAAAATTATTACTTGGGGAATAAAGCACTATATCATAAAACACCTGTATCTTGAAAATAATTTAGTTTAGATGGGGAGTTGAGAAGTTGGACGTAAGAAGGTTGCGAAGTTGATTGCGTATAAGTTCAACTAAGTAAGTGGTGTAAAGTATATTGTGACTTATTGTGCAGAACAATTAAACTGTTGCTGATAAGCTAATAAGGAGTCTAGCTACTAAATAGATGAAAAAGGGTTAAATGTTAAAAAGTAGGGCTGGGGTCAGGGTACGGTGTTTATGTTTTGGCTGTGAAACGTGCGGTGTGTGGCCTTGACATTGTGAGTTAGTCTGGATAATCGAGTTTACACTGTAATGTGTGGCTGGATAGGGATGTTTTAAAGGGTTTATTCTGAATTTAAGGGTGCCTTTTTTTTGTTTGGTGTTTTGATATTTTGTTTTCAGACCCGGTCTGGTAGTTATTGAGTAATTTGGTTTCTTCTAGTAACTACTAGGTAGTAGGTACTAGTCTTTGCACTTATGACTTTTTAAAAATATATTGTAAGGAGTTTAGTTGGGGATAGAGAAGGACGGCAGCCACTCACTCCAGTGTGTACATGATAAATGTTTTGTAGATGTGTAGGAGGGTTTATTTGTCTGCATCCCAGTGAATGTCACCAATTGCTCTCATTCGATTTGAATCGTTTCGACATGAGTTGACCAAGTTATAAACAAGATGATACAGGTAGATAGTTCCATATATTGAACGAGTTTCAAGTCCTCCTCTGGAAATGAAAATGATACGAAAGGTTAATTGGATACACGTGTCACCAATCAGCTTTTCAAAACCTATGCGACCACGTCCAGCTGTATTCTCGATAGACCACCAATGGTGGTATAAGAGTACATATCACACACATCAATCATTACATACAGTCAAAATGGCGGCGGAGTGTATTGTAGAAAATCAGTTGTTGGTATAACATGTCTATTATCTAACCTTTGTTAGAAGAAAACTTGGGGGAAAAGATGGATTTTGATAGATATTTTGATGGCAGAACGGGTTTGAAATTGGCGACCAAAATGTGGCTTACATTATAATAAAGAAGTTGTATATCCATATAACTTTCCCCGTTGTTCAGCACACCAACTTCTAAATGCCATCCAAAGAAGTTCACTATATTTTATATGGCTAGACCAGCATTTAACTGCGTACTATTTTCAGCTTTGATTAGACGAACGTTTCACTGCATCCTTTTATTTGCTTAGATTACACCATTGACTGTGGAATGGTTCTGTTACTACATTGAGGTACCAAGGTGCTTTACTGTCACGTGCGTCTCCTCTATCTTTGGGTAGGAGCGATTTAGGTTTATGTAGGTGAAGATCTTCAGTTAATAAATTTCATCGTCTTTATTAATTCAAAGAAACTACAGCCTGAAATCACCCTGAAATACAATAAAGTGACATAAGCATAAATGGTTAAGCTCCAATGCCTCATTTCTAATTCCTCCAACAAAACAGCGAGAACTGATCATTATTATAGAATTGTCTACATACGGCTCATTTATAGCGTTACATACTTCAAAACTCTCTGAATGTGATGTATATGTAATAAACTGAGCTGCCAAAGAAACGCAAGTTCCAATTTGTTTGAAATGTAAGTGTAACTCACCATTTCATTAAGTAGGAATTGAACTGATGGCGTACAATATGGCGTCACAAAACCATCAACAATGAACCTAAAACATGAATAGTGCTCTTATGTAATAAACTGAGCTGCCAAAGAAACGCAAGTTCCAATTTGTTTGAAATGTAAGTGTAACTCACCATTTCATTAAGTAGGAATTGAACTGATGGCGTACAATATGGCGTCACAAAACCATCAACAATGAACCTAAAACATGAATAGTGCTCTTAGGCGACACATATTGCAATTCACACACTCACTCAGTGATTTTATTTTAGGATGATGGTTTGGATGTGGTTGATTGTCTTAGTGCTGGCCACTCATGGTGGAAATCACCATGAAAAGATACTCGTCACAGTACCTTATTTGTCATAGGTCCCTCCCTTCCGACACATTTGTCACACAATACCATAATTCAAAGAAAACCAAGCAAAGAACCAGTCAGACTACAAACTTTGTAAACTTTTGGAAGCAGTACACATCAAGAAGATAGGATCCGCCCTCAACAGAGATGAAGGATAGTACATTCCCAAAGCCTACCATCACTTGATAAAGTAATCAATAATATTTCTTGTGTACATTATCTGTTTCAATTCAACTATGTACATCAACCCCATCCATTGTATATACATCCACCTGGCTTCATATCAGTTGTATAAGTTCTAATTCAGTCCTTGTATATCACCCATCTGGCTTCCAATCAACTTACTGAACCTCTTATACAAGCGTTATTGCATAAACAACTCATTCCCTATCTACTGTAATAACAACACATGTATATATTCTCTCAATTTGTTACTCATGTATAATTTGCTTGATAACGACAATAGAAACTGTCGAAACGTGGCCTCCACAGAATAAAAGAAGTTGTATATCCATAATAATTGTCATTATTCTTCATCAACTCAACTTCTAAAATGCCCATTAAGAAATAATTCAATTGGTTGGTGTGGTTAAGTTGGTTAAGACAATTCGAATCCAGTCATGTCATGAAATATGTAATTCCCTTAGTCACATCACAAAATGAACGTTTCACTTATTTCACGATATGACTATTGCATACGTGCAAATTGTATGCCAAAGGAAAGTTTACATGTGTATTAGATATTCTCTAAACATCAAGTCATACAACGCCATTCATGGACAAGAACATTACTGAAAACCATTTAATACTATCCAGAAATTACGAATGGCGACTGAGCTCCCGTTTGTAGTCGATCATGCGCAGACAGGACTGAATTGTGGGTAATATCGCTTTCTCGCTCTATCGCTTTCTCGCCTCGTGCTATCGCTTTCTCGTCTCGTGCTATCGCTTTCTCGTCTTGCGTTATCGCTTTCTCGTCTCGCGTTATCGCTTTCTCGTCTCGTGCTATCGTTTTCTCGTCTCGTGATATCGCTTTCTCGCCTCCAAGGCGACCATAGTTTTATCATGGCGTCAGCTTCATGTTGTTGGATTCTTGCATGACTAAGGGAGGGAACTCTCAACGAGTAAGCAATACACCCATGACGACATACACCCATGTCCTTTATATCTGCAATGTGTGCGGTGGCGGTGGTCCTCTTTGAACAAATATTGAATGTGGAACCATAACTGTTTCGATGATTTTCAAACTAAGTTTTGGCAGAATCGCTTCCGATTTGTTTCGCAGATTAAAACAGTGACTGAAATAAGGGGGGCGTGGGAAATGACATTCGAACAGTCAGTACCGCGATCATTAGCAATTACACCATTGTGTTCACTCATTCTCTGGTTGTACGAAAAGCGGCTTTCGAGTTGTGAAATACCATCAAAGTGTTCACCTGCGAAACCTGTTCGAAACCTCTCATTTTTGGAGGAATTGGCAAATGAAGGTGTAGGATGTTTCAACTGCATTGAACGATTGAAATCAACTATGCTGACGTACAAAAGAAAGTACACATCTGGTGGTAAATATTTTGAAAAGTGCTTTGATAGTGACTTACATTATGGTGGCTGATTAGGGCCATCGCTGTCTCGCCTTAAAATTCGGAGGCAAGAAAACGAGAAAGCGATATCACGAGATGAGAAAGCCATAGCACGAGACGAGAAAGTGATAACACGAGACGAGAAAGCGATAGCACGAGACGAGAAAGCGATAACGCGAGATGAGAAAGCGATAGCACGAGGCGAGAAAGCGATAGCACGAGACGAGAAAGCGATAGCACGAGACCAGAAAGCAATAGCACGAGACCAGAAAGCGATATCATTTCTCGCTTTCTCGCTTTATCACTTTCTCGCTCTATCACTTTCTCGCTCTATCGCTTTCTCGCCTTGGTATATCGCTTTCTCGCTCTATCGCTTTCTCGCTCTATCGCTTTCTCGCCTTGGTATATCGCTTTCTCGCTTTCTCGCGTGATGGTATCGCTTTCTCGCCTTCGTATTTTAAGGCGAGAAAGAGAAGGCCCTAATCAGCCACCATATAAAACCGAGATCTTTTCAAAGCGGCCTTTATTACTCAACTGATTCACCCGTCGATAGCAATTATTAAAATGCAATTGCTGATATGCTGACTATCAAAAGAAGCTTATTTTAATTATATCTATTAAGATATTATTGTATCATTTTACCGTGTTAACGATGCTATAAACCATAAGGGGCGGGTGGGGTAACCTAGTGGTTAAAGCGTTTGCTTGTCACGTCGAGGGCCCGGGTTCGAGTCCACACATGGGCACAATGTGTGAAGCCCATTTCTGGTGTCCCCTGCCGTGATATTGCTGGAATATTGCTAAAGGCGGCGTAAAATCATACTCACTCACTATAAACCATGACGGTAAAGGTGGTAATGCCTGAGTGTATGAGAGAACACTGTTGGTATGAAAGTAAATATTTTCTACATAATTTTAGTTCAGTATTTCGAAAACACATAAAAGATTGATGTTATTTAATTCCCTAATAATTCCCTTATAAGACGATTATAGGCTCCTTCAAGTAATCTTTGTTGGTTTAAGGGATGTACCCACCATCTCCGTGTTCTGTTCTCTTCCTCATGCACAGAAACTGCTAGGATTTTTCCTCCATCTAATATTCATCCGTCTTATATCGCAGATGATCGCTCCTAGTGTATTGGAAAAAACGCACTCGGTAACGCATGCGTCAAAAAATGCGGACGTAGTGTAAATCCAGCCTTATCTGTACCTCTGCGGTACAATACTGTTGTAATATCCTAACTGCAACGGAGTATTATAGACAGACAGATAGACAGACATAGTTTATTTAAGTGTCACATGTATGTAAACAAGACAAAAAGTACACATACAATAAACACTCAAATGTTTACATACACCCAGCCTTAACAGTCTCAGAACTTGGTATACATTCAATTTTTGACTTGAAAAATGAATAATACGAAACATCTACAACCAAAAACATGTGGTCATTATATCAAAAATAGTAATTTAATCAATTACATGTAACATGCAAACTCTTATGCATTTGTGTATTATTAAAATTATAATATACTTCATACAGGTACATGGGGCGGTGGGTTAGCCTAATGGTTAAAGCGTTGGCTCGTCACGCCGAAGACCCGGGTTCGAATCCCCACATGGGTACAATGTGTGAAGCCCATTTCTGATGTCCACCGCTGTGATATTGCTGGAATATTGCTAAAAGCGGCGTAAAACCAAACTCAGTCAGTCAGTCAGTCAGTCATACAGGTAAATATATTCAACAACAGACTTACACAATGCATAAAACTGCGGATTATATCCCCAGTGAAACACAAATCTTATTCTGGATTGTCTGGTCCAGACTTGATTATTTACAGACCGCCGCCATACAGCTGGGATATTACTGAGTGCAGCGTTCAGCTCTCGTAATGGAAAAAGAACAATCAAATGCATCCTGAAGCATAAAAGGTGAACCCGATATTGCGATGTGGAACTTTGTCACAATAGTCACACAAGAGTTAACTCCCCTTAGTGGATTTGGTCATTTGCATCAACGAACTTCGAGACAGGGGACTGGATCTAGCGACAACGGTATTGATATGTATTTGGAGAGAATGATATATACAACCGAATCTCGCTTATCCGGACATTTCTCAAATACCGACCGAAGTCACCAAGACATAAAGCTACATGCAAACGAATACACCAAAGAATGCTGTGTACTCGAAACAGACCAAACCCAGAGTCGATTTATCTAAGAAGTTATTAAAGCGCATATAAAATCCATTTTATAATTTCATGAGCCAAAACAAACCACGGACGTTCTTAAACCAAATCTTATTCCTAACGCGGTACACTGATGCCTGTAAATTTGTAAAATGTGATTGTTTTGTGTTGTTGTTGTTTTGGGGGGTTTTGTGGGTTTTTTGTTGCTTTTGTTTCTGTTGTTTTGCTTTTCTGTTGTTTTATTTTTTTTGTTTTATGTAAAGTAATGACTTTTATATCACATATATATATATGAACATAAATCTCCTGGAGACTTTTAAGAAATATTGAGTCATGTCTTTTCAGTTAGTGAAGTGGGTTTTCTAACAATCAAACACGTTTTCAGGCCCTGACAACTTTGAGGATTTGTTCCATCGTCAAGTATTTAAACGAGTTAAACAGTAGTAGTTCCAAAATCGTTTGTGTTCGATTAATCGGAATTAATTAATTGGAACACTACTACATTTAATTCCCATCGTGGATTGATGGATAGATTTGATGTGCATATAATCAGAAATCCATAAAATAATGACAAAACACGGATTATTCTCCTGCGAGATTCAACTTTATCTTCAAGAGGTGACTGCAGTTCCCGTACGAGGGTAATTCGCGTCGAAATACCGTAAACCTCCAAAAAGGAATCCTTTGCAATATTTTATTTTATTAAGTATATTAAGTGATACCAATAATTAGTATGACACCAATTTCATAAGTACTACCAGGACACATTTGTATACAACCTTACATTGTAAACGAGATTGTATGAAGATGTAATCTCTCAGCTTCTTACTGATATTGTCGTTACATCTATACGTATAGTCTATATATGTACACACTTCCATAGTATCAACCAAATCTCGATAAGAGTACATCTCGTGATAACACAACCTTTGACGTGTCAGCAGTGAGGTCTCAAAGGATAACAGCATCATCTTGAGCACATGGGTGTGTGATCCATATCACATATAACATCTAAGGCCTTGCTTAAAGACCATGTCTACCTGTCATTTGGGGCAGTCGAGTAGCCTAGTGGTTAAAGCGTTCGCGCGTCACGCTGACGCAGGGTTCAATTCCCCACATGGGTACAATGTTTAAAGCCCATTTCTGGTGTCCCCCGACGTGATATCGCTGGAATATTGCTAAAAGCAACGTAAAACTAACTTAATCGGTACGGTATGTAAAACCCGACTTACCAGGCGAACATGAAGTTTTGTTCAGGAAGTCACAACCAGTTGTTCCTCCAAGGCTAGACTGGCTGAGTATGGTTTTACGCTGTTTTTAGCAATATTCCTGCAATATCAAGGCGGGGGACACCAGAAATGGGCTTCACAAATTGTACCCATGTGGGGAATCGAACCCAGGCCTTCAGCGTGACGAGCGAACGCTTTAACCACTAGGCTACCCCACCGCCCTCCAAGGCTAGAAGCAGACCTTGCAGCCAACCAGCATTCTATTCACTGGTCAAACCTAAACGCCATTGCTTCTGATGCATTATATATTAATGAACGAAAAGCTTGTTGGCAAAAGCTCATGTTAAAGACATTATTCAGTAGCGTACCAGCCATTAGGCGCTTTAGGCACCCTTTCTAAGAAAGGTGGGTAACTCTCATGCTACTTTGATTGGCAACACGACGTAACATCAGCATCAAGCGCGAGGTCCTTCAGTGCCATGAGGAGGACCATGTGGTACCATGCCCCCAAACCACACCAGAAGTCTCGCACTTCCACTCCAGGCAGCAGAAGTTCCTACACTTCATTTCTTTCCTTGGCACGCCATGTATTCCCTCATGCCAGTTACCGGGGAATTTTTGGAAAACAGAGCAGGAATCTGTTGATAGGTACACCAGTTGAAGAGATAGTAGATGTCATCCACCACGTATATTGTGCAAAATATGGAATTGAAGCTTTAAGTTTGATGGTCCACAGTTCCTTGGAAGTTGTGGACTTTGAAGTTGCAGAGGTTACAGAATGAACATGCAGGAAAGAAAAAACGACTGAAGGAATCCTTGAGGATGGTTTGAATAATGCATCAACCTTTTTTACAATCTTGTAGTTTCGGATGTTTGTACCCATCATTACGTATTGGTTCACATACCGTGAAAAGCATAGACCAAGGGCCAGTTTAATACTCACCAATTGTCCAACAACTTTCTGCTCTTCGTCCACGGATTCAGTCGATTTGAAATCGTCTAAGATTGTGGGCTTCCATCTTATGGAAGGTGTGGTGGCATACTATTTGTCGACAGAGAATTAATTAGATATCAACTTGAAATTTGCCGGGAATGGACAGGAACAGGTTTGTAGCATAAAGTTGAGGAGTGAACAATGTGAAAATAAATTTACGAAAAGAAATCATACATGATTCTCCCGAACTCGGGGTCCTGGAGCAAATCATTTTTACAATGAGTTTTCGAATGACTTGACTGAGTCTAACAAAACCTAGTAGAAGGTCGCGTCAGCTAACCTTTTGGAATGACCAATCAGAACACAGCTTACCAAATCGCGAAAGTTAACATTCGCACATACCGTTTGAACTTTTACCTCAAAAACTCGAACGATTCCGAATGCTATTTTCCGCACGATCGCTTCCGAGTGATACACGCAATGAGTAAACAGTCGCTGAAAATAGCGTTTTGTCAATATTCAAGGATGTCATCTTGCGAACATATAAACCATGTCATTAGAAACCCATAAGCGTATACACTGCAGGTCAAATATCTGTGTTTTATGCGGATTTTCGATTGTTGTTAGATCAGTGTCAGCGACCAGGGGAGAGAAAATTCAAAAGCCGTTTTGTAAGTCCCACCGAACGCTAACAAGTAGTTGTCAGATTGGATAAATCCATTCGACATTTCCTGTCTCGCGTTTGATTGGACGATCACAGGTCGCTCAAAGGTTAGCTGACGCTCAGTATAGCAGTGTAACGAATAATACAGAGCCTAGGTTTACTTAGACTGTTTACAACTATGGTTTGTTCTCTGGGTCACGTTGACGAAATACTGAAGGTCAGACTTGCCTTGTCCTTGTATTGTACGACAAGATGAAGGTATCCCACAAGGGTTGGTTTGATGTTCAACGCCGCACTCAACAATATTCCAGCTATATGGCGGCGGTCTGTAAATAACTGAGTCTGGACCAGACAATCCATTGATCAAAAGCATGAGCATATCGCACAAGGGAGTAACGCCGGTTACTCTATAAGTGTCTCTGTAACGTATAGCAAGCGCTGCGTCAAAATTGGATGAACATATCTCAATAAGGAATAGCCCCAACGAACAGCATATCTAAATAACAGGCACATGTCTCATTTAAGCGAGTGTGACACAAGGCCCGTGTTCAAAGGGAACACCAAAGAGCTATTTCACAACATGACAAGCCCAAATTCCAGGACAGAGGGCAGAGGTTAGAACAACCATTTAAGAAGGATAACAATATATGGATGAACAACTTTTTTGTTGCTGTGAGGCTTATAGTAATATATATATATATATATATATATATATATATAATAATAATAATAATAATAATAATAATAAAAGGAGCCCTGAGACTTTCTTCATTTTCAAATGTGGAACTCTAGACTTGCCACATTTTCTAGACTCGCGTGGGATTTCATGGATATATTTGCTTCAGGGTCTGTATCACAGACTAAGTGAAGACATACATGCAGTAGTGTAGGAGCTAGTAAATATATAATATATTTACCAAGGAAACATCGTCCAATCACAGGTGGCAGATGTGGAACTACTTGACCAGGACGAAGCGGACAGTTTGGCGCTGTGCACAATGTAGTTTTAACCTCTTACTGTCCATTGTCTAGATATCTGAGATGACCTGTGACCTGTGATGTCCACGAGTGAAAATATCCACCCACTGACCCAGTTCGTAACCATGACACAGGGATATGGCAAGCATGTAGGCCGCCCCCTTCTTTCCATGCAACACTAAACGTGGCCTGTAAGACTAACTAAGCGAGTCACGCAATTCACCCATGCTACACTAATGCTACGCTTGATATTGATTTTAGAGGATTTGTACGGTTGTGACAAACAGAACGTTAATGTAAATATTACTGCTTTTAAACAAATCTGTAGAAAAATTTTCCACTTGGCACCTTGGCTCGCAATTTATTTGACTTGATTGTTGTCAGATGTTAGAAATGTTTATTTTGTGATTGGCAAATATGTTATCAACTGAGAGAACGGTAAATGTTTGAATATAAGAACCATATCATCATTAGTATTGTTGCTTCTTGCAGGAAGACCAGGGCCTAGATTTTCGAAGCTCTCTTAGCGCTAAGATAGTCGTAAGTGCCATACATTGACATTAACTTACACCTATCTTAGTGCTAAGAGAGCTCCGAAAATCTAGACCCTGGGCTCTATTCACCGAATGGGTACAGTGTGTGAAGCCCATTTCTGGTGTCCCCCGCCGTGATATTGCTGGAATATTGCTAAGAGCGGTGTAAAACCATACTCACTCACTCATAATTGGAATATATTTATACAGTAATGTACGTATTTTTAATGGTGTAGCAGTTGTTCTGCATGTTATTTATTTCAACGTATATGTTCACACATTTATCTGTTGCTTGTGTATATGTTTATGGAAAGAGCATGTAATTTGGACAACTTTTGCCCAATCCATTTGACCTTTTAGAACAATAAAATAGGCTTAAAAACAAGTACAGAATTGATAGAAGATTGGCGGAGATTAGAACTGACATTTAACTAGACTGCTCCAGTAAGTGCCAGTATCAACTTCACCAGAATAAGGCCGGCCTCTGAGTAGAAATTATGGAGGCCAGGAAGGGACATTGCTTTCTCGTCTCGTGTTATCGCTTTCCCGCCTTCACCATAAGATGTCGATACAGAGATGTATTCTACAATAATTTGTTTGTTTGTTTGTTTTGTTTGTTTGTTTGTTTGTTTGCTGCTTAAGGCCGCACTCAGCAATATTCCAGCTATATGATAACGGTCTGTAAATAATCAAGTCTGGGCCAGACAATCTAGTGATTAACAGCATGAGCATTGATCTAGGCAATTTGGAGTATTATTAAGGATGATTCAAATATTGGTATTGAAGCGTGTTTGGAGAATGAATTGTGTAACGTTCGTTACAGATAATATACTACTATGTGGAATCATCGCAATCCTATATTACCAGCTGAAAACTGACAATGTGTCAATGTAATTTGAATTCACAATGGAAACCTTTATAATGTAAATTTTGAATCACAAATCTGCAGACAATCGACAATTGCTTGCCAAATACTAGTGGCTGGCGGCGGTCTGTAAATAATCGAGTCTGGACCAGACAATCCAGTGATCAACACCATGAGCATCGATCTGCGCAATTGGGAACCGATGACATGTGTCAACCAAGTCAGCGAGCTGACCACCTGATCCCGTTAGTCGCCTCTTACGACAAGCGTAGTCGCCTTTTGTGGCAAGCATGGGTTGCTGAAGACCTATTCTACCCCGGATTTTCACGAGTCTCGCCTCTTACGACAAGCATGAAATATCTGCTAAAAGCAGATTTGATTGTACAAATCTGACTATACCAGGAGCATGTATGAATCGTTGTATATATAGCGACGAAAACTGTCATAAACACATGACAAGGCTAGTCAATTGTCAACAAGAAATGGTACACGTGAAAATGGTACACGTTGGAATTGCATCAGACATCTTTTGGGTCACTGAAGCGTCAAATTTTGAAATCTTCTCCACACGTCCACCATAAACCATTGTTCTAAAGCTTCACTGTGTAAATAGTCTGTATTCTGCAGGGTTAGATACAGCCACTATTTGGCCTGTACATGGATAGTGAATTCGAGTTTTGGAGCAGTTGGATGACGCATACATTCATTGAAATAAGTGGCTATCTTACCTGACCGACGAAAAAGTGTGAACGCCCGATAAGAAAATAAATATCGTACATGCCCGAATCTCCGATAACGAAATGTCACTTCTGAATGTATAAATTACATTGAGATTGGATAAATCGTCATAGGATCAGATAAAAACATACTTTATCGGACCTATTGTCTGGTAGAGGAAATAAATATGTACCGCTATGACTGCTCACACAGATACAGACACCGACACAGACACAGACACAGACACAGACACAGACACATATGCACTACCGGGCAAAAGTTATCACAGACTTCAATTGACCAAAAAATATAAACGAAGACTATGTGAGATTTATGATAATAATTTTACAAACAGAAATTATTTTTCAATAATTTGACTGAAAATTCATTGTAACTACGGTCTTGCATTTGCCGCAATTCGTTAAAAATGATTCAAGGGGTAAACATTAAAAAATACACAAATCAGAGTCCATTCAAAAAGTGCATAAAAAGACACATAATGAGACAGGAGTCAGGGGACACGTCGTCAATATCTTGTGTAACCACCCTGGACATGCATACACGCCAACACACGTCATCTCATTGACGTCGGCAGTCGGCGGATGACGTCAGAAGGAATCCTGTTCCATTTGTCCAAGAGTGTCTGTTCAAGTCCCCGCCGGTTCGAATTCGCTGGAGGTGGTACACAGCTGACGATCAAGATGATCCTGAGATGTTCAAAGGGGTTCATGTCTGGAGAACGCGCTGGCCAAGGCAATACGTTGACGTTTACGTTATGCAGGTATTCTCGAACAATTCTGGTGGTGGAGACGTTGGGTTGTCGTGCTGTCAAATGGCTCCTCTTGACTGTTATCGAATAAAGGGCACCACAAAAATTCTCAACATTTCATCCCTGTATCGCTGGGCATTCACATTTCCTCGGATGATAACCAGTATTGCTGTTCTCTGGCCACAAATGCCGCCCCATACCATGACGCCTTCTCCATCGAACGGATGAACGTCTTGATCGCAGTTTGGCGCCAGTTCCTCTTCGTCGAAATACTCGAACTCTGCGATCATTTCTGAACAGACTCAACCGATTTACATCTGTAATTAACACTCTCTGCCAGTCACGTCGCTGCCACCGACGTACAGTTCGTGCCCCTTGCAGTCTGCGTTGATGGTGTAGACGGGTCAAGGCCCTTCCACGGAAAGAGGGCGGTTAAAGCGTACGCTCGTCACGCCGAAGACCCGGGTTCGATTTCCCACATTAATACAATGTGTGAAGCCCATTTCTGGTGTCCCCCGCCGTGATATTGCTGGAATATTGCTAAAAGCGGCGTAAAACTCAACTCACTCACTCCACGGAAGGAGTGGTAGGCTCGTATACCAACAATACCAAGTCGTCGAAGGTCTCGGGAGGATTGTTGTTCTGCACGTGCATTTGGACCAATGTCCCACAATTTCGTTTCGTTTTTTCACGTTTTGAAAATGCACGATTCGTTCGGACAGCTGCATTGTTTTCGGGACCATGTTGCGTTTTGGCGAATATTTTCTGTTTGGGTTCAAACCTGTACCAGCGGTAGTTTATAGAGAAAGAGAATTGGAGAGTAAAACAGAAATAGAATAATACTCATTTATGATAGATTTCCTTAATAATATTTAATAGCATTTAAGTACGTTGCTGTCATCTAGTCTACGGTGCCCATTTCCAAAATTTCCGTACGTGCTCATATTAGTGCCCCACTAATTCGTGTGGGAATTATGGTTTTTGAGATTTATTTTAAAAAAAATGGGTTATGAGACTTGCGGTTATCGCAAATTGGCCTGGGCTAATATTCTTCTCTGATACGGTGCACAAAATACAAGAAAATGTGTAAACTGGAAAATATTTCCATAAAATAATTAAATACTACTGTAATAATTATCATGCATTTGATTTAATATCTTAACCTATAATAACTTTTCTATGAGTAATCATTTTCTCCAACAGAATGGGAGAAAGATAAGAACACTGAACTATTTCTCACCTGGAAACAGGACTTTGAAAAGAGTCAAGGTGCTTGCTTAACAGTGATACGACATGGAGGTTGTTTCTAAGAATAGATAGGGGAAACTAGGTCAATCCTGTTAACTCTGCTTGCAACTGGTATCAGATAAAGTGCTCACTAGCTGATATTCTAGTATGGACCAGATATCACAAAATGAGGAAAAAATTAAATAAAGATGATGAATGCACAGGCCCTCGTGTCCTTGCGAAGATTAACGATTAAAAAAATATTTTTTTGAGATGACCCCCGACTCGAAATGCTTCACAGTATAATACATTATGACAAGGCCGGACACTTCGGTATACCCCACCCGCTTGCTTTGCCGATCGCTACGCTACCATCGCTTGTAATCGATTAAAACTTAATGTGAACATAATCATGGATGATTGGCCTATTGAGAGCCAATCATGCAACCTACCAATTCTTTATTGTTATTTCTGTAATTCGATTTTGACTCTTAACTAAACGATCTTGACACAAATGGATGGCGATATGTCCACACAAAACGGGGGTGTGGTCAAAGCAAGCCCTCTGATTGGTCAACGCTTGCAAATCTGCAATTCTTTATAAATTCGCGGGATGTTTTTTCTTTCATCGACTGCTTAATGTAAGAATATTTTTTTAGCAATGGCTTCTCAAAAGGAAGCATCAGTTGTAAATGTCTCCTAAACAAGGATCAACCAACCAGAGGGCTTGCTTTGACCACACCCCTGTTTTGTGCGGACTCATCGTCATCCATTTGTGTCAAGATCGTTTAGTTGGAGGTCAATATCGGGTTTCAATCGAATTACAGAAATAATAATAAAGAATTGGTAGGTGTCATAAGTGGTGCTCGATAGGCCAAACATCCCTGATTATGTTTACATTAAGTTTTAATCGATTGCATGCGATGGTAGCGTAGCGATCGGCAAAGCAGACGGGTAGGGTGCACCGAAGTGTCCGGCATTGTCATAATGTATTGTACTGTGAAGCATTTCGAGTCGGGGTTCATCTCAAATGTTATATGTTTTTTTAACATCTTTAATCCTCGCAAAGACACGAGGGCCTGTGGATGAATGGTCAAAATGGATGAGTCCGTCTCACAGTCCCTGAACCGCATTAGTTTCCATAATGCCCAGCCCTCCCTGCAATGCTAAAGCCTTAAATGAAGCAAGTCTACATTGAATTTAAATGAGTTTATTTGGTACTATCAAACTTCTATATATTCAGGGACTAAGCGTTAGTCTGAAAATGGATAGGTAAAGATGTTGAGTAATGGGCGATGAGACGGTACCGATGTGGTTAACACAGCACTAGCGCTATCATCTCATCCAGAGGTGCGGTGGGGTAGCTTTGTGGTTTTAACGTTCACTCGTCACGCCGAAGACCCGGGTACGATTCCCCATACGGGTACAAAATGTGAACCCCTGTTCTGGTGTCCACCGTTGTAAAAATGCTCTAATGTTGCTAAAAGCGGCTTACAAACATACTCACTCAAGCACTTACTCAGCATCAGTATTGCTGATTGAAACTAACATAGAAACCAATATTAATCTGGCTTCAATCAAACACTATCAATATGCTTTCAACAACTGTGACGTTCGTTTTTCTGCTTAATGGCATGTACAACAAAACATGTCGTGGGTTGCAATTAATGAATAACTTGACTATTACCCTGATGCAGGTTGCAGCGACCTTGTATTCAATATTCGCGGTTCATTCTCCCTGGACAGTTTTATGTATGGCACAAATGACCGTAATTGTACTCCACCAGGAATCAGTTTAGTTTGTGTGTGTGTGAGAGAGAGAGAGAGAGAGAGAGAGAGAGAGAGAGAGAGAGAGAGAGAGAGAGAGAGAGAGAGAGAGAGAGAGAGAGAGAGAGAGAGAGAGAGAGAGAGAGAGAGAGAGAGAGAGAGAGAGAGAGAGAGAGAGAGAGAGAGGAGGGTCGCTTGCAACTTCACTACACAGGTCTTTTGTTAGACTTATGCTTGGTTTCTTAGACTTATGCTTGGTTTCTAAAACAATATATTTTTATAGTAACAAATAAATCATTTCAAACTGAAAAGACCCCATGGTCCCTAGTAAGGTGACCTACCTTCAGCCGTTGGCAATCTATAGCCTGTTTTTATATTGTATTGTCATATATAGTTAAAATGTTTTATAGTTCATTACTAGTTTTAAATACAAATCTGTGAGAAACTAGTTATTTTACTGTCCTTCGTTGACGGAGTTTAATAATTTACCTGTAATTATTATGAAAGTCTAACTTGTTTTTAGTCCCGATATAGCTGAAATATGGCCGACGTGACTTCTTTAAAATCTTAACTCACACAAAGTGAAAAGCAGTCCCCGTGAAATAGGAGGTTCTGAACCTGCGGAAATCTAGACTTGCTTCATTTAGAGATTTAGCATTGAGCACAGAGAGCGCTGGGCGGAAGGGGAAACAATACGTTTCAGCGACTGTGAACAAAGTAAGCACCTCAGTTGCTTACGCCTGACATTGCTTGGTCAAGTTGTGTTTGCCAATACATGTATAAGGTTGTAAATAGAAACGGTATTTTATTAACCTTTCTCTCTTAGATAGCGAGATTACACGACCTGAGCCAAGTCTTGTCATCACGGTGCGGTCCAATGTCACGTGACTTTCTGCCACACCACTCGCTCGCCTCGCTCCAGCGCTTGACACTCCGTGACTGACGCTGAAAGGAAACGCTCGTTGCTTACAGTGTGACAATTTCCACGATGCCATCCTACAAATACATCTACTTCAATGTCCGGGGTCGCGGCGAGATTCCAAGACTTGTCTTGCAATGCGCGGGTGTTCCATTTGAAGACAAGAGGATTGAATTCGACGCATGGCCCGCGTTAAAAAAAGGTACGTTGAGGAATAGTACTATAACGAGGATCTATAGTTCGTTTCACTTTCTCAGTTAAATCTTTGAGTTGGTTCTGAAACATTCTTTGAAAATCACTTGTTGATTAAGAAAACAGAATTCGTCTCAATACGCATATGTCTAAAGGGTTGAAAAGATATGAAATGTCACTTCAACCTGTGTACTCCCCAAAGATAAGATGCCATAAAACAGAAACATAAATTCAGATATACCATAGATTAATCTGTTAACTATGGTTTGAAAATTCAAAATGAGCACGTTACATTGATCAGGAATTTAAACATTGATAATATATGAATCGAACAAATGGACTATTTCGTTTCGATTCTGCAAAATATAGTCCTGTTTTACAAAAACAATAATTGACATGTGCAATGCAATAAGAAATGCAGAAATTTTCAAAGGAGAGGGGGTTGGGTGGGTTTGGCTTGGCTTGGCTCTGCCATTGCAGAACATTAACTTCAGAGTGGTCTTTAGTCATTTTCAAGGGGGGGTGGTGTCCGTACCCCCTGAACCCCCCTTTGGATCCGCCACTTTCTTCTCAACTATGATTATGCCGTCAACGCTCATACACTCGCATATAATCAATTTTAAATCATTTATCACCCAATTCTAATCAAACATTTAATTTAAGTATATCTAAAATGATATATTCGTATGCTTGTACATACAGTATATCATTCCAAATTTGATAAAATATGAGATCGCCTTTTAACGCTAATAAATCCATAAAATGTGTGAATTTACAACTTGAAATATAGGTCGACACGTACATCATTACATCGGCTGTCATTATTATCGTTTAACGAGAACACTATAACCGCTTACAGCGGTCCATTTCGCCTATGAATTTTCCGCCTATAGATTTTCCCCTACAGCTGTCGGACTATGACCTGATCGTTAAAGTTACGACACACTCCAGTCAACAGCAACAATGCAGTTGTACTTACTTTGACTGAGAATGAAACTGCCTTGTCATGTTGGTCATAGAAAGTAAACGTCGTTCTCTATTTTCGAATTTTGTCGTTTTCAGCGTTTAAAATGAAGTTTCATATATGTCAACCCCAACCCCAACTCCCTGACCAAATTACTTAAAACACAGGAGGAATTTTCCCCCTGACCAATTCACCTAAAACACGTGGGGAATCTTCCCCTGACCAATTCACTTAGGAGTGAGTGAGTGAGTGAGTGAGTTTAGTTTTACGCCGCTTTTACCAATATTCCAGCTATATCACGGCGGGGGACACCAGAAATGGGCTTCACATATTGTACCCATGTGGGGAATCGAACCCGGGTCTTCGGCGTGACTAACGGAAGCTTTAACCACTACGCTACCCCACCGCCCCAATTCACTTAGGACACAGGGGCGGTTGTATATGACAAAATGGCACTTGCCCATATGCCGAGAAACTGTTGTGCACATCATAGTGATTTGTAACTTCGCACATTATTTACAATACATTATTCCAGTGTAATAAAACTCATTTCCTAACTTTGAGATATATATTTATATAGTTTTCTCAGTTTCTCAGTAACCGCACATCGTTCGAAGAGAGTATCATTTTAAATTTATACGTACCGTATTTCCGCTAATAAGCGCCTGGGCCTAGATTTTCGAAGCTCTCTTAGCGCTAAGATAGTCGTAAGTGCCATACCTTAACATTAACTTACGACTATCTTAGCGCTACGAGAGCTTCGAAAATCTAGGCCCTGGACTCTAATAAGCGCCAGGGTAAAGCAGCACACTAACAATTACGGTAATTACACCCAGTAAGCGCAAAGCGCCGGGCCTCTAATAAGCAGCGGGTCTGGAAGTCCGTTGAAAAAATAAGCTCCCGTGCGCTTATTAGAGAAAATACGGTATTCGGATTATGCCATTGATTACACGCTCCAGTGAACAACAACAATACAATTGTACCTTCACTGAAGTTTAGGTCTGTGAATGAAACTGCCTTGTCATGTTGGTCATAGAAAGTAACAGTTCACAAGATCAAGATCCTTTTCATGATATTACGAATCGTCGAATTTGAATTGTAGAATTTATTTTTTCTCGTTTACAACGAAGTTTCTTATCTGTCAGTTAAACGTCAGAGTCAGATACTATTTGCATGAAGACATGCCACAACAGACGTTAAATCGGTTTCTATGTTGGCATTCGGATTATTCCTATACGTAGAGTACAACAGAGGCGTCACAAGTCGACTGTAGCACGGTGTCACAAGGCGACTTTAGCACGGTGACCCAAAGCGACTGCAGCACTATTACTGTTGTAAATCTCCACGGTGTGGGAGAGGGCGTATCCCTGCGGCTGGCAAACATCTGTAAAACTAGCCTACTTTGTCATGTCCAATAATCAGAGGAAAATGACTATTGAAGCTAAATACTGAAGCTTCACAAAACTCGACGGCAGCGACAACTTACCTGCGTATCAATGAAAAGAGCTGAGTGGTTTCAAAATTCTAAAGATTTCCTTTTAAGAATATTCTTCTTGATTCAGTTTCATAGGTGTTTTGTGGTGTGATCGTGTGAAAGAGTTCATTCGCACAAAGGCGATCTATATTCGGATGTAACAATGTCGTGCCCGGTGGCAATTTTACTTAAAACACAGGGAAAATGGTCCCCTGATTAATTCACTTAAAACACAGGGGGGATATTTCCCCAGATCAAATTACTCCAAGCACGGGGGACCCCTGAAGATCCGGGTTATAACTGATCTTCAGTAACCCATGCTTATCATAAGAGGCGACTAACGGGATTGGGTGGTCAGGTTCGCTGATTTGGTTGACACATGTCATCTGTTCCCATTTGCGTAAATTGGTGCTCATGCTGTTGATGACTGGGTTGTCTGGTCCAGACTCGATTATTTACAGACCGCTGCCATTTAGCTGGAATATTGCTGAGTGCGGTGTAAAACTCACATTATGTTCCCTTCCATCAAGCCGTCCCTGCAATGCTAAAGCCCTAAATGAAGCAAGTCTAGATTTCCGTAGGTTCAGACCTACCTCACTGGGGCTCCTTATCAATTTACCCATGGTTGTCGTAAGAGGCAACTAACGGGATCGGGTGGTCGACCTGCTGACTTGGTTAACACATGTCATCGTATCGTAATTGCGTAGACTGATGCTCATGCTGTTGATCATTGGATTGTCTGGTCCAGATTTGATTATTTACAGGCCACTGCCATATAGCTGGACTATTGCTACGGCGTAATACAACCAACCAAACAAAACACGGGGCTATGGTATGTGACGAAATGGAAAATGAAGGTCACTTACCAATATACACAGAAAGAGCGGATGTGGATATTACAGTGATACATAACTTCTCACTTAATTTACATTACATCTTTCCAGTGTTGATAAAACTGTGTGTCATTTATATAACTTTGAGATATATATTTGCTTAGTTGTCACCTACCTCACATCGAAGAGAGAAGTTTTCTGAATTTATACATATTCGGATTATGACAAAATACATTTTAGTCAGATAGAGGTAACTTATCTTCTGATAGGAACGACATATTAAGATAAAATCTTCATTTCCCAAATTAAAAATATGTCATAAGTGTAAACTTCAGTCTAACTCCAGCCATCTAACTTCTATAATTGTAAACCTTAATAACCCCATCCTCAGTATTATCAACATATTGCACTGTTTTTCTTGTTAGGATGGTTCGATAAGACTTTTAAACTGTCTACATATGCTGTGTCTCGAGCTGTTTAGTATAGTACTGTTCCAAGATTGATGATGCACAGACCGGTGAAGATCCGGGGTAGAATAGGTCGTCAGCAACCCATGCTTGCCACAAAAGGCAACTATGCTTGTCGTAAAAGGCGAGACCCGTGAAGATCAGGGGTAGAATAGGTCTTAAGCAACCCATGCTTGCCACAAAAGGCCACTATGCTTGTCGTAAGAGGCGAGATCTGGGGAAGAATAGGTCTTCAGCAACCCATGCTTGCCACAAAAGGCGACTATGCTTGTCGTTAGAGGCGAGACCCGTGAAGATCCGGGGTAGAATAGGTCGTCAGCAACCCATGCTTGCCACAAAAGGCGACTATGCTTGTCGTAAGAGGCGAGACCCGTGAAGATCCGGGTAGAATAGGTCGTCAGCAACCCATGCTTGCCACAAAAGGCGACTATGCTTGTCGTAAGAGGCGAGACCCGTGAAGATCCGGGTAGAATAGGTCTTCAGCAACCCATGCTTGCCACAAAAGGCGACTGTGCTTGTCGTTAGAGGCGAGACCCGTGAAGATCCGGGGTAGAATAGGGATCGGGTGGTCAGGCTTGCTGACTTGGTTGACACATGTCATCGGTTCCCAAATGCGCAGATCGATGCTCATGATGTTGATCACTGGATTGTCTGGTCAAGGCTCGATTATTTACAGACCGCCGCCATATAGCTGGAATATTGCTGAGTGCGGCGTAAAACTAAACTCACTCACTCATTGATGATGCACATGTAGCAGGGCGTGTACTCATCCCACAGATGACATCATTACCTTGTCTGACCGGCTTAACCTCTTTAGTGATGTGGACAAGGGGTCCGACTTCGGATCAGGAGTTCCATAGGCCGTACCTGTTATTGACGTTGGAGTACTGTGTAATGGCATTATAACACACTCCAGTATAGAAATACAGCGCCACGACCGCCTCCGTGGTGTAGTGGTTAGAGCGTCCGCCCGGAGAGCGGAAGGTCGCGGGTTCGATCCCCGACCGCGTCATACCAAAAGACGTTAAAATAAGGTACTTGTTGGTCCCTGCCTGCGCTCGGTATTAATGGGTACAACAAGGACTGGTCGGCTCGGAGTCAGTATAATGTGTCTGAATGGGGTATTCATGCTTCACTGCGGCATGGTATCTCAGTGGGCTAGCACTATAAAACCAGCTTCAGTCTGGGCTAGTACAAGCAGCCCCACATACACATACACACGCATGCACGTCGCCGTATGAGCGAAATAATCTCAAGCACGACGTTAAACCCAATTTCACCTCACCTCATCTTACAGCGCCACCAACTCAATCAAGCGTACCTATAATCCGTATGAACAATATGCAACGTTAGCGTTACGATAACTACAAACACATGTAGAATATTATCATTCGTGGAAACCTGGTATTTATTCAAAGCAGTTCACAAGCTAATATCACCTTCATGTTTACATATAGGCTATCCTTTCTCTCAAAATCAATTATTTAAAGTCAAATATATCATCATTCACAGTGGCGGATCCAGAGGGTGTGTGTGTGTGTTCGAACCCCCCCTTTGAAAATGACTTAAGACCACATTTTGTACGTTGGCGGAGCCCAGGGGAGTTCAGCGGGTTTTAACCCCCTGAACCATCCAACCAAAGAACACACACACAAAACACACTTTTCAATATTCCTGGATCCGCCCATGATTCACTCATGGGAAAACTCGAAACGTTGTCACATCGTTAGTATTGCGTCATTTGAGAGCGTTATGTCATTACGTGAAATTAACGTAGCAAATTTACGTTGAGAAAAAGCACATGCTTTGGGCTCCTCACAACGTTTCTTAGAACTTGTTCATTCAGTTTTCTGTAAGACTTTTCAGAGATTCTTTCTTCACAATGTGTGAGTTTCATTACACAGTGTGCGCAGGTGTATTTTTCACACAGTCCCAGTCATAATACATTGAATAAACACGGGTAAATAAACAAGAAAGGTCAACGTGTACCACGATTCGCCTTCCACACAAATCTTCTTCTTTTTTTATTCAGCCTCGGTAACCACGGTTTTACATAAACCATACAAGTCCACGTGGTCAGGGACTACTGGTTTATAGCCTTAAACTTTTACCAATTATATTTTCTATTGTAAATCTATCATTAGTGCTTCTACATACATAAACTTTACCTATATATAATTCTAGAGCATATTACAAATCTATAATGAAAAGCTTCATAGAAACTTTGATATTGGTATAGTGAGACTTTCATATAGAGTATTTTAAGTCCAAATTTAAAAACTCAAATATTTACCAATTATAATTTTATTGTAAGTCTAACATGAGTGCTTCTAAATATATAAACTTTACCTTTGAATATTTATATATTTCCAGAGCATATTTCAAATGTATAATGAAATGCCTCATAGAAACTTTGATATCAGTATAGTGAGACATATATATAAAGTATTTTAAATGCATATTTAAAAACTCAAATATTGGGTCAAAGTGATCTGTTGAACCGTACAAGAGGGATTCTACAGAAAATTGTTGCTGTGAATACTTAGAAAGAAACTTTACATAATCATTAATCATTGAAGTAACAGAAAAATCTTAACCAAAAGAGTCGACCATATGCGAAGACACAGATTGGAGGGTGCGATATCATTGTCCGTGTCTGTACTTAATCTTTTTGTTTATTTGTCCTTATCCGACGACCTGGGACCTTGACATATAACTGTCTTGGGTCGACGTCATGGTGTCCTCAGAACATGTGATTACCTGTCCTCTGAACAACCTGTATGCATAGGAGACAGAAGATGCCCATGTACCTGTAATTACTTTGGTCAACCCAACAATAGTGGGCGATGGGGTAGCCTAGTGGCTAGAGCGTTCACTCGTCACGCCGAAGAATGTGTGAAGCCCATTTCTGGTGTCTCAAGGTATGATATTGCTGAAAAATATGCACAAAAGTAAAGTAAGCGGCGCAAAACTAAGCTCACTCACTGTTCTCCCAATTTCTACTCATATTGCATACTCATATTTATTACCCACGCGGTCAACGTATGGGTAGTTGCATACTAATCTCGTACGTCACACGAGTGTCGTATCGCGTTGACCTGTGTCGTAACGACTTGACCTGAGATTATAACGATTTGATTGGATAACCGATGACCTCTCAATTAGGTCACATTCTGACGTAACTATTTTTTCATTCTTAACAAACACGTGAATTCACTCATTCTACAACTTAAATGCATTGTGGGAATGTAAACATCGCGAACATTGCCGTATCGCTGTTTAATTGTGAGTCGAACTGAGACATTATATCCGTCGAAAAACATAAACGCAATGTTTCCAACAGCGATGTTAGCCGAATGAAGCAACTGCAAACCAAGAAACGGGGTGCTACGGAGTAGTTTACTGTAGGAGGCTGTACGAGGCGATGACAACTGACATGCATCTTGACGTCGGTTACCAAGGCAGTGACGTCATGACAGTGTGACGTCATGCAAAATCTTGTACTACAGTACAAAACTCTTCCGCAACCTGTTTATGAAACCGGTTTCGGTTTGAAACCAAAAAAATAACAAAAATACGCTATTTTGTCAATGTAATGCATGTAAGAAGTGGGTAATAAATAAAATACCACACTCGGTCTCATTACATACGAATTATACGAAACGAGTGTCCTTCCTATGGTATCTGACCGAGCGAAAGCGAGGTCAGATACCATAGGAAGGTCACGAGTTTCGTAAAATTCGTATGTAATGAGACCTCGTGTCACATACCATAGGAAGGACACTCGTTTCGTATAATTCGTATGTAATGAGACCTCGTGTAGTATTCTCTATATACGCCTAATTATTATTTTCACCACTGACTTCTTCAACGACTTCTTAGTCGGAAGTCACCTTTTGATAATGCTACCAAGCCTGGTTGGTTTTGGGGGTCTGAATGGCGTCCAAGACAAGACGCCAATTGACTTCGTGAAAGGTAAATGCCGAAGGAATGAGGGGGGAACGGTATCCAACTCGGACGCCCTGATTAAATTGAGTAGAAATTTATGTCTTACGGCTCCTAAAACTGACAGCTCTAACACACGGGGCTGAAAACCGACTTCTCTCGCAAACAGTGATGAGCAATGGAAGTGTTCAGAAACGGTGCACGAAAATCACAGCTTCAACTAACAGTCCTGACAAAGTTCAAGTTTGTGAAAGCTTTCAAAATAGCACTAAAACCGAAACTTGGCACAACAAAACCTTGGAAGCTGAAACTTGCTCGGAGCTATCATGAGTGAAACACATACCTGGAAACTAATTCCTGTTACAAACAAAGCGCTGAAACTATCTGGTGCAGCTGTACTGGTGACTGATACATGCACTATGCACATATAAAGGCAGGGACACCTCGATAATCCGTCCCGGATCGTTTCACAGCCCAACAGTAATCGTCTGGAACAGGGAGTTTGTGAACGAACGGAACCCAACCTAACGAGATCCAGTCAAGCGAGATCCAACCGAACTGGACCCGACCTACCGAGATCCAGTCAAACGAGATTCAAATTAACTACACCCAACCTACCAAGATCCAGTCAAACGAGATCAAACCTAACTGGACCCATCCTAACGAGATCCAGTCAAACGAGATCAAACCTGACGAGTTCCAAACCTAACGGAATACAGGCAATCGTGATCAAACCTAACGAGATCCAAACCTAATGGAATACAGGCAATCGTGATCAAACCTAACGAGATCCAAACCTAACGGAATACAGGCAATCGTGATCAAACCTGCCGAGTTCCAAACCTAACGGAATACAGGCAATCGTGATCAAACCTGCCGAGATCCAAACCTAACGGAATACAGGCAATCGTGATCAAACCTAACGAGATCCAAACCTAACGGAATACAGGCAATCGTGATCAAACCTGCCGAGTTCCAAACCTAACGGAATACAGGCAATCGTGATCAAACCTGCCGAGATCCAAACCTAACGGAATAAAAGCAAAGTCTAACGGGATTTCACTTAACACGATGTTCTTTGTACAGTCAAAGTAAAGTGTATTTACTCTGTGTATCAGAGAGATCACGCTACCCCCTGCACCGTTAAACAAACATGATCTAAAACCAGAGTAAATATACTGGTGCAGTTTTAATTCAACATGCAGTTCAAACACAGCGTGGTGCACACGGGGCATGGTGCTCGTATCGTATTGCATCTGCAAGTGCTATGTTTACTGTTTCAAGTGCCAGACAGAGATCGATGGGGCACCCTGTCCTTCATCATCAGTGGGGGCTGTGGGTAGCCTAGTGGTTAAAGCGTCCGTTCGTCACGCTGAAGACCCGGGTTCGATTCCCCACAATGTGTTAAGCCCATTTCTGTGTCCGCCGCCGTGATATTGCTGGAATATTGCTGAAAGCGGCGTAAAACCAAACTCATTATCAGTGGATGCAAATGATTTCATAACCGTGGTTTAAGTGCAGGTATCAATGCACCAAGCATCGCGACGCTTTAAAACCAAGGTAATGCCTCAATGTACACATGCCCAAGTGTTTTAGTCTGATTACAGTCACTTGCAGTGAACCCATGAACATCCGGGTTACAGTTGGTCTTCAGCAACCCATGTCTCTACAGCTGCAGATCAGAAACAAAAATGTCGAACTGTTCTCTGAGATCCGTGTCTTCTTGTGATGTTGTGGGGCGATGGGGTAGCCTAGTGGTTAAAGCGTTTGCTCGTCACGCCGAAGACCCGGGTTCGAATCCCCACATGGGTACAATGTGTGAAGCCCATTTCTGGTGTCCCCCCGGTGTGATGTTGCTGGAATATTGCTAAAAGCGGCGTAAAACCAAAACTCAGTCAGTCAGTCTTGTGATGTTGTAGGTGTTCATGCTGCCAATAAGTACTACATGTTATCACTTTTGTCGGCAGAGAGGTAGTTCATTATGTTGTCAATGTTATCACATTGACATTTTGCTTGTGTGAGTGTATGCATCGCACGCTGTTGTGGTGGTCCATATGTGTGTCTGGCGCTGTGGTTGACAAAGCGCTTTTACAATTCAAGTCAAGACTGTGTTGACGGCTTAGTCTGGGGGTTGACGGCTTAGTCTGGGGGTTTTGTGATCAGAGTATGTTTTAAAATACTAGGTTGCAGTCCGTCGTTTCATGCTGTCAATTCCCAGGGCGGTAGTTGGATTTTTTTGGGGGTGTTGGACTGCTTAGTGTGAAGTGATCTGAGTTTGGAGGGTGTATGCGCTTTGAAATAAGTTCACATGTTGTCGGCTGAGTGAGTGAGTGTGGTTTTACGCCTCTTTTAGCAATATTCCAGCAATATCACGGTAGGGGACACCAGAAATGGATTTCACACATTGTATTCTTGTGGGTAATCGAACCGGGTCATCAGCGTCACGAGCGAACGCCCTATCTACCCAAGAATGAACTAAGGTCGCTTAAGAGTCCAGAGGAACGTCACGTGGCTCTGTCTATCGGAAACAGATTTCGCAACAGTAGTAGATTGATAAAATAACATTTGTGATGGGAGGTGGGTACCCTATATCCAGGTCAAAGCTATATTTTTTCAGCTAGCCACTACTGGTAGTCCAAGATAGGTTGTAAACACTCATAAAACGCCTTTGAGACAAATGTGCGTTGCTGAATATTTTGGAGAAGCTATTTGGCTTGTTACAGGTTGAGAAAGTGTATTCATGTGCACATGTCCATCGTTCAACTTGTCTCGAACTACCCACTCACTACCCCTTTCTTTACAATGGTATGCCCAAGTAGGTGGACCTCATACATTGACATAAGGGGTCAATGATCAGGATTTGACTTGACCTGGTTTGACAGTTGGCAACCACAGGTGACCTTTCATTGCGACAGCCAGACGTGTGTTGACATGAGGTATAGGCTTGGTCACAAGACTGGTTAGATTGTCGTACTGCCTCTAGTATAAACAATAAGTTATCGTAAGAGGAGGGTGGTATTTTTATCAGACCTTTTACGATATATCACTGTACGATCGGGACGGATAAGTTGAAGATAATAAACTTAAAGTCTAACACACTCCCATAAATAGTGAGACAAGTTCTAAAAGCGTGTAAAATATTAAGCTATATACGTTATACTTAAGTAGTGCCAACGGGATTTGATAAAAATATGTAAAAAGTTAACATTTCTTGTGAACAGACGAGAAATTGAGGGTCAGTTGTATCTAATACCACTTAAACAAAAACTATATATGTAAAAACGTTCAATATTTTTCAACAAAAATTGGTATGATTATCAAACAGAACCTAAAGTGTTCTTTTGCTATTTGCAGATTTTGGGCATTTTTATTTTTCTCGGTTTCCATGGAAACAATTTGTACTTAGTCTCAAAAGGGAGGGCTGGGCTTCGTTTCCGGAGCACAACTCGAAAACCGTTTAATATCTTGAAGTGGTGCCTTTTGCTATTTGCAGATTTTGGGCATTTATATTTTTCTCGGTTTCAATGGAAACGATTTGGACTTAGTAAAAAAAATTAAGTTAGACTTTAAGTAACTGTCAGATGATTTGTCCTTTCAAATTTGTTTGGTCAGGGGGATTTGTCATCTTCTGATGATCAACTGGGTGTCTGTCAATTGGGAGATAACCTCTGATGACTCTTGTTTGCTAATTTCGCTGGCAGTATATCTGATTCCGTTAACCATGCAAGGCAACTAACGTTGTATTGAATCAGTTTGTGTCGATGTGAGTTTGGTTGTATTTTAGTGGTAAAAGAGTCATCGTTTATCCACCATTATTTGTGTTATCTATAGAGAGTGTCTCAGTCCACTATTCTCCACAGACAAAAATGTGCCCAAGAAACAGGATTACATTGCAGCCCTACTGACGAAGACAATATAGTCAAACACCGTTGTGTCGAAGTTGAAAACACCTATATAAATACTTCGAGATATCCGATGTTCGACAAACTTAGTGATGACTAAGGATGGAGTACACATGGGCCAAGCTATTCCTCGAGACAACCATATGTTCGACTTATCAAAAGTTCGACACAACGGTATGTGACTGTAATTACTGAATGTGCCACTTCAACCTGTTTGTAGATATCCCGTCTGGCCAGCTCCCCGTGTTTGAGATCGACGGTAAGCAGTTTCCCGAGAGCATGGCTATCTCCAGGTACCTGGCAGCGGAACACGGTGAGTTCCACATACAAAAATATCTTTCCAGATAATATATTGGGCGGTTGGGTAGCCTAGTGGTTAAAGCGTTCACTCGTCACGCCTAAGACCCAGGTTCGATTCCCCACATGGGTGCTATGTGTGAAGCCCAGGATATTGAAGGATTGTGAACGCTCCAAGGGACATAACTCTATGGGGTTCGCGATATGCAACGTTGCATTTATTCATTCGAACTTTGTAGTTTGTTATAAGTCAAATATTATATATTTTTAGAGAAATGTGGTGTGACATTGTGCCTTTAACTCATTTACTCACTCATTCACTCACTGGTTCTCTCATTCCCACAGGTCTGGCAGGAAAGACGCCGCTTGATCGCCTGAAGGCGGACTACATCTCGGAACAGACTCGCTCCATGAAGGAACCAGTTTACAAATACTTCTTCCTTGAAGACGCGACGAAAAAGGTAAGTTGCTTTAGTGAGCGTCAATGCAGCGGCGGGGTAACCTAGTGGTTAAAGCGTTCGCTGGTCACGCTGAAGATCGGGTTCGATTTCCCACATGGGTACAATGTGTGAAGCCCATTTCTGGTGTCCCCCGCCGTGATTTTGCTGGAATATTGCTGAAAGAGGCGTAAAACTAAACTCACTCACTCACGAGTGAACGTCAATTGTACCCCCACGATGATATAGCAATGTTGTCGTAGACCATTAGGAGTCTGCGATTGGTTGGTTGGTTGGTTGGTTGGGTGCGAATGGCTAATTTTCTAACGACGATGGCCTGGTTCTTTTCCTAAAATTGGCCATGGTCTAACAGCATTTTTGTCATGTCCACAAACCCAGTGGTTTCTGTAAAGGTGATTGCGAAGATAAACGATATTTGGTCTCTTAAAATATCAAACAAACATTTCTAGATATGTTGTGTTCAGTAATAACTTGTTTATTCTGTCATTTCAGGCTGAGTTGGAGAAAGCTTTCTTCGAAGAGACTGTACCCAAATATTTCGGCATGTGGGACAAGGAGGTGGCGGACAACACCTCTGGTAACGGCTTTCTGGTGGGGAAGGAGGTGAGCAGGGCTCGTTGGTGTCAGTTAATTAGACTGATACTTGATGGTGACGTTGATGTCTCCAGATTACCTTGATACGACTATATGACGTTGATGTCTCCAGATCACCTTGATACGACCGATTAGGTTGACAATCTGGATAGTTGAGACTAGTTGATTACGATGACAATAGTGGATAATGGGTGCATTCTGATTACGTTGAGACTCGTTGATTACGATGACAATAGTGGATAATGGGTGCATTCTGATTACGTTGAGATTCGTTGATTACGATGACAATAGTGGATAATGGGTGCATTCTGATTACGTTGAGACTCGCTGATTATGATGACAATAGTTGATAATGGGTGCATTCTGATTACGTTGAGACTAGTTGATAACGATGACAATAGTGGATAATCGGTGCATTCTGACTACGTTGAGACTAGTTGATTATGATGACAATAGTTGATAATGGGTGCATTCTGATTACGTTGAGTGACAATAGTGGATAACGGGTGCATTCTGATTACGTTGAGGATAGTTGATTGCGATGACAATAGTGGATAACGGGTGCATGCATTCTGATTACGTTGAGACTCGTTGATTACGATGACAATAGTGGATAATGGGTGCATTCTGATTACGTTGAGGATAGCACTTGTTGATTACGATGACAATAGTGGATAATGGGTGCATTCTGATTACGTTGAGTGACAATAGTGGATAACGGGTGCATTCTGATAAGGTTGAGGATAGTTGATTACGATGACAATAGTGGATAATGGGTGCATTCCGAATACGTTGAGACTAGTTGATTACGATGACAATAGTGGATAATGGGTGCATGCATTCTGATTACGTTGAAACTAGTTGATTACGATGACAATAGTGGATAACGGGTGCATGCATTCTGATTACGTTGAGACTAGTTGATTACGGTGACAATAGTTGATAACGGGTGCATTCTGATTACGTTAAAAATAGTAGATTACGATGACAATAGTGGATAATTGGTGCATTCTGATTACGTTGAGATAAGTAGATTACGATGACAGTAGTGGATAACGGGTGCATTCTGATTACGTTGAGGATAGTTGATTACACTGATGGTATTTAATGACGTTGTTACTAGCCGATTACTTTGGTACAAGTGGGACCTGTTAAGATCCGGGTTAAGATCTTCAGCAACTCATGCTTGTCGTAAGAGGCGACTACCGGGATCGGGTGGTCAGGCTCGCTGACTTGGTTGACACATGTCACTGTATCCCAACTGCGTTGATCGTAGATCGATCGATCGATCATTGGAATGTCTGGTCCAGACTCGATTATTTACAGACCGCCACCACAGCTGGAATATTGCTGAGTGCGCGTTAAACAACCATCCCAACCAACCAATGGTACAAGTGGATTACGTTAATACGTATGAATTTAACGGAAGTTTAAGACTCGATTATTTACTGCCGCCGACAGCTGGAATAATACTGAGTGCTTCATAAAACAACAAACAATCACACCTTGCGGGACGACACTAACCAGCTTCATTGCCTTTCAACAGGTAACCATTGCTGATTTGGCCGTGATGGACGCTCTGGACTTTGTCCTGCAGAACCAAGACGTCAAGGCAACATTCGCCAGCAAATTCCCAAACCTTTCGAGAAACTACCAGGCTGTCACATCCCTTCCCAATATCAAGCAATACAGGGACACGCGACCTGAGAACAAGATCTAACTGACAAGATAAAACGTAATCTGGACTTGGCTAATTTGTAGTCCTGAGCCGATTGCGGTACCATTTTTATCATTTAGACTACAGTAGGCATTAAATAAATACCCTCATGGCAACTTCTCGATTCCACGTACAACTCTGAAAACATACTATAGACTGATGCCCAGTCTCCCTTTGAAGGGAATATATCTTAACTGGTTTTGCAACTGTGTTGCGAAATTTGCACGATCCCTTTTCCCGAAGAGGACTCCATTCAACGAAAATTACATTTGTTTCCAAACTTGCTGCCAAATTTCGCGCGTGTATATATACGCTGTGCAGTCGACATCAACGGAAGGGTTCGGGCTTTAGTAGGTGGGGCAGTCAGTCGGTTGTGGGAACAGCTTCAGTGCATGTGTCGAGTCGACAAATACGATGAATACACGTTGTACATGATCACCCTGCCATACCCCCCCCTGCTCAGTGGAAATGGATTCGTCCGTTGACACATTATTAAAAAACCACAGGTTTCTTATTTTCCCTCATTGTCCCTTAATTGATAATTGATCCCTTATTCCGAACTTTGCCTGTCCGTGCCGTCGGTATGTTGGATGGCATCGTTGTTGGTGCATGATTTACGTTATTCTTTTGAGACAAATTGTATTTTAATAAAAAACAATATAATATCTGCATCGTTCTTTGTATGGTGATCTTTGAAGATCAGGTTAGAACTGATCTTCAGCAACCCATGGTTGTCCTTAAGTTGACAGGTTCTGTAACTTTGCTGACTTTTGTCACCGTTTCCCAAATGCTTACATAGATGCTGTACCCGTGAATGTCCGGGTTAGAATATTGATCTTCAGTAACCCATGCTTCCGTCCGTACGTACGAATTGGAATATCTTAAGAACCGTTGACTAGGTTCTTTTCATATTTGGTATCTGGGTTCATCACAGTATAAGAAAGGTCCCAGTCAGGTTTGGTGACCTTGACCTCCATTTCAAGGTCACAAGGGACTTTAACGTTTTACTCTTGTCAGCGAGATATCTTAAGAACCGTTCACTGGATTTTCTTCATATTCAAAACACCAAGCTTTATCTAGGGAAGGCGCTGGGTCCAGTCGATTTTATTGACCTTCACATAATTTTCAAGGTCATGGCGACACTTTGAAGATTTCAGCATATTAACCTGCATGTTATGCTTGTCAGCGAGATACCTCAAGAACCATTCACTGGATTTTATTCATATTTGACATCAAGCTTTATCTAGGGAAGGCACAGGGCCCAGTCGACCTTCACATAATTTTCAAGGTTATCGTGACACTTTGAAGATTTCAGCACGTTAACCTGAATTCACTGGATTTTCTTCATAGACTTTCAAGACTTCCCTTGAATGTTTCTTTTGTACCATTTTTGCATATTTCATACACTATGACATTCATGTCCAGGTCAAAGTCAGTCTTGAAAATATTTGTGTGTTTGAACAACTAAAGAGCAAGATATCAAGAAAGGTTGACTGGTCATGTTTTTGTTGACATTTAACTTCATCTTAAACTTTCATTACTTTTTAAGTTTGATTTGATCATTTGCGGCGGGGGATTGTGTCACTTTAGTGACAATGCTTGTTAACAGACTGTCGCCATATAGCTGGAATATTGCTGAGTGCGGCGTAAAACTAAACTCACTCACACTACATAAATTCACACGATATCAATCACTGGTTTGTCTGGTCCAGACTCGATCATTTATAGACCGCTGTGATGTAGCTGGAATATTGCTGACTGTAGCTTTAGCATCACCGATTACACTCAAAGAACACATTCACACATTCATATTTCTTCTTGCCAAAACCCCTTTATCTGCACAAGATCTTTCGCCGTCCAACGGATCTTCATGTGTACAATTAAAACTATGCGTAGTCATTTTTATATATTTATTGCTTATACGCCAGCAGAAACCACTTGTTTGAATATAGATAGATATAGATATATATAAGTATGTGTGTGTGTCACATTGTTTTGTGGATTTCTCTCTCAACCTGAAAAGTACTTACTCAGGTATTCATGGAACCTATTGATGATTTTATGGTTTGAATGAATCAAATTCCGAACGTCAGAGAGGGTCAGTCTCGATTATGTTATGACCCGAGCGGCAGAAGAGTGAGTGAGTGAGTTTAGTTTTACGTCACTTACCAGAAATGGGCTTCACACATTGTACGAATGTAGGGAGTCGTACACGGGTCAACGGCGTGACGTGCGAACGCTTTAACCACTTGGCTACCCCACCACCCCGAATGAGGCGACACAAGGTATTCGCAGAAAGATTAAGTATAACCTCCTCTATCATTGGCGATCGCCGCTCATTCACAAGGAAGTGCCCGCGAAATGGTACGTGTGAATACTCTACGTAAAGGTCATAGCAATAGATAGCCCCACGCATCGTGTTGACAAGAGACATGTCACATTCCCGGAATTCCGGGTATGTCCTTGAACCGTCCAGTTTCATGAATGACCGAGCGCGAAATTGTGAACCCTTGCTTAAAAAGCCTGCGTGTATGTGCAAATAGGCGGGTCGTTGTTGGAAAAACTGCACATGATATACTGAACAGCAAAAGAAACGCAACCCTGTTTTTTGTCATGTTTTTAAATAGTAGACACAAACATGAACGCTTACTTTTATGAGATTATGAGTATATAAAGTACTTAGGCAGTTGAGAAATCGGGATTCTGTAAGTTGCACAGATGGTATGTTAGTCAACTGATATGCCACACAGAGGTACAGATAAGCTGCGTATCTGCGTAAATTATGCAAACATTTATGTGAAAACTCAATTCTTACCAAGTCTGTTGCGTACAAGTACGCTTGAATGTTTGTAAATACTCAATATATTTCATCTTGCATGCGTACACACAAAAATGTCAAATCTTTGTTTGCGTACCGGTGCATAGATAAAATAACTGAGATACATTGATAGGTTCTATTTCATCACATGAGGTGAGGTTTAATTGGGTTTTACGTCGTGCTTGAGAATATTTCGCTCATATGACGACGTGCATGCGTGTGTATGTGTATGTCCGGCTGCTTGTACTAGCCCAGACTTAAGCTGGTTTTATAGTGCTAGCCCACTGAGTGTGAAGCAGTGAAGCATGAATACCCCACTCAGACACATTATACTGACTCCGAGCCGACCAGTCCTTGTCGTACCCATTAATGCCGAGCGCCAGGCAGGGACCAACAACTACCATATTTAAACGTCTTTTGGTATGACGCGGTCGGGGATCGAACCCGCGACCTTCCGCTCTCCGGGCGGACGCTCTAACCACTACACCACGGAGGCGGTTTCATCACATGAACTAGGCAACCTGCAGTCTTTCTTATAGTTTCTCATATTACAGATCCAATATAAATAACATTTAAACGTCATTATATTTTTACAATGGAAAATGACAAAATACCCAATTGAGTTTGAGTGAGGTGGGTACAATTTATTGGGTTACTCAAAGGAAAATTAGGATCCCCAACTGAGATGAGTACATAACTCAATGACCCCAAAAGTTATCTGTAGCTCTGCCACACGTGGGAGATCCGAGTTAGAATTTATCTTCAGCAACTCATGCTTGTCGTAAGAAGTGACCAAAACTTGCCAGATTTCGCTGTATCCCAATTGCGTAGATCGATGCTCTTCGATTCTACCGCTACACAGTATATTTATGTAATGAGTGTAGCGGTAGAATTTTCTAAAATATTTATATCTTCATAGATTTCGTTCACATTTGAAATGTTAACCATAACATATAAAAATACTATATGATTGCAAAAACTTAGATTTTGATTTTAAAAAGTATTGTCCAAACCGTGATTCGAACCCCTGTGGTTTAACATGCCAAGACGATCACTCCTGGTTTTATTACCGTAATGCTCAAGCATGTCAGGGATTGCATCCCACTCCCTCTATCCACTAGACCACGGCGACCTTGACCCCTGAAGAATGCTTAAATCTAAATCCGTATCGGCAACCCTGAAGAATGAATAATGGTGTTGTGCGTAAAAGCTCAGTTCCGCCAGTGAATCACCCGACAATTGTGAACATAATTACAGGTCTGGATTGTCCTCTAGGGTCATTAAATTGAAAACTGCACTGTCAGCATGAATAACTATTTTTCTGTAGAAACGTATAGTACCACCGTCTAAAAGCATCATGATCTACGTAGATGATACTTTCATCTTTCATCCCTGTATATGACATTACAATCCCAGATATAACATATTACATTTGAGTGTGTGAATTGGGTTTTACGCCTCTTTTAACAATATTCCAGCAATATCACGGCGGGGACACCAGAAATGGGCTTAACACATTGTACCCATATGAGGAATCGAACCCGGGTCTTCGGCGTGACGAACAAACGCTTTAACCATTAGGCTACCCCACCGCCCCTGTTACATGTGAGTGAGTGAGTGAGATTAGTTTTACGCCGCTTTTAGCAATATTCCAGCAATATCACGGCGGGGGACACCATAAATTGTTACATTTGACCACTTTCTAAATAACATTGTGGATTCCTAGCTATCGGCCGTGGGAGCCTAACCCTTGTCAGAGGGGAAGGCAAGCTGTTTAGTTTATACCATCAGTTGTTAAACTTCTATATTTGTGGAAGCCTCGGCGAAGGCTGAGTGGGTTAGATCGCAGACTCGGGATTCGAATCCCCGATTTGAGTCAACCCCAAATTATTCTAGAATTAGTTCTTTGTTGAGGAAGTGTAATCTCAAATATAACATGTAGGGTAGGACAAGTTTCGTCACGCTTTGGGGCGGAGGGATAGTCTGCCTAATGGTTAAAGTGTTTGCTCGTCACGTCACCTGGGTTTGATTCCCCACGTGGGTACAATGTGTGAAGCCCATTTCTGGCGTCCCCCGCCATGATAATGCTGGAATATTGTTAAAACTAAACTCACTCACTCACGATAGTTCGGAATGAAAAGAAGTTTCAATATGTTTTACAGTTAGGAAATATTTAAAATCAATTGGCTTTACTGTTATATGATAAAGCGTGTTTTGTCACCGTTTCTACAAAGTTCTTGAATTTGAATTTAATGTGGGACGCTTTTCACTAATACCACGTTCACATGCAATGCACTGGGTCACGTTCAGATATATAAATATACCTCTGTGTGTATGTACATATGCCATGAGTTCACATGGATGTGTGTGTGAATAACGTATGTGTATGTAAATAGCAAAAGGCACATACTTCCACCCGCCTGTTCAGGACATAAAAAAATGGAAGGTGAGGTGAAATGGGGTTTAAAGTCGCACTTAAGAATATTTCGCTCATATGACGACATGCATCTGTGTGTATGCGTGGCTGCTTGTACTAGTCCAGACTAAAGCTGGTTTTATAGTGCTAGCTCACTGGGATACCATGCTACAGTTAAGCATGAATACCCCACTCAGACACATTATACTGACTCCGAGCCGACCAGTCCTTGTTGTACCCATTAATGCCGAGCGCCAGGCAGGGACCAACAAGTGCCATGTTTTAACGTCTTTTGGTATGACCCGCCAGGGGATCGAACCCGTGACCTTCCGCTCTCCGGGCAGACGCTCTATCAAGCTACACCAGGGAGGCGGTCGTAAAAAATTGAAGAGTTATTTTCCTGTCAATGGCGTTTGTGAGTTACCTTACAAACTGTATGCGTCTTTCAGGATTGATCTGGTTCGTCGGGGTAGCTTTGTGGTTAAAGCGTTCGCTCGTCACGCCAAAAACCCGGGTTCAATTCCATACATGGGTACAATGTGTGAAGTCATTTCTAGTGTTTCCGCCGTGATATTGCTTGAATGTTATTATACGTGGCGTAAAACTAAACTCACTCACTCATGATTAGCCTTCAAAGGAAAGACTTGGAAGAAGGATCGAGCGTCAAATTGATGGGAGAGTCTCAAAAGTCTGGTGATGACTGGGAATGGTACAAAAATCTATCTGTGAAGCGGCAGGTGTTTGATTTGATCTATAGACATCGGGGGTTAAGCTTACTGGTTAAAGCGTTCGCTCGTCACAACGAAGACCCGGGTTCGATTCCACATATGGGCACAATGTGAGAAGCCCATTTATGGTGTCCCCGCCATGGTATTGCTGTAATATTGCTAAAAGCGGCTTAAAACTTAACTCATTCACTCACTGCATACAACGTTGCAATGTTTTGGGGGCGTTTGGGTAGCTAAGTGGATGAAACGTTCGCTCGTCACGCCGAAGACCCGGGTTCAGTTCCCCACGTGGGTACAATGTGTGAAGCCGATTTCTGGTGACCCCCGACGTTGTATTGCTGGGATATTGCTAAAAGCGGTGTAAAACTAACTTCATTCACTCACTACAGACATCGTTTGGACTCCTTGAGACACCCTAAAATACCGTCAGTCCAGAGGGTATAAAAATATTACCGTGCACTGGATGGTATCAACTTCAGAATACAGATCAGTCGCCAGTTTATTTTCTGTTGTGAATATGTCAATGATATCTGTCAAACTGCTGTTGATCTTTTCTTCACAGAAACTTATGTCATATTTCCCTGCGAAAAAGAACGCTATTGGAGCACGATGACATGAACCAACCAAGACAGCGAGCCCGACCACCTGATCCCGTTAGTCGAATTTTTACTGTTACGTGCTTCACATTTGAAACTTTCATTTCGACATCGGCTTCTACGTTCCATGATTGGCCATATATATGAGAATTGGATCATCCCGTTCTCCTTTCTAGTGTTGTTTGTTTGTTTGTTGCTTAACGCTGCACTCAGCAATATTCAAGATTTATGGAGGCGGTCTGTAAATAATCGAGTCTGGACCAGACAATCCAGTGATCAAGACATGAGCATCGATCTACGCAATTGGGATACGATGACATGTGTCAACCAAGTCAGCGAGCCTGACCACCCGATCCCGTTAGTCACCTCTTACCACAGGCGTGTTTTGCTGAAAACCTCACCCGAGACGAGAAACGAGCCTTGAAAGACCTCAAGGAAGATCCAGACATATCCTTGGTCCCAGCCGACAAGGGACGAGTCACGGTCATCCTTGACAAGTCTGAGTTTCACTCCCTGGTCAACAGGATGCTCACAGACCCTACCATCTACAGGAAACACAAGACAGACCTCACCAGCACACTTCCACGACACAGCACCACAAACTTTCTGTCTCACATCGACAGCCCCAGTACGCCCGTGCCACCAACAAGATCCATAAAGACGTATGTTCCAGGGACACAGTCTTCCACAACACCGCCCAGCACCTCGCCAAAATACTCTCCCCTCTTGGTAAAACAGCGAAATCCTACATCTCAGACTCTACAGACTTCTGCCAAAAGATAACCAACATTACTGAAGCTGAGCAGATCATCAGCGACGATGTTGTTGACCTCTTCACAAATGTCCCCACCGAAGGAGCCCTGCAAATCCTCCGTCACCGCATCTCCAGCTCGGATCAACCTCTTGACACCAACCTTTCCATAGACTCCATCATCAGCCTCACTAAATCATGTATAAAATCCACCTACTTCACCTGCGTAGACAACATTTTCGAACAGATCCATGATCTCCCCATGAGATCCCCTCTTTCCCCTGTTCATACTGAAATCTACATGACCCATTTTGAAGAAGAAGCCCTGGCCTCCTCCCCGATCCAACCATTGTGCTGATATAGGACGTGGATGACACCTTTGTCATCCTCAGGAAAGACCAATATCCCACCTCACTATTCCAGCATAATCGAGTTCACTATGGAGACAGTGGACGACAACAAACTTCCCTTCCTAGATGTCCTTGTATCCAGAAACCCCTGCGAGAAGATCCAAATCACAGTCTACAGGAAACCCACCCATTCCGACCAGTTCATTCATTTCAACTCGCTCTGTGCAATAAACAAGAACTTGTCGTCCATAAAGTTGTATGTTTCATTTTTGACTCACAAACTTCCAGAATGTGGATCAAACAATCCGTTTATAGTGACAGAGAGCTGGGGAAATTCCTCAGACCTCCCCTGCTTTAACGAGGCATTCTACAACTTGTTGGACGGGGGTCTCCTCGTTTTACCTCCATGTATTGTTTAAACAGCGACTTCAGTCATGTGCGGTGTCAATTTTCGTATGGCAACCTGTAATTGAAGTACACTGTTGATAATGATCCGCTGGCAGATTTACATACATTCTTTGAAGATCCTGGAATTCATTCAACCATATTTAACCTATCACTACACGTCACTGTATCCAATAGTTGTCATAGTAACTGAATGTGAAGTTTGTAATATGACCTATGGATGCTTCGCTATATGTTTCTATAGAGAGATGTCATCCAGAGCTTTGGTGTCTGTTTGCCTTTTGTGTAACGCCGCACATACTCATGCTTTGTGACGAAAGAAAAATAAATAATCTGGTCTTGAACAAACAATCCAGGGACTGGCATCATGAGCATCGATCCATGCAAATAGATTCGGTGACTTGCATCAACCAAGTCAGCGAGCCTGACCAGCCTATTCCGTTATTAGCCTCTTACGACAAGCATGGGTTGCTGAAAACCTATTCTTACCCGAAAAATACAACTTTATGGATGACAACTTCTGGTTTGTTGCCATTTGCAACATTTCAATGTCATCAAACCTAAAGTTATTATCGGTAAAGTTGTGCGTTTTCATATTTACTCACCCTCTTTTAGAATTCCTCTCAAACAGTTGAATGAATGAATGAATGAATGAATGAATGTACGCACACGTACACATTAACAATGACAGTAGGATGTTAGATTCACTTGACATTCACATACGTGTACATTGACTGAATATAGTTTAAGGCCGCTTTTAGCAGTATTTCAGTAATATCAAGGCGGGGGACACCAGAAAAGGGTTTCACACATTGTACCCATGGGGAATCGAACTCTGGCCTTCGGCGTGACGAGCGAACGCTTTAACCACTAGGCTACCCCCATGCGTCTCCACCTTAACCTGTGAATGTTTCACATACATGCATGTAATAAATCCGGTATACGCCCTGAGGTGTTGTATTCACTCTACGCAGCCATGCACACTCGCTGTTTTGTGACTCACTTCTCCGAAGCCGCCAGGGCGAGCACAGGTTTGATTCAATTAGGCAACCTTTAGTTGTTTGAGAAATACATTAACGCTCTACCCTGACTAATCGTTTTTACACACAGACTAACTGAATTAGTGTTAATCCACCGGGACTACTGTGTTTTTGGAATTGTAGTATGGAATTTTTGTTGAATTAGTCACAGAAGTGACTTGCTAAAACAGGGGAAAGTGTAAATGATCAACTGTCCCTCAGTTAGTTTTATGAGAGAAGATGAAGACGATGATTATGATTATTTTTATTTATATGTCACGCCTCAGTCGGCAGTATTACAGTTGTATAACGATGGTCTGCTCCTGCTGCTGCTGCTACTACTACTGCTGCTGCTGCTACTACTGCACCTGCTACTGCTGCGGCTACTACTACTACTACTGCTACTGCTGCTGCTACTACTACCACCACTACTACTGCTGCTGCTACTACTACTACTACTGCTACTACTACTGCTGCTGCTACTACTACTACTACTACTACTGCTGCTACTACTACTGCTGCTGCTACTACTACTACTACTACTGCTACTACTACTACTGCTGCTTTGGCTGATACTACAACTACTACTGTTGCTACTACTACTACTACTGCTGCTGTTCCCGCTACTACTTCTACCACTACTACAACTACTACTGCTGTTCCTGCTACTACTCCTACTACTACTGCTGCTGCTACTACTACTACTACTACTGCACCTGCTACTACTACTGCTGCCGCTACTACTACTGCTGTTGCTACTACTACTACTACTGCTATTACTATTACTGTTGCTACTACTACTACTGCTACTCGTGCTACTACTACTGCTGCTGCTTCTGCTGATAATACAACTACTGTTGCTACTACTACTACTACTACTACTACAACTACTACTACTACTGGAAATCAGATCGGAAATAAGATCGCAAAAGAACTCGCTGTGAAACAAAACACAAAAAAAAAATGTGATATAATTTATAACTGTTTATATCAGTGATGGTAATATTCACAGTGGTCAGCTTCCAAACACCAAAACCTCTGCTCATGCTGTTGATCACTGGATTGTCTGGTCCAGACTCGATTATTTACAGACCGCCACCATATAGCTGTAATTGATTAGACTGCACTGGAATGTTCCGGAATATGCTTTGGTATTTCCAGAACAGCCATGTCTCCCAGTCTATATATTGCAACCAGCTATAGGACACCACTGTCCTCCTCTGATTCTTATCGTAATACAAATTAACACGGTGTTCCACAGTAAACAACACTACCACATAACATGATGATGCTCAACCTTTAAAAAAACGTGGCTGAGACAAGTTTATCTTCATGGAACATTTTATCGTTTATTAGTATTCTTCATGTTTTATCGTTTATGTATTCGTCTAAATACAACAAAGTTTTATCTAAAGTTATTGCAAGGACATGTGTTTCGTTAAGCCTTTAAATGAACATCAATCGCACTCGAGCAATGAATGAGTAGGCTATGGTGATAATTTTGTCACTTTCTGGCATCTCGAAAAGTCTATTAAAGTTCAGGGGCGCTACCATTATAAAAAAAAGCCTGGGCTTACACATGTTTGTTGCTAAATAGGTTGGTCAAGCCCTCAATACTATCTAGATATACAGTTTTGCAACCTATCGGGCTTACATGAAAATATTGGCTTGCGACGCGCCTGAATTCACAAATATTTAGCTAATGTATGTACTATACAATTCACACTTTGCTAAGGATCAAATCATGGATTCAACAGAAAACTATGATGTGGGGTCAAATTTGGTTTAAATATCTAAGCTTATTTGATTTAAACATATTTTATTCACAAATGTGACAGGGATTGGGTACAAGTAATCCAACTTACAATACCCGCTCCCTAATATTTACATACATACATTTTCAATTATATACATATTAGGAAAGAATAGTGAGAAGAGATAGGAAAGTTAAGTAGAGGAAGGGATAAAACTCATGTGATCACACAAAACGTTTTGATTGATGAATAAAAGTTTGCACACCTTTAAAAACGTATTCATTCTGTTGAATGTTCATATCAGGACTTCCAAATAACATCAATGACAATGTGATTGGAGAGTCTTGATTTACAATACTTTTATAATTTAACATTAATATTTCCCTTTGAATGTTGTACAGTTTACATTCTAATAGGAAGTGATGTACATTTTCACAAGTATTGCCACAGTAACAAGAAGCAGAATCTTTCATGTTGAAACGATACAGATCATAATTTAGCTGACTAGTCATATATCTCAACTTTGTGTGTATAATATTTAATTTTCTAATTCCAAACGAGTAATATGATGGAGCTACAGGTTGCTCGCACTTTAAGTACGACTTGAAACTTTGTAATAAGGGTCGATTTCTTTCGGTATCAGAAATATTATTCCACATTCTTACAGTTGATGGAAAAAAGGAATCATATGAAAGTCTTAACCTTGCAGAAGGTAGAATAATATTGTTAGCATTCCTAAGGTTATAATTAGATCTTGATCCAACACTATCTGGAGTAATATCTTTTAAGTATACAGGGGCTAAATCATTTTGAATTTTGTAGAATAGACAAAGTTTTCTTCTTTTTCTTCGTTCATCCTGCCTTTCCCAGCCTGTCTCATAATATAGAATTTGACGTGAAGTATATCTAGGTAGACCCGTAACTATTCTGGCAGCTTCTAACTGAAGTTTCTCTAAGTTTTCTTTCTGTTGTACAGTACAGCCATCCCATAATTCACAAGCATATTCAAAGTGTGGTCTGATAAATATCTTATAAATAGTATTGATTGTATTTCTGTTAAGTAAGTATTTCAATTTCCACATTGATGATATCATTTTGGAGCACGACTTGATAATTTGATTAGTATGACAAGACCATTTGCCTTTTGCTTCAAATGTTATTCCGAGATGTTTATGATTGTTTACCAAATGGATTTGCTTTCCGTCAAAAAATAATTTCAATTCTTCAGTTTCAGCAATCATGGAAAACAACACTGCTTCTGTTTTTTCAGGATTATATGAGACCAGCCAGTTTTTGCTCCAGTTATATAATATGTCTAAATTTCATGTTGTTTACTCTATTTCTCTGATGTTTATAAGCTTTTCTATCGCTCTCATTTTTTGTTTTCTTGGCCTTTCTCCGTAATCGGTCTCTTTTACGGGATTCCCTCCTCAAATTAAAGTCATACCATGGTTTGTCATTTGGACGAATAGTTACTATTTTTGAAGGAATACATGATTTCACATGTTGAGTAAATTTGGTATAAAATAGTGAACAAGCATCATTAACATTTGAACATCCATTATATAAATCCTTCCATTCTGTATTTTCTATAAGATAATTGAGCATTTCATAATCACCCTTATTGTAACACCAGATTTCTCGCTTATAAGATATGTTGTTACATAACTGTGTACTTATGTTTACATATGTTCCCCTGTGATCACTTATATTGCTATCAAACTCAACACCACCACGGTCAACAACACCAATGTCTTCACTGACAATTACCGGATCAAGCAAAGTACTGGTTGTTTTGGTAACTCTAGTAGGTTCAGATATAACATTTCTTAAATTTTTCATAACCAAGAGTTCATTAACTAGCGGATAAGAGATTTTCATTTATATCACCAACAATAACAACCTTAGACGACATATCAAGAGCACTTTCAACGCTATTATCTAAGCGAGCCCAAAAGTCCAAAGAATTATACTCTGGTCGGTATACAGTACATAATAACAGCGAATTTTGAGGTAAATATATCTGAATCCAAATTGTTTCATCGTAGACATTTTCAAGTTCTGGAATTCTCTTAAAAGATAGGCTTTTATTAACATAAACTAGTAAACCACCCCAAACATATTTCTGTCTTTGCGCACTGGCTCGTGAAAGTCTTCCCAGATTAGCATTTCAGTTTCAATACTGTCGTCTAAGTGCGTTTCCGTAAAACAAACAACATTGTGATCTGATAAGAATTCACTCAAATAAGAAAGCTTGTTACGTAGACTTCTAGTATTTAGATGGAAAATAGACAATGAATGGTCACAGACAGTGTTGTCATGGGTCAGTGGCCCTGGGTTGGGTTGCACGTCCCCAGCAATCAATAATAACAAATAGTAACACAAGGATTACGTCAACATTACCAGCTTGTGACTGGAGACAACAGACACTAAGAAACACCGTGCATGCTTTCCATTCGTTACAGAAAATCTCAAACATGAACTTCAATTCACGTACAAAGAGAGTTACATTACCACATGAAAATGCGCATTAGTGACGCTCTTGAATCCAACCTGTATTCTAAATTTTACACAATTAAATACTCCAATCACCACACGGTGTTGCATTATATCATTACCCATGTAAATACTTGGAGTATAGTATATACTCAGACATTATTAGATAAAGATATGACATTATAAGATTAAACAGACATTGTATTATTATTTCATGTTGTCGGGAACAAATGTTGAATTTGAGTGTGATCACAACATATATAGGGGAAATAGAACGAGTACAGATAAGTAAGGTTTTACAGATGGTTGATAGTACTTGAAGAATGGAGCTGATAGAGTAAGAACAAAGAGATTTGTACGGTATGATAGAGATAGTGAGGAGGAGACTAAATATCAAGGGATTCCTAACAACACAAAGAATTATCAAATAGCCAACGACACATAGAACAAGGAACATAAGACATTAAATCATCATTGTGGACATCAATAGTTTCGTATATACATATTTACATTGTGTCTACTTACAGGATATGTACACCTGAGTGGATAACACACCTAGTACAGTCACATATTATCCAGGTGATCCAATTAAGTTCTATTTATATTTATTCAGGTCGGTCTCACACGAAATCACATGAGTTGCTTCCTCCGGCTGTTCTAGAATGTAAATTCGTCCATCGCGTGTCCATGTCGCCTCAATTTTTTTTCTTTTCATCAAGTCTCTCGTGCACTTGAAAAGTTTGCTCCTGTGTTGCGTGAGATCTTCATTTATGTACACTCCTGGATTGTTTGTTCTCAGTTTTGACCTGTTGATCATGACTTGTCGTTTATCCCAGAAGGACACAAACTTGACGATAATATCTCGTCGTTTCCCCGAATGTTTCCTGCCTATTCGGTGACTCCTGTCGATATCCGAGATACGGATGTCCGGGTGTACAGTTTTTAGCACTTCTGTTACCAGTTCGTCAGTATTTTCTCCCTCGTTCTCATTAATGCCTGCAATTCTAATTGAATTTCTCCGGCTATACTGTTCTGAGCAGCACAATCTCTGACTTGAGGGGTTCGATTTCGCCTTTGAGTTTAGAGATTTCGGCTTGGAGAGGTTGCACAACAGATTTAAAATGCTCAGTTATGAGATCGGTGGCTATCTTCATAAACGCTTGGTGAAATTTCTCTTGTAATTGAGGCAGCATTAACGCACTAGAGAGTTTCGATGTTAATACATCTGTTGGCGCATCATTAATAAATTAAAACACTGAGGTAGACAGAAATGGTGGTGATTTATCAGCATTTGGTGTGATAGTTCTGTTAGTATCTGGGCTTTTGGAAGCAGTTGTCTGTTTGGGCGTACTTGTCGATGTAGGTGACATCTAAGCTTATTGTAAGCATGGATCCCAGGTTTCAGTATGCCATGTCATCTTGTGGACCCCATACCTGCTGTTGACAGGTGTTGTGTAACTTGTCAATGACTCATTCCATGATTTGCGAAATGGTTGATTGGTGCCATGAAAACCATTGTTATGGTTACTCATGTATCAAATGCATAAGGTTAGATTAAACTGACTGTTTGCTTAAAGAGGGGTTACCATATTACTATTTATCCAGTTTTATATGGATACTATTTTAAATTATAAATCTACATTTAAGTAAAATTGTGAATTTTTGTGATCCTTAGCAAAGTGTGAGTACTATAGTATCAATGATGGATGTTACTAACGGTTATAGCCTAGATGAAATATCGATCAATCAAATTGTGTTTTGGTGTCAGGTGGTAAAGTCTACATACACGAGCAAAACATGACTTCGTTTGCTACAAAAGGGAATGAGCATGACATTGGAGCGCGTTCTGTTAATCGATAACGCTAGGGCGATTGTCTGTGTGTCGTACACACTATATCTCCGCTACGGTGACTAACTGCTTAATCTCTGATTATATATAATTTTGATAGAAACAAACAATTCCTTATAAATTGAAAAGGAGCCGACGTGAGATTGGAGACTCTAAAGCTGAGGAAATCTACATTTGTTTCATTTTTGGCTTTAGTCTTACAGAAAGGGCTCGGCAGTTTTGACAATAATGTGGTGAGGCAGTGAGTGAGTTTAATTTTACGCCGGACTCAGCAATACTCCAGCTATATGGCGGCGGTCTGTAAATAATCTAGTCTGGGCCAGATAATCCAGTGATCAACAGCATGAGCTTTGATCTACGCAATTTAGATACGATGATGTGTCAACCAAGTCAGCGAGCCTGACCACTCTATCCCGTTTGTCGCCTCCTACGACAAGCATGGGTTACTGAGGATCAATTCTAACCAGGATCTTCACAGGTCGACTGTGAGACAGACTAGTATTCCCTTGACATGTATGTAGCCTATATAGTGTCTTGAGTGTCTCCTAGGTCAACTGGCTAGATATTGTAATTTTACAGAAAATTTGTTTACCAATTTACCCTCATTTTCTTCTTCTTCTTCTGTATTCTCTGGAATTCAAGGGAGGATACCATTTATTGGTCACTGTGTTAGTTGTTGTTTTCACTCGGTACCATTTTAGCTGAGGGACCGTTCATAATTTATGGCTAGGGGTAATGATGATGATTTTAAAGGTGGGGGTTGGCATCCATTTTGTTCTCGGGACGTAGGGGGTCATCAATTTTGTACACATGTACTAGTGGGGTCAGCAATTTTGTACGTTAGTAAATTAAAAAAATATGCTTAAAATTATGGGAAGGGGAAAGGGGTCATTGTCTTTGTACATGATATGCATGGGGTGGGTCACTTACTTTGCAGGGGCGGATACAGTTTTTGCAAAGGGGGAGAGCACAGTTCAGAAAGGGGTGTGCACAGTTCATTTTCACCCGTTTTCACGAGAGTTTCAGTGGTCATTTAATAAACTTTCAGGACAAAAGTGGGGTGCGCACCCCTGCACACACACACACACACACACACACACACACACACACACACACACACACACACACACACACACACACACACACACACACACACACACACACACACACACCCCTCTGGATCCGCCTATGCTTTGTACATATATTTTTTGGGGGGTAAGGGTGGGGGTAGGGGGGTGTTGTGTGTCATTCACATTGTACATGCTTCTCCATAAATTATGAACGGTCATTAGAATATCAATAGCCTTATATATACCAAGGTCACATCCTTGTTGGCTCAACACCCGACTTCAATCCAGAACGATCTTACATCCGCGTCCGGAACGGGGCTCACATCCTTGTCCGGCAATGTCATATGCGTACCTGCTATCGCCAGTGTCCGGTCTACTACGAAATGGACGCTCCTCTATCGTCAACGTCATGTGCACTGTACTATATACCAACCTCCACGACACGCGATCGTTAGATGTTTTGTCAAGTCATGGAAACGCCTTTGTCCAATACATCCGTGTCACGTGACGTGTAGCTGTACATAAAATCAAGCAACTAGCCATCGCTGTCAGTCACCCAAATACTACTGTTTGCTAACGCTCAGGTGTGCGGTTTCTTGATTACAGGTGTTAAAGATGCCTTCTTACAAGTACACGTATTTCAATCTTCGTGCGAGGGGGGAGATACCACGCCTGATTCTTAAAACTGCTGGAGTAGATTTCGAAGACAATAGGATTGAATTTAACGATTGGCCCGCCCTAAAAGCAAGTAAGTATTCTAATGTCAGTTTAGTGATGCTACCAGTCACACACATGAATTATATGTCCATGGTTCACTCGCTCTTCTGTTACCGCTCGCTATTATTTTAGTTTTCAAATTGTTAAATCGTTGAACCCACCTTTTCCAAAAGGTATTTGCTCGTACATTCTTTGTGCGCTGGCAGGCGTGACTTATCTTGCAGCAAGTTAGCTCTAGACAGCCCATTGAGATATTCGCCTGAAGGTGCTCCCCACTTGTCTGACAGTCCAATACACAAAATTGTATGGTTGAGTGAACACAAAAGAAAAGTCTGTTACCCATTACGATAATGGATTAGTCCAACTGATACTCCCGTAGTCATTGACAGAATACGGTGAAATGTAGACCTTGGCATAGGTATATTGTATTTTCATATTTACAGAATAAAACACATATTTTAATGAGCAATAAAGTGCTAAAACTAAATAAAGCACTGAAAGTCACATATATTTTAGCTATTGATTTATGAAAGATTGTATTGAGCAGCACTAAAAGTCAACACATGATGATATACATCGATATTGTCGATTTAACCCAGCAATTCCTAGTCTTGTTCTTGTTGTGGAGGTCCTGATGTAAAAGCACCTGCGTTGTTCCTCTCTGTGATGTGGCATACTCTACATTCTGCAAACCTGCCATAGTTGAAATATTTCCAACTATTGTGAAACATGCATGCATATATGCATTGCTTAGTACAAACATCCGCAATCTCACTTGAGAAGTCTTTAACAAGAATCCTTTAAAAGAACAATAATTATATAAACTTTTACTTAATAGAAAGGGTAAATCATACAGAATCATTACTAGTACAAATCACTTTATATTTGGCTAATTAGGACTGGTCGGACTGATCTATTATAAGTGTAGGGGTGAGCCTATCTATCTGTCTGTCTGTCTGTCTGTCTGTATGTATGTATGTATGTATGTATGTTCTGTCTGTCTGTCTGTCTGTCTGTATGTATGTATGTATGTATGTATGTATGTATGTTCTGTCTGTCTGTCTGTCTGTCTGTATGTATGTATGTATGTACGTATGTATGTATGTATGTATGTATATAAACAAGTGATTTCTGCAGGTGTACAAGAAATACATATATAAAAGTGACTACGCTTAGTTTCATTGTGCACCAGAAGAGCCTTTGAACTACGAAATATCTTGTGCAGATAAAGGAGTTTTTACCAGAAGAAATATCTGGACTCATCTTTTATATTTTATTGCTAATAGACCTGCAGATCGAGTCTCACCCGTTTGTTTGCATATTATTAACGCCACGAGCAAGCATGGGGTAAACGACAAGACGTCATGCTTCGTTGGTAAAGTGAGGTAAGGAGTGCGTAACCTAGCGACACTTTAACCCTTTCCCTTGTAAGCCGAATCTCAGGCAGGGTTAAGAGAAGGATACCCTACTAACGATCATATTTTCACCTCATTTGGCTTAGCGGGGCTTTTGTTAGCATGCAATAAAAACTTTTCCATGCCTTCGTTGTTATTCAAAAAGCATGTGATACAGTCCGGCTTTCTAGTGTTTGGTAGAAGCTTTAACAACATAATGTATCATGAAAATGTTTTGGGCCATTTATAACATGTACAAAAACATAAAATCATGTGTTTCATGTAATGGTATTCACACAAGTTCTTTCCCATGTAAAACAGGTGTTAGACAAGGCGACAACCTGTCTCCCCTTCTGTTTGCCATATTCTGAAATGATTTAGAGAACGCCTTTATGACTCATGTATCAGCGAGTCAATTCCAATAAACCGGTGAATTTTATGATAGAATTGGGAATATCATTAGGCTATGTTTGCTATTGTAGGCAAACGATACAGTCCTCCTGGCTACAGGGGCGGTGGGGTAGCCTCGTGGTTAAAGCGTTCGCCCGTAACGCCGAAAACACGGGATCGATTCCCGAAATGGGTACAATGTGTGAAGCCCATTTCTGGTGTCCCCGCCGTGGTATTGCTGGAATGTTGCTAAAAGCGGCGTAAAACTAAATTCACTGACTCCTGGCTATACAAATATGCAGCATTTGCAAGATATATTAGATTCATTCAGTAGGCATTGTGAGAAATGGAGGCTTCAGGTTAATGTTTCCAAAACTAAACTGATGATATTTGAAGGATCCAAACGTCAGTGTACACATAAATTTAAAATTGGTCAAGTCACTTTGGAAAATGTCGATTCTTATAAATACCTCGTGTCATATTGCAAAAGCCTTCCAAATTTATTGTTGCAAAACCGAATCAAGTAGAACAGACAATCAAGGTCATGTACTATGTTTTAAGTAAAGGGGGAAAATCCAATCTCTCTGTAGGTTGTCAACTGTGCCTTTTTGACGGCATGGTTATACCAATACTTTTGTACGGTTGCGAGATTTGGGTTTTTTCGAAAATGTATCTACCATTGCGAATGTTCATCTGCGCTTCCATCCTCGATAATCTCCGCTATATACCCTGGATGCATCTACGGCTTGGCCCGATGATTTCATTACCTCCCTTGGTTGGCTTTTTATCCAATCAGGTGTCTACGCTGGCAAGTTGAGCGAACCAATCACAACTCGATCTAGCTCACTTTCGCTTTTTTAATTATCTAACCGATTAAACTTGGCAACACAATAATATATTGGCAGAGGTACTCAGAAAGAGGTAGAAGGAGTTCTTGCATATATATATTTTTAAGGTTTCAGACCTGTCATTTTGTCTGTATGTTTCCCCCGCTAAACCTGAGTCGCACTGCGAACAAACTTTCGCGGCTGCGACCGCTATCTTTGTTGACACTGGCAAGCTCGGTTGTAGGTGAGGTGAGGTGAAATTGGGTTTAACGTCGTGCTTGAGAATATTTCGCTCATATGACGACGTGCATGCGTGTATGTGTGTATGTGCGGCTGCTTGTACTAGTCCAGACTTTAGCTGGTTTTATAGTGCTAGCCTGAGATACCATGCCGCAGTGAAGCATGAATACCCTACTCAGACACATTATACTGACTCCGAGCCGACCAGTCCTTCTTGTACCAATTAATGCCGAGCGCCAGGCAGGGACCAACAAGAACCATATTTTAACGTCTTTTGGTATGACGCGGTCGGGGATCGAACCCGCGACCTTCCGCTCTCCGGGCGGACGCTCTAACCACTACACCACGGAGGCGGTAAGCTCGGTTGTAACGGCTTATCTGATTGGCTACTGTGAGAATGCGGAGCCAGCAAAGGGAGGTAATAAAATCATCGGGCCAAGCCGTAGATGCATCCAGGGTATAGTGGAGATTTATCGGAACGTATACCCTGGAGATTATCCAGGATGCTGCGCTTCCTGAAGTATTTAACCTCACTCAGAAAAGGTACTCAAACGTTCATGGTTTGTGGTGAACTTGGTAGATTCTACATGACACATTTAGTTAAAGCTAGAATGGTATGGTTTGGGGAAAATGTACTGGAAAGATGCATTATTGGTAAATATTTTCGATGATCTTGGACTTAGTTTAAAAAAAATTACAAACTTCTAAAAGTCTGCTTGAAAACAAACTCATTGATAGCAACTTATACTTTTGGAGAGCCACGATAGATACATCTTCCAAAGGAACCACATTCAGCATCTTTGAAAATGATTCCCTAAGTTTTGAAAATTACATATGGGACAGGATGTTAGGGGTTTAATCGTCGTTTAATAATTCTCGGTTGGCCACACGAGATCAAAACATTGCTGAATCACTTTAATATTTTCAATACGATACCTAACCTCAAACCAAAATTGTTTAATTTTCTCCCGTTTCCAGGTACCCCCTTTGGTCAGCTCCCATTTATAGAGATCGACGGAGAGCCGTTCCCTGAGAGTATGTCCATCTCACGGTCCCTTGCTGCAGAATACGGTAAGTCATTGGCTGGAGTTTATAGAATCTTATAAGCCTGCACGTATATATGTACATATGTATTATCATGCTTATTATAACTTGTTAACACCCCTGAAGATCTGGGTTAAAATGGGTCTTCAGCAACCCATGCTTGAAGTATAGTATGACCAGAATTATTGAGAATTTTAGGAATATGTTTAATTGGATTTCTAGTATAAACAACCTTGACCATCTATCAAGTGCTTGGTTTCATTCAAGAGAGACAACTCCGTTATTCCTTTTTCATTAGTTTGTGAAGAGTTATCCCCCTTTGTTACTTGCTAGCAGACGACATTTGCAGTGATCCTCAGTATGGATGATTTAGAGAAGAGAAAGTTGATTTTAGAGTAGTATATAACAAGGATATCAGATCAGTTAAAGTGATTTCAAGTAGAACAGGCATCCCTTTATCTTGTTTTGAAAAATATTGCAAATGGATATGGCATTGAGCACCAGGGAGGCGCAGGTAGGCTCAGAAAATTGACTGTCGGTGACAGGAGGCGGCTTGGTATTCTTGTTTCTAAAAACAAACGAAGGAGTTTAGAAAACGTAAGGCTGGATATGATTGATAGAGGAACTGTGGCTGTCTGTAAGGAGACAATTAGAACAGAGCTGCATGCAATGGGTTGGCAGAAAAGTCGAGGAATTCCATCACCGATCATGAAACCTGAACAAAAGGAGCAAAGGTTGAACTGGTGCTTACAGCATAGAAACTTTAACTGGGACAATGTGATTTTCTCAGATGAAGGTTCTGTGTGGCTGTTTCCTAATACACTGAAATTCTGGACCAAACAAACTGAAAAACCTTTGTATCAGCGCCCAAAGTACAGTCCGAAATTTAACGTGTGGGGTGGCATATCTGTGTTAGGGGCAACGCCCTCTGTGTATTTGAAGGGAATATGAACAGTGAGCGGTACACAGATATTCTCGAGGGACATTTACTTCCATCTGCTAACGTGTTCTATGGAAATGTTTGGATTTTCCAGCAGGACAACGACCCAAAACATCGTTCAAAGCATTCACAGGCCTGGTTTCTGACCCAAAATATGACATTATTAGATTGGCCAAGCTATAGCCCTGACCTAAATCCAATAGAATATGTTTGGGGACTTATGAAGGAAAGTGTCAATAAGAAAAATCTGACAAATATTGCTGAAATGAAAGAAGAGGTGGTCCGATATTGGGACATCATGGACCACGACTTTCTAACTTCTTTGATCAGTAGTATGCCCCGCCGCATTGAAGCCTGCATTGCTGCCCATGGTGACTTGACAAAATACTAACTGTTCACCTGTCTTTGAATTTTGAGTTCTGTTCTGCTAATATTCACATTTAATACGTGAGTAATGAGTGAAAAAAAAAATTACAATCTTAAATTCTCAATAATTTCTGGTTGTACTGTAAAAGGCGACTAAAGGGATCATGTGTTTCAGACTCGCTGACTTGGTTGAACATGTCATCGTATCTGATTTACATAGATCGATGCTCATGCTGTTGATCACTGGATTGTCTGGTCCAGACTCGATTATTTACAGACCACCGTCATATAGCTGGGATATTGCTGAGTGTGGGGTTAAACAGGAAACAAACAAAACATTACTTGTTAACACTTGTTTTCATGCTTCTTGTACATTTTACGTACGCTTTTCACTATTTGACTTCCTCTTCATATTTTGTTACATCAATCTTGTTCTAAGTATGACGTATGCATTCTTGTGAGTGAGTTTAGTTTTACGCCGCTTTCAGCAATATTCCAGCAATATCTCAGAGGGGGACACCAGAAATGGGCTTCACACATTGTACCCATGGATGGGAATCCAAACCGGGTCTTTGGCGTCACGAGCGAACGCCTTAATCACTAGGCTACCCCAACGACCCTCGTTTTAGTAAATTCTTATTCATGTTACAAAAACGAATAATAACGCTTATCACAACTGATTCACATAAAAATGATAGTTTTTTTCTATACAAGAAAATTCGAATCTGCTTCTGTTATCCGAATGGAAAGTGCATAACCTCCTTAGTGGAGATAGTAGCCAGTATTATAAATCACGCATAATACGTCAGCTTCACATTACAAATCACGCATATTACGTCAGCTTCACATTATCAATCACGCATATTACGTCAGTTTCACATTACAAATCACGCATGTTACGTCAGCTTCACATTACAAATCACGCATATTACGTCAGTTTCACATTACAAATCACGCATGTTACGTCAGCTTCACATTACAAATCACGCTTTTTACGTCAGTTTCACATTACAAATCACGCATATTACGTCAGTTTCACATTACAAATCACGCTTATTACGTCAGCTTCACATTATAAATCACGCACATTATAAATCACGCATATTACGTCAGTTTCACATTATAAATCACGCATATTACGTCAGTTTCACATTATAAATCACGCATGTTACGTCAGCTTCACATTACAAATCACGCATATTACGTGAGTTTCACATTATAAATCACGCATATAACGTCAGCTTCACATTACAAATCACGCATATTACGTCAGCTTCATATTACAAATCACGCATATTACGTCAGCTTTACATTACAAATCACGCATATGACGTCAGCTTCACATTACAAATCACGCATATTACGTCAGCTTCACATTACAAATCACGCATATCACGTCAGCTTCACATTACAAATCACGCATATTACGTCAGCTTCACATAACAAATCACGCATATTACGCCAGTTTCACATTATCAATCACGCATATTACGTCAGTTTCACATTATAAATCATGCATATTACGTCAGCTTCACATTACAAATCACGCTTATTACGTCAGTTTCACATTATAAATCACGCTTATTACGCCAGTTTCATATTATCAATCACGCATATTACGTCAGTTTCACATTTTAAATCACGCATGTTACGTCAGTTTTACATTACAAATCACGCATATTACGTCAGCTTTACATTACAAATCACGCATATTACGTCAGCTTCACATAACAAATCACGCTTATTACGCCAGTTTCACATTATAAATCACGCTTATTACGTCAGTTTCACATTATAAATCACGCATGTTACGTCAGCTTCACATTACAAATCACGCATATTACGTCAGTTTCACATTACAAATCACGCATATTACGTCAGCTTCACATTATCAAATCACGCATATTACGTCAGTTTCACATTATAAATCACGCATATTACGTCAGCTTCACATTATAAATCACGCATATTACGTCAGCTTCACATTACAAATCACGCATATTACGTCAGCTTCACATTACAAATCACGCTTATTACGTCAGTTTCACATTACAAATCACGCATATTACGTCAGTTTCACATTACAAATCACGCTTATTACGTCAGCTTCACATTATAAATCACGCATATTACGTCAGTTTCACATTATAAATCCATTATACGCATATTACGTCAGTTTCACATTACAAATCACGCATATTACGTCAGCTTCACATTACAAATCACGCATATTACGTCAGCTTCACATTACAAATCACGCATATTACGTCAGCTTCACATTACAAATCACGCATATTACGTCAGCTTCACATTACAAATCACGCATATTACGTCAGCTTCACATTACAAATCACGCATATTACGTCAGTTTCACATTATAAATCACGCATATTACGTCAGCTTCACATTATAAATCACGCATATTACGTCAGTTTCACATTACAAATCACGCATATTACGTCAGCTTCACATTACAAATCACGCTTATTACGCCAGTTTCACATTATAAATCACGCATATTACGTCAGTTTCACATTATTTCACATTATAAATCACGCATATTACGTCAGTTTCACATTATAAATCACGCATATTACGTCAGCTTTACTTGACATTACAAATCGTCGCATATCACGTCAGTCAGCTTCACATTACAAATCACGCATATTACGTCAGCTTCACATTACAAATCACGCATATTACGTCAGTTTCACATTATAAATCACGCATATTACGTCAGCTTCACATAACAAATCACGCTTATTACGCCAGCTTCACATTATAAAATCACGCATATTACGTCAGTTTCACATTATAAATCACGCATATTACGTCAGCTTCACATTACATAAATCACGCATATATTACGTCAGCTTCACATTACAAATCACGCATATTACGTCAGCTTCACATTACAAATCACGCATATTACGTCAGTTTCACATTATAAATCACGCATATTACGTCACTTTCACATTATAAATCACGCATATTACGTCAGCTTCACATTACAAATCACGCATATTACGTCAGCTTCACATTACAAATCACGCATTACGCCAGTTTCACATTATAAATCACGCATATTACGTCAGTTTCACATTATAAATCACGCACATTATAAATCACGCATATTACGTCAGTTTCACATTATAAATCACGCATATTACGTCAGTTTCACATTATAAATCACGCATATTACGTCAGCTTCACATTATAAATCACGCATATTACGTCAGCTTCACATTACAAATCACGCATATTACGTCAGTTTCACATTACAAATCACGCATATTACGTCAGCTTTACATTATAAATCACGCATGTTACGTCAGCTTCACATTATAAATCACGCATATTACGTCAGCTTCACATTATTATAAATCACGCATATTACGTCAGCTTCACATTATAAATCACGCATATTACGTCAGCTTCACATAACAAATCACGCATATTACGTCAGCTTCACATTACAAATCACGCATATTACGTCAGCTTCACATTACAAATCACGCATATTACGTCAGCTTCATATTACGTCAGCTTCGCATTACAAATCACGCTTCATATTACGTCAGCTTCACATTAAATCACGCATATTACGTCAGCTTCATATTATAAATCACGCATATTACGTCAGTTTCACATTATAAATCACGCATATTACGTCAGTTTCACATTATAAATCACGCATATTACGTCAGTTTCACATTATAAATCACGCATATTACGTCAGTTTCACATTACAAATCACGCACATTATAAATTAAATCATATTACGTCAGCTTCACATTATAAATCACGCTTATTACGCCAGTTTCACATTATAAATCACGCATATTACGTCAGTTTCACATTATAAATCACGCATATTACGTCAGCTTCACATTATAAATCACGCATATTACGTCACTTTCACATTATAAATCACGCATATCACGTCAGCTTCACATTACAAATCACGCTTATTACGTCAGCTTCCTATTACAAATCACGCATATCACGTCAGCTTTAAATTACAAATCACGCATGTTACTTCTGATTCGCATTACAAAACACGTATAATACTTCCTTTCAAATTGGGTGCGTATTGCTTCTCATTCATATCATATAAAACGCATATTATGTTTTATTAGAAATACTTGTCTCCTGACGAGCTCATTCGAAACTCTGCTTGAATTCAGGCGTTGCCGGGAAGACTTCCCGGGAGCGACTCAGGGCGGACGTACTCACAGAGCAGACCCGATCCATGAAGGAGGGTATCTACAAATACTTCTTTGAGGGCGACGCCAACATCAAGGTAAGTTCTTGAAAGGCATTTAACTGTTGGACGAACGTGTATACATCTGACCGGGTGGTCAGGCTCGCTGACTTGGTTTACACATGTCATCGTATCCCAATTGCGTAGATTGATGTTCATGCTGTTGATCACTGGATTGTCTGGCCCAGACTCAATTGTTTACAGACCGCCGCCACATAGCTGGAATATTGCTGAGTGCGGCGTTAAACAACAAACCAACCAACCAGCAAAACCTAAGACTCACGTGTACATGTTCATATTTCAGGCAGAGGCGCAGAAGAAGTTCGAGGAGGAGATCCGGCCCAAGTACCTGAAAACCTGGGAGCAAGCGGCCAAGGACAATGCTTCCGGGGCAGGGCACCTCGTGGGTAATACTGTAAGTACACTCTACCCATCCACACACGTTTGGGAGAGAGTGAGTGTATGTCATGCCTCCTTGAACAGAATATCAGTAATATATCACATACACACAACACACACACCACTCCACTCACACACACACACCATAAAAAAACCAAAACACACACACACATGCTTAGGATGCCAAGCACCAGACTGTCCGGTCCAAATTCGAATACTTACCGCTGTCATATAGTCAATAAATTGCTGAACAAACAAACAAGCAAACAAACAAACGAAGCACCTGTTGAACATATGGACATTACTGATCGGTAGATATGTTCCTCCCCAGCTGACCATTGCTGACCTGGCCATGATGGACACTCTGGACGCCGTGCTGCAAGACGAAGCCTTCAAGGCCACGTTCCCAAAGACCTACCCCAACCTGGCAAAGAACTACAACACAGTGACTGGCATCGCGAATATCAAGAAATACCGGGAGTCAAGGCCACAGACCTCCATTTAAACATTGACTTTCATTGTACAACAAGTGGACGTGGATGTGCCATACACTGGCTGACTTGTCCCAACGCTTTATCAGCAAAACGTCCAAGAATTTGCACTTTACAAATAGAGTGTTATCCGAAATAAGATGTGTTACTTTTGACCACTTTCTACAGTTCATTGTGTGTTCATAGTTTTCGGTCATCAAAGCCGTTTCAAGTTCCACTTGTCAGAGGAGTACGCAAAATAAGTGTGCGAGACTACCATACTGTTAAAAAATGTAGGGGAATTGAACTTTCAGTTTGGATAGGAAATAAGCGTTAACACACTTTTCAAAGACAGATTATCTGATGAACGCACCACCATTTCTCTTTATCACCACCCCTAAACACAACCACGGGAGGGACAGACGCAGGAGCCCCATTCACGTGCAATGTTGTGAAATTCTTGACTTTGACGGTTTTCAAGAAAGTTGATAAATCACTCTAGACCATTAATTTTGACAATCATTTTGCATCACACAGTTGTTAGTGTTTGTTTCTAGCCGGTTTTTTTTTTCTTAAATGAAAATCGTACACATGCAAATTTCACGTCATACACCAATCATCTTTCAAGAGCAATTACAGTACAAACAACTATGGTCATAAGGTAGTGCAAGTGGTGATGCACTCTCAAAATATTCATTATTATCGGATCAACATTGATTGACTCCGATATATCTCCGAATTTTTTCAAGATTACTAATGATTTTTAGATTACTTCGTGATTTTGTGTGAAAAGTGATTTATCCAAAACTCAACCCGAAAAGATCCTAGATTTATTACTTCGTGATGAAAAGTGTTATCCAAAACTAATCATTTGTTGGCCACTTTCATAAAGCTGTTATTTTGCTAGTCTAATCGCCCATCCCCAGGTGGTTCACGGCAGTCGTCGTTAAATTTCATGTAGTCAGAAGCGGATTGTCTTGTTTTGTTGTTACTGGTTGTTTCCAGCAAACGTTAAGACACACTCGTTGTTTGAACACCAAGTGTTTCACTTATGACACATATAATTAATTCGCTGTGTTTTCATAGGGCAATATATTTTATGACTTTAACTTGTGTTTGTGTTGTTGTTGAAGATTTGAGACATTTTATATAAACACATCGAGAGAGAGAGAGAGAGAGAGAGAGAGAGAGAGAGAGAGAGAGAGAGAGAGAGAGAGAGAGAGAGACCACTTAAGGACATTTGAATTCCCACAGAGAGAGAGAGAGAGAGAGAGAGAGAGAGAGAGTTAAACAACTTAGATTTGGAAACCACTTAAGAACATTTGAATGCCCACAGATCAGATTTTGGCACCAACAGTTGTCCACTTTTTGTAACAAAATGCCCTCCGTTGCAGTCTGCTAAACAGCTTGGGTTTGGAAATTTGGAGAAGAAATGTTAGTTGCCTCTTACGACAAGCATGGGTTGCTCAAGACCAATTCTAACTCGTATCTTCACGGGTTCGAATTTATCTGTGCGAAGAGCCTCGAGAGGACAGCCCGTGTAAAAGGTTCCAAAGTTTTCACCGTGTGGGGTGGATCTCCACTGTTCTTGTTACCCTCCTATCTTTGAAGAGGTAAAATTAAGTGGGAACAGTATGGTCAGTGTCTTCAGGAAGGCTTAATAAAACGTGCCATAAGAGTATTCCTTTGGTGCTACTGACGGACAAAGCCAACCTCCATCCATTCACAGAACGCAATTTTTCGGGTCCCAGTTTTACTCACACACGGGTTGGGTTGCCGTCATAGATTTTCTGACCGCTTCTTTATACCATTGTAAGATGTCTAGCAGCTGATTTTGGATATCAATGCTAAGAAGTTGCAGCCAGGCTATCTTGCGAAAGGGAACCGCCGAATCTACCATTGCCAGTTTAAAGGCATTATGATGGCGCAAAACTTACTATGGACAGAGTACACTCACTGAACATTACTACTGTTCATGTGAACGATTGGACCCGTACTGAGATTTGCAGAGTTGTCGCCCTTAGGTGTTCCTGAAACCCGTGCTAGTGGCTTCGAATACCATTCGCCCAGATGTAGCACAATGTTTCTGTGTGTAAGCACCATACTGTGGCCGTGACTTCCACCAAAGAGGTAAATATCTGTGACGTGCATCACTTCTTGTTATCCTTCTACGTACGGCTGACATAGACTTTAATTGCTGTTCAAACCACCATTAAATCAAACTGAATCATGATCAAATTACTAAGGGACCAGTTAAAATGCTCGACGTGACTTTCTACCATGACTTCAGTAAATACTGGATTGTGATTGGTTGATTAAAGCCATTCAGAGGTATATATAATCACGTTATATACCTCTGATTTTCCAACACAGTATATGTATTTGTTTTTAATCTTAATAACGCGGTTATGGTAGAATAGAGATAACCATACTGTGTTTATCTCCAAAATATTTCCCGTTCACAAACAAACTTCATCATGAAAATGTGAACTTCGAAAGTATTGAAGCCATTTTTGTCACGCATTCACAGAACGTCTACCGAGTGAAGTTTATTTACAGGGTGTTGAAATTCAATAGCAGTCTTTTCGTTTTTTTTTTATAGATGGAATCTGCCATTCATTATAGCTAAAATGGATAGAATTATCATTAAAACGCCCGCACATTATCAGAAATGAGCGGGCCACTGTAACTTGATAATGCCCGCAAAATGCTTGACGACGGGCCATTATCAAGCCCGTTGTTAGGTGACGTCATAAGTATCTCAACTGTTGATATAAGGGGTAACGTTATTTTTCACAGTGAAGTTTATTAACAGGGTCTTTTCAACTGCCCTCCTTCGTCGGGCAGTTAACAAGTCTAGAAATTGTGGCAAGTCTAGATTTCCACAGCTGCGGGAAATGAAGAAAGTCTCAGGGCTCCTTTTCATTATTTTTTTTTTTCACTATGAGCTTTTTTCTGTAAAATATGTTCATTTCAGAGACTAGTTTTTAGTCTAACATTTAACCAACATCGACTTATTTAACTGACCCGCTACTGTGTGTGGCCCTTAATGAAGGTTTGAAGCGCTCATAATAGCATTTGAGGCTTGTAAATACCAGGGTCCCGATCCTTAAAGCGTCCATAGTGTTACGCCCCGTCATAGCTCTATAGTTTACCATACTGGCTGCCGAACAGTTATAGCCATATTTTAGTGGTATTTACAAAATTACTTCGCTGTTCGCTTGAATTTGCTGTTATTTTGATCGTGTGACATCCCCTCGATTAAGTTTAAAAAAATTATCGGGTTCAAAACTTTATCTTAATTTTTTTCATATGTTACTTACCGTGAATTATTTTCTGTTGCTGTCCTTTATTGTCGTCAAATACCGCGGGGGAAAATACCCGAATTGTAATTGACCGGAACTGCGTACGTGTGATACTGATGTATTGGCGAAAACTGTTCGCCAGCCAGTAGGCTTCGGGATTTATCGGATTCATAAGCTATCCATATTTTTGTCGTAACTTTGGTTAGTTTTCTGTGCTCAGTGTGAGCAAACACTGCCAAAATAATCAATGTTTATCAAATACATACGCGACTTTGGAAAATAAGATTAACGATTAGTGTGTGAAAATGTTAAGGACTGCGTCCCGATCCACAAAACGTTCGTGGCGCGACGACTTTCGTAAGCCTGTGATAAACTATAGATTTACGACTGGTCGTAACGTTACGAACGCTTTGTGGATCGGACCCGAATTGTAAAGTGGTCCAGATGGAAGATTCAGACCTTGATGAAAATCTTGAATTGCTTCATTTCGGACTTTTGCATTACCCTCAGGGCTGGGTGCAACAGAGGTGCGAGTGAGTTTAGTTTTACCCCGCTTTTAGCAATATTCCAGCAACATCGCGGCAGGGAACACCAGAAATGGGCTTGACACACTGTCCCCATGTGGGGAATCGAATCCAAGTCTTCAGCTCGACAAGCGAACGCTTTAACCACTAGGCTTACTCCACCTCCCTGCAACAGAAGAAATTATTGTTCGGGGACTATTTCACAATGGACTAGCCATGGATCAGTTATTTTGGGACCTAGGCAGATAAAGAACACATGCTGGATCAACACAAAGATCGCAGGTAAATGTTTCCCATTACATCGAAAACAAACAAACCTAATGTTTATATTTGTACCTAAACAAACAGACTGTGACAAAAATTCTGAAGGTGAGCCCACCACTGCCAAAATCAAGCACCAAAATGATACCAAAACAATTTCTAATCCCTAAATTTCTGAAAAAATACACACAGTAAATTGTATTTTTCAGATGCAAAGTTACTCGCTTATGATTAGAATTCGAAAACATAAGACTTTGGTAAAATCAAGGAAACATAATTTAGTAAACCAATTAATATTACCTGAGTCAATATCAGAATATGCAGGAATTGGATGTTGACAAATTCACCAAAGTCACATGTTGTGAAGAAGAATTTGACTTTTATTTATTGGAACTACAATAACTGTAATGCTAGAAAACATATAAATGCAACCTTAAACATATCAGGATTTTACAACAAAATCAAATATATGTATCACCAGTAGTGACGCATGTCCTTCCTGTAACAGTCAATTATCCTTCATCAAAATATTACTTATATCAAATTTCACTTACTTGTCTAGCTCAGGGGGTTATTTACATTTGCCTCTTGCAGATCAATAAACTACACACATAACTGAGGTGGAAAATACATATAAAGGCCCACATTAATTTCTACATCATCATATTTCCTCCTTGGAATTGCGACAACGTCAGTGATTGATTGTTGCTAACATACTGCAACAACATACAAACACTACGTACTATCAGATGGGTACTAATGCTAGTGAGTAAAGAAGTTAGTGGTTTGTACATGTACTTTTACTTGATTTTCTACCAAATATAACGACTGTTACAGGAATGACATAACCGTTACAGCAGGGACAAGAAATGTAACAGGAGTGACATTTTAACCCCAAAACACAGAATACATATACATGCAAACATGAACAAACTTTGGCACATAATGACTTCGGAATGTAAGAGAAAACATATTTACACAGCCTTGTCCTGGTAAAGATATGCAATTACACAGAGGTATTCTTGGCAATTTTTAAGGTGGATGTTACGGGAAGGACCTCCAGGCGTTACTGGGAGGACAATTTAAACCCTAAAAGGCTGATTATTTCAAAATGCAAACATGAACAAACTTTGGCACATAATGACTTTGGAATGTAAGAGAAAACATATTTACACAGCCTTGTCCTAGTAAAGATATGCAATTATGCAGAAGTATTCTTGGCAATTTTTAATGTGGATGTTATGGGAAGGACCTCCAGGCATAGTGTGCACATTCCATATGTAAAACTGTGCATGCAAGAAAGCATTCTTTTTGTTTTATTTGGCACATAACGTGATTGAAATAAAACCATTTTTTTAATGCCTTGGTAGATGCAAATATAATATGCTAGTGATGACGAAACACCACGTACGTGTTAAAGGAAGGACATACAGGTATAGATGTTTTTCACTTACATCCAAATGCAAGTTAATTCTGATTTTATGTCAATGCTATTCTACAGTATTATAAAGTAAACAATCAAAAAATCAAAAATGATGACACATGTGAAAATGGAATACAAAGGTTACCGTATAATATCTCTGCTTATCTACCAGATCCCATTCTAAGAATACAGATTTCAATGATTACTGAAGTACAGGGGTGTTGTTTCTGTCTTTTCAAGTCTGAGCTTTTATCAGAGTTCATGCATAAAGATTCTTCACAGATTCTGTTCCACACACTGTACTGCATATAACCATATATCATTGTCAACTTCAAACAGTGATGAACCAGGAATCTGTGTGGGCTTTGGGATGATAGCAATCACATCACTGTGGTCATACCAGCATCTGTCAAGCAATTTTTGGGCCAGTAGAAGCAGTTGGCAAATATTTTGCTGGTTTTATGCATGCATTCCACCAAAACATCATCAACCCCAGCATCAAGCACTACCTCAGGGTATGGGATGTCATCATATCTTACAATTACATATTTTGCCAATGAGATTTGCAGGTGCTGGAACATCCATTTTGGTTTCTTCTATCAGATTTTCACAGTCTGCCACAGATGGTTCGCATTCACCATCTTCTCTCATTTCTGCACAATCCTTCTCCTGTTTCATGTCAGTGCTGTCCATTTCTGTTTCACCCGCCTGTTTCATGCTATCCATTTCTGTCTTGCCCACCTGTTTCATGCTGTCTATTTCTGTCTTGCCCACCTGTTTCATGCTGTCTGTTTCACATTTCTGTCTTGCCACCTGTTTCATGCTATCCATTTCTGTCTTGCCCACCTGTTTCATGCTGTCCATTTCTGTTTCACCCGCCTGTTTCATGCTATCCATTTCTGTCTTGCCCACCTGTTTCATGCTGTCCATTTCTGTCTTGCCCACCTGTTTCATGCTGTCCATTTCTGTCTTTGTTTCATACTACCCATTTCTGTCTTGCCCACCTGTTTCATACTATCCATTTCTGTCCCAACTGTTTCATTGCCATTTCTGTCATCTGTTTCATGCTGTCCATTTCTGTCTTGCCCACCTGTTTCATGCTGTCCATTTCTGTCTTGCCCACCTGTTTCATGCTGTCCATTTCTGTCTTGCCCAACTGTTTCTTGCTGTCCATTTCTGTCTTGCCCAACTGTTTCATGCTGTCCATTTCTGTCTTGCCCACCTGTTTCATGCTATCCATTTCTGTCTTGCCCAACTGTTTCATGCTGTCTATTTCTGTCTTGCCCACCTGTTTCATGCTGTCCATTTCTGTCTTGCCCACCTGTTTCATGCCTGTTTTCATGCTGTCCATTTCTGTCTTGCCCACCTGTTTCATGCTGTCCATTTCTGTCTTGCCCACCTGTTTCATGCTGTCCATTTCTGTCTTGCCCACCTGTTTCATGCTCTTGCCCACCTGTTTCATGCTCTTGCCCACCTGTTTCATGCTGTCCATTTCTGTCTTGCCCACCTGTTTCATACTATCCATTTCTGTTTCACCCGCCTGTTTCATGCTATCCATTTCTGTCTTGCCCACCTGTTTCATGCTGTCTATTTCTGTCTTGCCAACCTGTTTCATACTATCCATTTGTCTTGCCCAACTGTTTCATGCTGTCCATTTCTGTCTTGCCCACCTTTCTCATTCTATCCATTTGTCTTGCCCACCCGTTTCATGCTATCCATTTCTGTCTTGCCCACCTGTTTCATGCTGTCCATTTCTGTCTTGCCCACCTGATTCATGCTGTCCATTTCTGTCTTGCCCAACTGTTTCATGCTGTCCATTTCTGTCTTGCCCACCTGTTTCATGCTGTCCATTTCTGTCTTGCCCAACTGTTTCATGCTGTCCATTTCTGTCTTGCCCACCTGGGTGCCGTTGTACAAAGCAATCTTAGCGCTAAGGTGACCGTAGCTCCCACACCTTAACATAGACTTAAGGTAGTCTTAGCGCCAAGATTCTTTTGTACAACGGCACCCTGTTTATACTATCCATTTTTCTTGCCCACCTGTTTCATACTATCCATTTCTGTCTTCCCCAACTGTTTCATGCTGTCCATTTCTGTCTTGCCCACCTGTTTCATGCTGTCCATTTCTGTCTTGCCCACCTGTTTCATGCTGTCCATTTCTGTCTTGCCCACCTGTTTCATGCTATCCATTTCTGTCTTGCCCACCAGTTTCATGCTGTCCATTTCTACCCTTTCCATCTGTTTTATGTCAGTGTTGTCCGTGTCCATGTACGTTTCTAGAGTGACTGGCAGAGCTGGTACAAAGTGATTTGGAATCTAGTGTCTTTCATTCATGTCTAATCTTGTACTGGTCCACATGATGTAAATTGGTTTTGAAGAAACAGGGCTGTTCTCTCGAGGTCTTGGCATTGTAGAATTTCATGATATTTGTGTGAAAAATTATGTCATGTTTTCAATGCAACTCAGATTTTGGACCTTTAATTGAATTCAATTATAGTCTTAGTCCTTCCAGTAACAGATATGGTCATTCCTGTAACGGTAAGGATTACCCCTGAGAAATAGAAAGAATAATAATCCATCAACTTCATGACCTTTTAATTGATTACTTTGACATCATAATTAGAATATCTAATCATTATCAGCACCCTATTCATTAATAAACAAAAACTGAATCAAAATAAAATTAAAAGTGTCACTCCTGTAGCAAAACCTGTCCTTCCAGTAACAAATCATCCTGTTACAGGAATGACTGTTACGGGGATGACTCTATTCATGGTAAAACATAAATATTTGACAATTAATGGCCTCCTTATCTTTTGAGGGGAAATGTTGGTCATCTGTATCACTGATGCTACCTGGTAAATGATTCCAGCTTCACAAAAACACAAATGCAGGTGGTTGATGGCCTTTACTGGAAGGACGTTACAAAAATCTACTCCAGAAATTCCTACCATAAATGGGTATTTTCTGGCAAACTGTTCAAGTTCAACTACATTCACCACATGGCACTTGAATAAACAGGAAGTGTTCCATAAGCAGGACAGGAAGTTGTGAAGAAGCCTTGGAGGGACCAATTGTTATTTTGAAATTTACTAATTTGTTATGGGAAGGACATGTTTCTTAAGGCCATGAACAAATATGTTTATTTTCATGATGTATCAAATACTTTTGAACAAGTTTAGTATTTCAAAACAAAGTTTAGGAATTTATAGGGCATTTGCACAAATTTAATGATTTTTTTAATGCAATATGTTGATTTGGGGCAATGAGTATAAGCAAAGGGGTCAACCTTGGACAGGCCCAAATGTGCATTTTACCTTGATGATATGGCCTATAAAAAGTAAAATTGAGTAAATATTATTTGAAAACTATATTACATGTGTAGAATGTGTCCCTAAAAATATAATGAGACAAAATTTTGGAATTTAATAAACAATGGAAAAGGCTATGTAATCCGGACAAACATTCCTGCATATTCTGATATTGACTCACCTACAAAAAATATTTAAAACATCACACCCAAACATTCACATTATTTAAAAGCAACCATACCAGTTCCAATTTTTAGTATAAGAGCTAGCCCCTTTGAATCCAGGTTGAATCCTGGTTTGAAATGATCTCAGCAATCTTGTACTGGTGTCGAGTTCATGACTAAGTTGATCATGTCAGACTGAGCTGATTAGTGTCATCCCATCGATGAGTGAGTGAGTTAGTTTAGTTTTACACCGCACTCAGCAATATTCCAGTTTCATGATGGCCGTCTGTAAATAATCGAGTCTGGCCCAGACAATCCAGTGATCTACACAAACAGGATACTATTGTGTCAATAAAGTAAGCGTTCCTGACAACCGGATCCGTTAGTCGCCTCTAACATTTATTTCCCACGGTCTCAATTCATGACTACAGCCTAAAACACTCACTTAATTTAAAACAAGGTCCTTGTGTGCATGAAAAATACTAGCATATGTTTTGGTAAGAAGAAAGTGAATCCTGGAAACCTATCTTTGTGCTATGCACTGGTGTCCAAAGTCTCACCTGATAAAGAAATAACAAAACCTTGAAAAAATGCAAGCCCTTTTTATTTGAACAGTTTGGGCTTGTGGTATTCCTTTTTACAATTGTATACATAGAGCATGCAAACAGCAAAGGCAAACTAAATCACAAATGATATTGTAACCATGGTAACAAGCACTTTTAACATCCAAGCTCAGTAGAGCTATACTTTCCTGAAATATACATCTCAAACTGGTCATAAAAAGTTCCATTAGGTGTGAACTGAACAGAAACAACAATACAAAGGACAAGTCCATTTAGCTTGCTAAAGGATGTCAATGAAAATAAAATGTTGCATAAGGCCGATATTCCCAGCACAGGTGTGGGTCAGGGCCCAATCCACAAAACAATCCAAGCACTATGACTGTCCCAAGTCAGTGTAACACTATGTAATGGGTGTGATCATGGTCTTAGCTCTAAGATCCCTTTGAGAAATAGGGCCCAGGACAGGGTTTAGCGTAGTTTGCGCCTGCTATGTACATACCAACAAGTGAATATCAACTAACTGTGTTCACCAAAGCATCAAACTCTGCAAGATGTGCGAGTGTGTATGTGTCAATGCCTGAAGACTCAGGCATACCACAAAAGCTGTTGCCAAGTCAATGTCGGACTCAATATCACAATGGGTGCTGGTAAACAGGTATTTTTTTTTCTGTTCAGGAAGGAATTAACAGCTGTTAGGCCAGACTTAAAATTTCTTGGTTAACAGACTTATTAAAATATACTTGATGTGGGACAAAAGGGCCTTTCAGAGTGGCTTCATTATTCAAAATCTATTTTGATATTGCAGTGTGAGCAGCTTTTGAAAGCCCTTGTTAGCCTTGAAATCTTGTGCTATATATTTCATATATGCACACTATTTGAATAGTGAATACAATGTAAATTTTACATTCAGCAAAATGCAAACAATGGTGCCTTCCAGGATACCTTTTCACTTTTAATTTCGAGTTGGCTAAATCCATAAACAAATTCTTGCTCTAACATAACGCCTAATCGTGTTCCAGTGCAAAGCAGCAGCTATATTTCCAGATGCATCTGCGGTATGAAGTCTTGTATCTGCCATTGAGAAAGTCAGTGGAGGATGACAGGCAAGTTATAGTAGTCTATGAAAATTTCCCAAGTGTAAAATCTGCATACTGTAGTTATTGCATTAAACAGTCCAAAAGTAGTTGTTGTAAACCATAATTAAGATTTTGTTAGATAACATACAAAAAATCTGTATTAAAAGGTGTTCTTTGATCTAATGACCCCCAAATACAGCTTTGAAAGTACTGAAATATTTTCACTCCGATACGTGTATTCCTTGGTAACCCAGGAATATTCTGTAAAAGCATCTTAGAAACTTACTGATGGCAACAACGAAATTTCTGAAGGCATCTTAGGGATTTCAGGGCTTTTATAGTTCTAAATATATTACAGCTTTTATACCCTACTGAGGAATCACTGTCAGATCCAGTATCTGCAACAATTCTACACCAACCAACCGAACCCACCCCTCCTTTTTCAGATGCCCAATATTTTTAGGACATGTGTATTATGCACACTCGTTTTCAAAATCCTTGACATTCTCTGTGAATGTTCCACATACTGACTTTACATATATTTGAATAATTCTACTTTGCACCCCCAATGTCGAAGACTGAACATTCCAAGCATATGCTTGAAAAGATGTTCACTAATACTAAACACCCAAAAATATGTATAAAACCTTCAGCATTCTGAAATGTTTTCAAACCTAAAAATCTTAAATAAATAAAGACAAAATCAAACAGATCTGTCTGCTTTATTTGGCATGCATGTATCTCAAACTGATGTGAACATAACCAGTCTTAGTACACATGACTTATTTACTATTAACTACTAAATGATGCATTATGTGGTCCAGTTCAAGCATGTGTGAGATCTGTAGAAACATGGTATGGCTTGCCATACAGGACTTCGAGTTTAAGCATTTTTGTAGTTTAAATGCAGCGTATTTATCTACCAGTGCAAACCTGAACAACCTCAGCCTCTAATTAAATATTGGCTTGCTTTTCATGTACATGTACCCAATAAGACACCTTGAGATAGACTAAAATGAATATCCAACAATGCTAAATAGAAAGTGGTCCAATGTAACATATCTTATATTTGGGATTACACTTTCTGAGTTCGGTACAGATTCAGGTACTTCAGGTTGAGTCCTGTCCTGATTCGATCCCACTCTGAGTCAGGCACCTAATCGCCAGCACACAAAATCGATCTAACTTCCACTGTTGGGCTTCGTGGAAGCCGAGGTGGCTGTTTGGGTTAGATTGCCGACTTAATGTGCCTTAGGTGCCTGACTCTGAGAGTGTGGACTTGAATCTCGGACGGGACTCAACCAAAAAGTGTCCTGAATCTCATATTAGTGATAAACAGACTTAACAGCAAGAGCTCTGTTTGATGTTCTTGTATTCAAGAAAGCCATGAAGGACATTCAGGTGGAAAATCTGCCCGTGTACAATATCTCAAAACTGCTACCCATGTACATGCACGTCCAGGTTCCCAAATATCTGTTTCCTAGGTACCACTATGTCAAATCAGTATTTATACAACTTGCTTAATTTTTTCAGTGACATAGATAATCTATTAAAACAACAATAGACTTTGAAACAATATGAACATGAACATACAAAGGAATACAATGACTGGTTAAGGACAGACCTCGAGGTCATGTTGGGGGTCCACAGGTCCCTTCAGATACAAACTAATGCTTTACTAAACCAGGACTAATTTTTTTAGAAAACTAGTCCTTTCGGATTTCCACTAGTCACGGGCCAGCATCTATCAAACTAAATGACAGTTTCACGAGAGAACCTGTTCACACCAAGCATGGACTATAACACTACCCTGTGGATGAACAATCTGTAAACTCCAAAACAAAGACTAGCATCGGAGATACATCAACCAAAACATCTGTCTATGTTAAAATGGAAATTAATTGGTCACTGCTTTACAAAGGACTCCTCTCTAAATCTATAATGTTGGAATGACTTTAACTGCTATATACTGTTTTACCTTATGAACCAGTGTTATATGTATATGTGAGCGAATCGTCAATAGTGATGTTAGATAAGTTGATGGAATGCTGTAAAGACTGTATAAAATTGGTTGTTGCATAAATATCACATGTAGTTTATTAGTTAGTAAAAAATCTGCTTTCTTGATAAAAGTCTGTGCCCACAAGCCATGAAGGGAGTACACCGTACTCAGAAATGTTTCACAGACTTTGCCGCAGAATTGTTTTATGTCACTTGCTATAGAATTGTTTAACGGCCCTTGCCGTAGACTTGTTTTATGTCACTGGCCATTTGCCAGAGAAATGTCTAAAACAAATGAGGATCTGTTTTCAGATATTTTACTCCCACCCTCTACAAGTTCCTAACATAGTGAGAGGTGTGTCTTGTAATTCAAGACAAGCTGTAGAAAAAAGCTGGCTTAATCATAAATACACTTTTTCAAAAAATGAAATCAAACTCCAATTCCATGAAAGCATGGCAATTGCATCATATACAAACTGAAGTAAATGTTTGGAAGCGTAGATTGTACTGTATTTAAAAAATAGTTGTCATTTTTTCTGTCTTCACAAAAAGCGCAGCAGAGATTCAAACAAATGCTGAATAGGCATATGAAAAAAGGAACAGTCTTTGGTTCTCAGATTACTCTTAAGTTCTGTCAATTTATACAATGCAAAAGCCATAGCCTAATGCATTCAACTGCGTATCTTCTACAGTTAATGGTGTAATGACATGTCGAAACAGGTTCACATCAAGACAAGTTTCACAATATGAGACATCTATTTCTATTTCCATTGGCAGTGTCACAATTCCAGAAAAAGAATTAAAGAAAGTCCTAAATATCTGGGCAGTTCATAAGACTGAAATGGGTGACAAGACCAAAATAGAAATATGTTTGTATAACAATATTATCTTAAGTTGGGAGTCACTTAGTCTTAGACAAAGAAACATGCGAACATGAGTTTGAAAGCAACCCTACATCGACTTAGTAAATATATATCACATATCCCCTGATTCTTAAATCCTCCTAAGACTTATTCTTTTTTAACGTTTCTTGCGGTCCAAGCCTGCTCGATATTCAGTCCTTCACAAAAGGTGAAGGTCGGACTTAAGTCCCAATAACTACCTTTTTCTTATGGACAGAAACTCAGCGGCAAAATGTACAAAACTGTTCAGGACCTAAACTATAAAACTGAGCAGTGAAATTCATAAAACATGTTCAACTTCCAAAGAGAAATCATTCTAATGGGCTGTATACAGAGATTCATTCGCAAACCAGCCTCCAAGTCAGAAGTCGCTAAGTAAAAATCATCATATTGTGTGCAAGGCTCAGGGCTGTGAACTGAGACCAAGTGTTCTAGATGGTAAGCAGTCAGCAGTAGCAACTCAAAGACTAATTAGACCAGATATAATCACAGAGTCAGACAGTGGTACAACTGGATTACCAGGAACTTTATGACTGTACAGTCTAGCTGTTTTAGCTCTGGAATGAATCCCTGAAGATCCAGTTCCTGTATTAACAATCAAAGGATGAACAAGATCACTGTCCAGTGGAACTTTCTGTGCCAAGAACCCTTTATTTATTCACCAAAAGTTCTTCAGAGATATTTCCATGTGACATTTTGTCATAATATATGGTCTATTGAAAGGTACCAAACCAATTTAGAGTTTGCTTGACTCAGGGTTCTAGTGGTTAAAGTCACAGACTGGAGTAATATCCTTTTTACATGGAGAGATTCCAGATAGACTTGTTTTAAAATTTACAGGGTCTGAACCAGCAAGGTTTCACAGTATACAAATGTACATCTTTGAAACAAGACAAACAAAAAGACTGGTACATCATCCATAGCAAGCAAACAGTATCACATTTTTTACAGTTTTTTTTACTCCAACCATAAACTTGTCAACAAAATACAGCAAGACAAGCTTGACAAAAGATGACTGACTGGTACTAACCATCTCTGAATGATGGGTATGTTTGGACCACCAGGTAGACTTGCATACATGTACAGTTTGTCATAATATTAACATAGTGTCTACTACAACAGTGCTCCGTATCAAGTCTCTAGAACCGTGTACAACACATACATGCTTTCTCTAGTCCACCTCAAACAGAAATATGCCATGAACATCTTCACCAACCAAAACAATTCACTGAATAACCAAACGGAATTCAGGAAATGGTTCCAAATGAGACAGTTAGGAATATTACACTTGAAGATCCAGATTCCATTTGACTGGAAAATTACATTTTAGGGAGAAATGGATTTTCAAGTAAAAAAAAAGATTTCATTAATCACAAAACAAAATGTGAATTGGGCCAACGTCCCAAAGATTCATAGGTCTGTTACTGCAGAATGAGATCTTGGTGCTGCTATCGGCAGCTTGGCTTTGAGGTGGACACAAGTCATAACACAAGTGGTGCCTGGGTGGCTATGAATACAGATGCATAATGCTTGCTTCATGGAGTTGCATTGTAGAGGATGAACATTATATATACATATGGATCAATGAGGAGTCCAGACAGACGATGATGAGTTATGCTGCAACTCTATCCTAGGTTGGTCTGCCAGGAGCATCACGGACAATGGATGAATCAGGGCTGCTTCGGTGTCGTAGGAAGAGTATGCAGTTCATTCAACGCAAAGGCCTCTAACATAAAACATGAGAAGCATCTGTATCTGAGTTCAGGCATCCTAAATCCAATGAATTCAACAATTAACGGTCTCTGTAAACTTGAAATGCACAACCTTCACTATGGACGTCTGAAGACAGCGAACAAGTAACAAACATGGAACAAGTGTGGTGGCCGGTTTCTCTAAGGTACTGTGTCTGGGTTAGCACTGATGATGTACAGGCTGGCAGAACTATGATGAGGATGAGGACTGGTGATGGATGGCCCCGCGTGCTGTTCAAGCTGTTACTGATGATCATATGACACATCCAACTATCATCGTGGACACTTATGATGATGATGACAGGTTATTATGATTACAACAGCCCACTATCTGCAACAATAGATTTCCATTGACAATAATATTTCCAACAGCCTGTTTGTTTGAACAGATCCACCATCAATTCAAATCAATCCACACTATTTCATCAAGAAACGTCACCAATAGGCAGTTCTTGAGAGGGCTTCTGCAAGAACTCATCTTTGTCTCTGTCAACAACCTCTGTTCAGGGGAACTTCAAGCTTCATTCAGGCAGAACCATGAAAACAATGACACATCCCATGGACTATCTCAATATGCAAGAGTAATATGCATCATAAGCCTCTGGAAAGCCGTCCTTATTCACATGGATCCAGGTAGAAGTCCCAACCAGCCCCAGAGTCGATTCAAACAAACAGGCACTATACGAGGAGTCAATGATGCAGTACAGCAATGCACGGTATCACTAGTGATGGTGTTGTACATATGTCAGTAGACTGGCGTGGTGAGAGACAGCAAGTGATGGTTACATGCTATATAGTCTGCACAAACACAGCTAAACAAGATCGTAGCTTCCTTGCCTGGTCATGTGGCAGTCAGGTGAACACCCAGTTACTGATGGGGGCGGGCGGCGGGCAGGAGGGAGGGAGGATGGGGAGGGGAAGGGGGGACTCCAGGTCAGGAGTGCAGCCATGGGTGAGTTAAAGAATCCTCAGCAGTAGCACGTTGGTCCGGGTCAAATTCTAACATTGGAAGGAGAAAATCAGCAAATTCATTTGCTTCTTGTGGGTCCCATTCATATTTCTCGGTTAACACATCAAACAACTGCCATGGCTTCAATTTGGTTATATGTCTCAGCTCACCTGGAACAGATAAAAATAGGGTATCGGTCATGTTTCAACAGTTTCGTGGGATCAATCCCCAAAAAGTGCTAGAATTTGTACTTTACTAAGAAAGACTAATCCCAAATATAACATTTGTTACATTTACCACTTTCTAAAAATGGCTTTGTTTAATCATAATATACTTAAAGGTCACATGCAACATAAAACACAACTTTGCAGATTCTGATACCTTTCGGTATGGACATACAGTAATAAAGTAACAAAAATGCAAATTCAACTTTTAAAGTTGAAAAATTACTCATGAAAAAACCCCGCAACATAGGACTTCAAATGATTCACTAAATTCACCCCAGCTGAGGTGAAAAGTGGATTCCACAGCTGTGCTGCGCTGCACTGCACTGCGCTGCGCTCATGGTGCATGCGCAGTGAATAGACTCGCGTAGCTTGAAGCGGGGATTCCCGGATTATAAGGTCGTGAGCAGAAGTAGTCTAATCTTGGTTGTGTACACAAACAACAAATAGTAAATAATCTACTCGTTACATAAAAGAACCTTGTTAAGGATCTAGATCTACTCATCTTTGTGTCAATCAGTGAAGCATTCGACATTTCAAGACGGAAAACCTTCGCTGGGGGTGAGTACTCGGAGTAGGCTTTGAATCATGTGAGCTGTTTTTGTAATGTTTTGATTTTTGTTGATATTTCACAGGCGCAAGCTTTTTATATGTTTTGACAGTAGATTACCGATTTAACTGTTTATATAATTTCATTTGGCTTTCACCACACGTTCTTCTTACGGAGTCACTTTCTCAGTTCGATACTTAAAAGCAACGTCATTATTTAGCATTGTCAGAATTTCTAACTGTGATATAGATATGCCTCTGTCACAAACAAAACTCAATGTCTATTTTATTGACACCAATGTGTCTGCCTGCCTGTCTGCTAATGACAATATGCAATACACAAGTTCGATCACTGACCTCATGCAATTTGAACTTAACACACTATAAACAAAACACATTGATTTATGGCTCGTGCACCCAAGTTCTGTCACATTATGTAATTACACAGACAGGCTAGTGTGATACTTGTACACATGACATGTTATGATGTCTGTTGATTGCAAAATGTTATACACAAAAAATGAGCATGTATTTACAATACACACACACACAAAGCTCTCAGTATATTGGCAAATGAACCAGCAACTGAAAGTCTTCGTTACATTTAAGTGCACGCCCACCTGCTCTGACTGGGTTCGGTATCCCGGGTGCTTCGTTTCTAGAGAAGTAAACCCAGGTACAAAATATTGCACTTTTGATTTGCGATTGTACTCTTATAATTTTGTTTATTTGTTTTTACATAATCAGTAATGTATATTATATGTCACGAATAAGTGATAATTGTGTTTTAATTATATTTTGGGGGTTGCATGTGATCTTTAAGTTAGTTATTTATTGTACAGCTTACCATAGCAAGTAAATTTACAGATGTGCATGAATATCTCAACGCTGACCTTCACCTTGTGCCAACAATCATGTAACTCAACTGGATGACAACACCAGCCATTAAATTTTATTGAGCAATTAAATTTGTCCGATTTACTAACAGACAAAACAGAAACTGTGCATATCAAACAAGTTTACCTGTACACAAAATAGATCATGTTTATTTGGTGGAACATTTGGTAGTATTTTGTATCATGTTATATAACCTTCGCCTTGGGTACTGTATCAACATTTGAACGTTTAACTGGGCTTGAGCTTATGTGCTGGGTATGTTGAGTGAGTTTAGCTTTACTCCACTTTTAGCAATATTAAAGGTGGGGGGAGACCAGAAACGGGCTTCTCACTTTGGAGTGGAACTTGGCCATATTGAAAGAAAACTGACAGTTGAGGAAGTTTGAATTTTGCCAAAAATTCATGGTTTGTGGAGAAGTGTTTTTGAAATATATACAGTCAAATCCCGATGAGTCGAATCGCTGGGGACCAAGTAATAAATTCGACTTATCGATGTATTCGAGACATAGGTATGTCTATGAGGGTAGAAAAAATGATGATCCAGTCCTAATTACTCCACCTAAGCATGTGTTTATCTAATGATTTCCATATCACTAATAGGGACACCTTATCAGTTCCAGTCTGATTAGCACAGACTGTGATTTCCGTAAAATCACTAATCTGCCTTTTGAACTCACCCGTCAATGGCGGAAAGGTGTGAGTCGCGCTGGTTTGTTAATTGGATCAGTTTGCTACACCAATCAACTTCTCATTGACTGACTTCGGCTTATGTATACAAGATTGCTGTTGTTTGAATCTCATGGGACCAAATTTCCTTCTTGAGTCATTGTGTGTATTTATAAGACGAATTCGTGTAACCGGTATTCAAATGATGACAATTATAACAGGGAATGGTCGGGACCGATAGGTACTTCGAGTTATGCATAATATTCGAGACTTATCGGGATTTGACTGTAATTCCAGAATTTGGATGTTATCATGAGGAACCAGGAAAAATCTAGCTACCTGACAATCACAAATGCTCTAGCAGAAACAGGAGCTGTGCCAATGGTGTTTTGTTGTGCAGCTACCATGTTGCTTTTGTGGCATTTCGGATTTGAGGAAGCCATTAAGCCAGACAATATATTCCCCAGGGAGCTTCAGAGCTTACATAATATATGGCCTAGACAGTGAAATGTTTCAGAAAATAACCAAACTATGAGCATGATATATGGCAAATTGCAAGGGTTTCTATATAAACAGCCCAAGGTAAAGGTCATCAGGAAACACCCCTTTGAAAAGAAGTCCCACCCTTCTCCGATTTTCTACAGTTATCGAAAACTAGCATCCAATCTTGATTTCAAGTCAGCCAATCAGGATCATGGAAAAGACGACAACACACACACTTGTAATTATATACATATAATAAAAACTCTCTCTATGAAAATATCAGTTTCGGAAACAACGTAGACTTTTAGACCCATGGATCAACAATAAGACAGTAATGACTATCAATATCTACTGATTATTTCAAGTGGCCAAGAACTTTTAGCACATGGCAGACTCACCTCTCCTATTGAAATACTCCCTGGAGTATTTTCCTGATAGTGCTATATGCCTGGGAATGGGACCAAGGAGCTCTATGACATGGGCCAGGTGGTCCTCATCGCGGGTGTAGCCTTCCCCTGAGTGGGGCTCGAATAAATAATCACCAGTTGCAAGTTCAAATGCCTGCAGAAAGAAGTAATTCATATAAAACATCACATGCAGCACTTTCAGAAACCAAGCAAATCATGAAGACATTATTTCATATTTCATTTTTTAAATTTCAAGTGAGTCTTATGAAATCTTGTGATTACTATAAAGGCAAACAACTAACTGATCAATTCAGTGATCAACATCATGAGCATCGAACAACATAATTGGGATGCAAGGACATGTGGTCAACTGAGTAAGCAAGCCTGACCACTGATCCCATTAGTCACCTCTAACAAGAAGCATGGGTGGACGAATTCTTACCCAAAATAGTTAAAATAGTTGGACAAAAAATAGTTAGGGATACATGAAATGTTTGATATAATGAATAATGATCTATTCATTCATTGACACACTGATGACGTATCAATCATTAAAATACCAATATCCCTAACTTATGTTGTCCAACATAGTAGATAATTTGAGTTTGGTGGATAGATTTCTTAAGTTGTTTGGGCTTTTTTATTTTAAATATGGAGATGAGTTAAAAATTTAACTCAGTTTGAAATTTGAGTAAAAACTTTAGTTTGTTTCGAGAAATCAAGGCCATGGTTACATTCCTTTCTGCAAAGTTCAAGAATCAAGCTTGAGGTGAGTAGTGTCAGTTTTTTCAGATAACATGTCGTCCTGGACCAACTGGGGTGAGATCCTTACCATACATGCTGTACTCCATATATCAGCAGGAGTGCCATAGCCTGCCCCCACCAACACCTCTAGACAGCGGTACTGCCTGGTCTGGATGTCCTCAGTGAAGTGGTGATACTGAAACATCAAGTACAAACTGTCAATGTCTGGCGTTTGACTCAACTACATTCCAGTTCTGTGACTGATGGGAATGATTATCACTGTTAGGCAAAATACATATATACATACATTCAAAGATTTATATAGTGGTAATGTCCAGTGCTGCTCAAAATCCCTTCAAAGTACTTGAGTCACTGGTTAGTTACAGTATGAGAGTCTGTAATAGTACGTGTTTTGTGTTGACTCAAATGTACACAAATGGGTCTAACACCATCAACCAAGTAACTAGTGGTGTGACGATTCATCAATCCATGGGCCGACGATACAGGGAATCGATACAAAGTTTTACATTGTCGTATATCCCGAGAGGATACTTCAAATGGGCAACGATACATCGATATTTAAATTGGAATATTGCCCAATCGCGGTGTCTGTCAAGAAGAAAGACTCACTTTTGTTTGATGATTAAAATATTTGCTTCATAAGTAAACATTTTCTTGGAAATTCTTGCATCAAGAACTGTGTCAGACATAGCGCTCACATGTTATTATCATTCACACAGGCCGTGTATAAACTTAATTATCTCGTTTCCGAATGAACATTGAAAAACGCTGGCAGAATTTGACGAAATACTTTAAAATGGTTTTGTTTTGATATTCAGGTGTTTCATAGTTGGTGTTAGAATAAAATATTTTAGTAGCGTGATGCGTATCATATCGCCACCCTTACATCGGGATTCGTATCGTATCGCAGCATCAACACACGATACTTTGGCAATATATCGTCATGACTAAAATATTAGCATTGTGATGTATCATATCGCAGGTTGTATGCCAATACCAGCACTACCAATTACTGAGCCTGACCTCCAGGGACCCAATCCACAGAGTGTTCATAGCGTTATGAGCATTGTAGTGCTGCAAACACTTTGTAGATTGGGACCCTTGATCCATCCGATCCTCTGTTACAACCAGTACAAAATGTTGAGGAGCAAATCTATCTTGGTGTCCCCCATGTGCTCAATGAGCGGCTTTTCAACACTGACATAACGTCATAAATGCATACCAGGTGAAACACATTGAGGATATTAATCTGAGTGTCTTAAGGACACATGAATATGTCCAGTGTATCCAGGCAGGGTTAAGGGACATAACTCTGCACTGAGTGCATTGATGACATGGGCCACCTATATCCCAGAGCCCACTTGCACAAAGTCATCTCACATTTCCAAACCATCTACCTGTACCACACCTGAATCAGTCAACGATCCCCTAATCCATCTGGTCACATCTTACAACCAGCATAGGTTGTTGGGACACCTACATTAACCCAGAACCCCCACTTAGTGTCTCAATTCCCTAGTGAACACTGATTTATGACACCACTGTGGTCAGACACACTGCAGATTTATCCCGACAATTTGCAAGCAGCCATGTCCCTAACAGGCAAACCTGTAGTACATAGATGTGATCAAGAATGACTTGTGTTATGTTGTCTTATTTGGTGTCTGCAGAATTCCATTTCTGCCAAAACTCTAGTCTGTACCAGATTTTTGTTTGTGTTGTTTGTTGTCTGCTCTATACCAGATAAAAGACATCTGCCAATTCTCTTGTCTGTACCCCACAAGACAAATTACTGACATAAGCACTGATCTATGCCACCGAGACATGATGAAATGCATCAACCAAATCAGTAAGCCTGATGGCCAGGCCCCGATTTCTCGAACCAAACTTAAGTCTGAGTTTTGACTTAAGTTAGAGTTTTTACTCAAATTTGAGAAAATGCATTTCCCAGAATGAACTAAAATCGATAATAAACTCAAACATAGTTGACAATTTGAGTTTGGTGGATAGATTACTTAAGATGTTTCGGCTCTTTTATTTAAAAAATGCAGTTGAGGGTAAAATTCAGCTGTTTCAAATTGTCAAACTCAGTTTGAAATTTGAGTAAAACTTAAGTTTGTTTGGAGAAATCGGGGCCAGATCCCATCAGTCTCCGCCTCAGTCAATAGGTATAGGTTGATGAAGCCAATTTTAAGCCAGATCTTTATGGGTACAGAAAACACTGGCCAGACAAGAAATGGTCATTACATTTCCTGGTGGTCTCTATCTTAATTCTTCCCATAACAAGCAATTAAACACAACAATATTCAAGCTCAAGGTCTACAGCTTTTCTCCTCCCTGGAACTCAGTTGTACCCTACTAGTTTTCAAAGGCGTCAATTGAGATAATGAAAAACCTCCACAAATCCCACATAGCCACTTAGCTAGCTATTGCTTTACAAATCAAAATTCTTGGCTTAAAATTTAATCCATAAAGTCATACTGCTTTTTAATGAGCCAAACCCATTACCATCCGTACAGGAACGATGAAAGAAGACTCAACTTCAAGCAATTCAAGTCAGGACCCAACGGATTGCTTATTGTGAGGAGCTATTTATCATTCAAATAAACTGCAATAACAGTTCTTGGAGGCATTTGGATCACTGATTGAAGTGGCGAGTAATATGCAATCAAAACAAGCACAATAAATTATGGCCTAGCAATTTAAGTTTAGTTGCCAAACATGCAAAACATTGTTGACAACTGACATTAAGACTGCATTTGTTTCCCAAATGTCACGACTTTGAGGTCAATGCTTTATGTTGTATAAAAACCAGTAAAGAACTGAATTAGAATTGGTCCTCAGTTGCTGAAGACCAATTCTCTACCAGATCTTCACGGGTCTGTGGTAATATGGGCAAGATACAGCATGACTAATCCAGAACCCCTATTGCTTACCGTCCAACACGCATTTCCCAAATCAGCTATCTTCACAGGTATATCACAGACCTCCCTAACTGGATCAGGTCTGTCTACACTGTTGGCTTTTTCAACTGAAAACAATGTAAGTGAACAATTAATTGAAGCATTTATAACATTTGTATGTGGAATATCATACAATTACATACCACTTGTAAAAGAATTTTCATTCACGAACCATGCAAACACAAGGAAAAGTATTACTGGGAAGAGTGTGTGAGCATGGTTTTGCGCCGCTTTTAGCATTATTCCAGCAATATAACGGCGTGGGACACCAGAAATGGGCTTCACACATTGCACCCATGCTGGGAATCTAACTCAGGTCTTCGGTGAGACGAGCAAACGCTATAACCACAAGGCACCTCACCGCCCCTTACTGGGAAGTGGGTAGAACAGCTCAAGGGAGAATTAGTTCCAAATATTTGTTCAACAGTGTTTCAGTCACAGTGTCTGAAATGTGGGAAAAAGCCCAATGTCTGAAAAGTGACATGAGTATGGTACTAACAGACCATGATTGTTGCATGAATCTTTCAACTGATCCAAACCAATGCTCCCATGGAGAGAGTGAGTGAGTGAGTGAGTGAGTTTAGTTTTACGCTGCATGCAGCAATATTCCAGCTATATGGCGTCAGTCTGTAAATAATCGAGTCTGGACCAGACAATCTAGTGATCAACAGCATGAGTATCGATCTACGCACAGAGCTACAGAGCTTTTGGGGTCATTGAGTTATGTACTCGCTTGTGCTCATCTCAATTGGGTATCCTAATTTTCCTTTGAATAACCAAATAAATTGTACCCACCTCACTCAAACTCAATTGGGTATTTTGTCATTTTCCATTAATTGTAAAAATATAATGACATGTAAATGTTATTTATATTGGATCTGTAATATGAGAAACTATAAGAAAGACCGCAGGTTGCCTAGTTCATGTGATGAAATAGAACCTATCAATGTATCTCAGTTATTTTATCTATGCACCGGTACGCAAACAAAGATTTGACATTTTTGTGTGTAAGTATGTAAGATCAAATATATTGAGTATTTACAAAAATTCAAGCGTACTTGTACGCAACAGACTTGGTAAGAATTGAGTTTTCACATAAATGTTTGCGTAATTTACGCAGATACGCAGCTTATCTGTACCTCTGACGCAATTGGGATACGATGACGTGTCAACCAAGTCAGCGAGCCTGACCACCCGACCCTTTTAGTTGCCTCTTACGAAAAGCATGGATTACTGAAGATTGATTCTAACCCCAATAGTCACGGGTCCCATGCAGAGAGGGCTGTGGGGTAGCCAAGTGGTCATAGCTTTTGCTCATGCCGTAGTGACCTAGGTTCGATTCCCAACATTGGTAAAATATGTGATATCCATTTTGGTGTCTGCCGTGGTATTACTAGAATATTGCTGTTTCAGTTCTCAACCCTGATGAGGCATCCAATTTAACTACCCATATCCTTAAAAAACAAATTACCAACAAATAACTAACAAATTCATGAACACAGATCTAAGAAATTTGAAGTTAAAACTCTTCAGAATAATGCTCCTCAGCAACACAGGTATACTGCTCCGTTCAGAATGACCTCCACTGTGGCACAAGCATATATCCGCAGCGAAAGCACTGGCACTACCACACATGATAACACACACCACACCACAGACCAGCCACTGACCGGTCAAATTGTTTGAATTGTTGTCTGGTCCCTCCTGGGAAGAGGCTTCTGCCTGGGGTTTATCCTCAGCAGAGCACCCCCTCGGACTGACTGTGTTCCATGTCGTTCTCGACAGGGGGTGTCTCCGGCTCACAGTTCTGCACATTTTTATTCATGTCCATCTCCTCCGTCGTCGTCCCCCCTCCTCCGCTGACTCCTCCTCCTGCGTCGTGGCCGTTGCAGATCGGTTGACAATTTTCCTTCGTCTCATCGTCCGTGACGTTCAGCTTGGCAATTGCTGTGATCTGGCTCTCACTGGAAGAGACCTTGCCCAGGTCATTCTGTGACACAGTCTCAATCACTGGACACTCGGAACTCATCTCTACTTCATCTGTGGAATTTGTTGTAGTCTTTGGCTGGTCCATGTCTGAAAGATAGCACACTGTTAGAAAGATAAAGAAAACTGGGGTTCTTCACTTTGGCTGCGAATATATTGAACAAAGCAACCATAGCCCTACAATGTCTGCAAGCCTATGTTACTATCAATTTGGTGCTAAGATCCATTCAATCAACGGTACCCAAGTCACAAATGAAGCAGAGACAGGAGTGAGCAAGTTTAGTTTTATGCCACACTCAGCAATATTCCAGCTATCAATTCTAATCCTGATCTTCACGGTCAGCAGAGTCAAGAACATTAGTTGTAGAGAATAGGTGGATGTGTGACTGTTCAACAAGATTGGCTCCCAAGAGCTTCTAGGGATTAAGCCTTGCCCCACATGCTACATGTGGAGTCTCCCGAGGAAAGTGACTGTTTGAATTGAACCTGTAAATCAAGCAGTGAATGGGTACCCAGTAGGATGAAATGATAATGCAACGAACTTTCTAGCACGGCATAGACAGTTGTATACTCCCAAGGAAGCTGAGAAAGAACTTCAGGTGTACACTCCATGGCAATAATAAACTGAAGTGCCACTAAGCAGCTGTTCAAGTTTGAAGTAAGGAGCACCATGTTTAATAGATACACATTATTATAATCGTTCAACTTGAACCTACCAGCTGAATTATTATTTTCTTGTTCCTCCATGTTCTCCTCGGTCTTGACACTGTTGTCCGTGTTGGTGGTAGTGGTATCGGTGTCAGCGTTGTCTACTACGATTGGTTCGTTGTTGTCTTGCGGTGGGCTGTCCCTGTTGTTCTCAGCATCTCCTGCCAATTCCTGTAGGCTGCCGGTGCTCTCACTTGGGGTTGGCAAACTCCCCATCTCACCCAGCTGCTGGAGGCTACTGGAGCTCTCACTGTTGGTCAGTGTGCCCCCTTCTTCCTGGTTCTCAGGGGGCTGCAAGAACAGGATTGGAACATATAATCTGAGGTCAGATTAATAACAAAACTGTGACAAAGATGTACAACTTTGTTACTGGTATGCTGCAATACATTTTTCAAACAACAAAAAAAACAAAACATTTTGATTGGTGTATCTATCAGTCTGGAAACAGTCTTTTACAGACTACACTACCCACCCTTGCTTCCAGGAGTTACAAAGAGCATATTAAAAAGGGCATATAAGGTACTGTCAGAATCATCAACTCGGTGCTCTCAATGAATCACAAGCATACATCTTGGCAGCTAAGGGATGCTACTCCACCAGGAGATGCACCACCAGGTTTTGCTCCAACATCAGCCAAAAAATGGTGTTCTATAAAATGGTTTGCCATGACCATCACAAGTCCAAGAAAGTGCAGGACCCTGTTCTAGAAGGCAATTACCTGGCTATGTTAGTGTTTGTTTGTACTTCAATCAGAAGTATCAAACCTGTATGGCAACAGTCTGCAAATAATCAATTCTGGACCAGGCCATCCAGTGTGTAGGACAGGGACCTTAAAGCCTCAAGAGTCTCAAGACACTACTTCTGTGTTACAGCCCAAAAGTCATTGATAAAGAGTTACAAATTCTGTCATTCAAAGAATGCTTTGTAGAATTGTGTTCAGATGGTCAACCATTATGTTCGTCCTACAAGTACTACTGTGTCCGTCGCCAAAGTTGTTACCTGGGGTGGTGTTTCTAATTCCTGGATCTGTTGCATCTGCATCTCCAACAGCTGTTGTTGTTTCTTCATTTTCTTTTTCAGCTTCTTCTTTTTGTTCTTTGACATCTTACTTGGATCCTGGGGCTTTTCTTTTGGGGCTGTGCTGACTGAAAGTATGACCATTATGGTTCAGAGAAATACACCGTCAAAATCCAGGGACTATTCATAGTCATGTCAAGTACTCACACAGTCTGCACATTGTCACCAAGGTTTGAGGTGTGCCAGATTATATTCTATTCAGTTTCTAATATCAGTGCTTGATTGTTGTGTAATGCAGCACTGAGCCATATTTGAGCATGAGTGAGTGAGTGAGTTTAGTTTTACGCCGCACTAAGCAATATTCCAGCTATATGGCGGCTGTCTGTAAATAATCAAGTCTGGACCAGACAATCCAGTGATCAACAGCATGAGCATCGTACTACGCAATTGGGAACCGATGACGTATCAACCAAGTCAGTGAGCCTGACCACCCGATGCCTCTTACAACAAGCATAGTCGCCTTTTGTGGCAAGCATGGGTTGCTGAAGACCTATTCTACCCCGGATCTTCACGGGTGTATTTGAGCATGAAAACAATGAGTAGACCAGACAAAATAGTGATATATATTGTGAACAATGACACATCATTAACCAAGTGACCAAGAATGACCACCCTATCAATCAAGATGCCTTATCAACTTAGGCTGCTATATCTATTTAACTTGATATAGATTTGAAAATGCACTGATGGATAGGTAGACAGTATGTGTCATGACTTCAGATGGAAATTCTAGATGAATTATCCCAACCATCCCAGAAACAGCCTCACATATTTACTTAAACACACATTTCCGGAAACAATAATGAAAATATGAGAGACTGTTTTTAGATCAAGCTAAAATAGACAGCCTTACCAAAGGAGTAAAGAACTAAATAGAAACCAAAACAGCAGAATAACCATTAATCAATGCCATAAATTCCATGTGTCATTTCATATTTGCATTTACTGCAGATGCCAGCAGTAATCGAAATCCAAACAAACATGTTCCTGCAATTCAACACTTTTCCTTTTTCCCCATTAAGTGGTAAGCTAAGCCCTCCCCCCAAATCCATCTGGCAGCCAGTTCCCATTAGAAACCCACCTGCAGAGCCTGGTAGTTTGAGACCAAGCTTTTGCCATTCAAAAGCATCAGCTGCTAGCTTGCGGATGTGGGTTTCATCGACACACATGAGAATGTTCTCAGGTTTGATATCGGTGTGGATGATCTTGCACTTAGAATGAAGGTAGTGCAGCCCTTGCAGCACCTGCAGAACAGAAACTTGTATAAAAACTGGCAAAAACAATAACAACTTCTAAAGTCAAAATTCAAGTCAGACAAATAATGTAAACAGATAGTGGGCACTTAACGTGCTTGCTCTAAGTTCAGAAATTGAAACAATTTATTGAAATGCATTCAAAGGCCTTTCCCACATGTGAAAAATATAAATCCATTAAAACTAAATTGATTATACAGCTAAATGTGAAACTGCTAACCCTGGAAGACCCATCATGTGACAATTTATTGACTAAGAGATGAAAGGAATTCTACAAGAAATAACACTGCTGGAGTTGTCTCCCCTACATCACTCACCTGTTTTATGATACATCTGACATTGGGGAGGGGTATGCCCTGATAGCTGGACCGGATGATAAGCTTCAACAAGTTATAGCCCAACACCTCAAACACCATACATACATCTGTCATGGATTAAGGATCAAAATTTATATTAAATATGAAATAATTTATGAGGTTAAATTACAAACAGAAACAAAATCATTAAAATCCTAAAAGATATATACACAGCTCATTAACACAGTTATTATCTACACACCTTAAATTTCAATACAAATATTCTTCTGTATTTTTAAACTTTGAATCAATATTAAGAAACAATTTTCAAATTTATGGTTTACATGCAACACAAACAAATTCCTTTTAGGTTTATTGGTTGGACTCCCTTCCTATGCAAGAGGTAAACAGTTGCATGGAGTTTTAATGTTATGATATAAATATCCTCAAGATTGTTAGTGACGGTGTGTGCTTATACTGGTCCTAGGGCTCCTTTCATGAAGCAACCTTTATGAAGCAACCTTTATTAAGGTTAACCTTAACTCCCATTCTTTAACATTGCACTAAGGTTACCTTAGTGACTTACGATCACCTTAGTGCTCTGTGAAAGGAGGCCCAGGCCAGCACTTATAGTGCTAGCCCACAGAGATACCATGTTCCTGTTTATACATTAACATCCTACTCAGACATATTTCACTATGTAAAATCCAATCAGTTCCTGTTTTATCCCATCAATGCTAAGCACAAGGCAGGGTAACAAAAAGTACCATCTTAAATAAATATCATGCATGTTCTTTACAAATCCAAAGGAATGGCAACAGGTAGTGGCACCATAATGGCTGTTAGTTGGTCATTCAAAGGATACGTGTCCCATTCACTCCTGTTATTTTGAAATCATCCAGTAACTGCACGGTCTTCTTTCTGTAGGGGTCATTCTCGTCACTGTTGCGAACCTGAGGCAAAGGAATCAACAAATCAACCAACAGAAAACGGTGAAAAACAATCCTAAATACGTCAGGAATCTCAATATGGAGAGACCACAGTCCAGAATTGTAATACAGGTGATAATAAGTGAGTGACTGAGTTGGGTTTTACGCCACTTTTAGCAATATTCCAGCAATATCATGGCGGGGGACACCAGAAATGGCACATTGTACCCATGTTGGGAATCGAAACCCGGATCTTCGGTGTGAGGAGTGAACGCTTTAACCATTAGGCTAGCCCTAGGTGATAATTAGGAATCAAGCTAAACAATTATTCATAATTATGAACAATGATACAGTTATGTGTGAACCAGAATGAAAGAATGCATGTTTAAGTCCATTCATCACTGTAAGCAATTCTTCACAGCTGTTTCCCTTGTCATCCATCCAAGTATGCTTCAGGCATTTCAGCCATTCTCACAACACAATCTATTTCTTCTTCTTACGATACACATCAAATAATGTCTGCTAAGTCATATTTTGAAAACCCATATGGTGATTGGACAGATAATGCAACTCTGCATGAGCCTGCCAAGTAGAAGTAGAATTTCACGCTTTGTAAGGGGTATCCTGACATCACCATTCATGCTAGTATATCAGTAAGTTCCAGTTGCAAATCAGCAACATTACATGGATCTCACAGCAGTAGACAATGCAGAAATGTATAAACTTCTGTACACACTTACACATTTTAATAACTTAATTTCATCCAGGGCTGTTTCTGTATAATGCTGAGCACTTTTGACCACCTTCAGGGCTACAAACCTCTTCTGTCTGAAAAAGAAAGAAACATTCTTCATCATCACCATCATCACCATGATCATCGTCGTCATCACCATCATCATAGTCATCATCATGATTGTCATCGTCATTGTTGTCATTGTGAAACATCAAACATTTCAAACTATACACCAAGGTTATGTTCATGTATGTGTTAAATAATCCCAACTAAAATGTCGGTTTCATGGTCCTAGCCAACTGAGATACCACCCTACGTGCACAATCACACAGATAATGGCATATGAAACTGAACATGTTCAAGATGTTTGTGATCAGACAAGCATCAGAACATTAGAAGACTCACACCATGATCTGAATATCCTAAATAGCATGTAAGCTGTCCACGATCAAATGACTGACTTATGTGATGGCCTACATGTCAGAGCTGAAACAGAAGAAGCATTCCACAAGATATGTATCATGATTCCCACGATACAAAGGCATTAACTCAATCCCCGCCTTACTTCATACATCACTACCCTTAAAGGTTAACCTTGTCGACCATAAAACTTGTCTCAAGTGTAGAGAAATGTATGTAGTTCGCCAGCTTGTTAATGACTTGGAATAGACATGCATAACCTGCTATGCAATAGAATAAATTATTGACTCAATTAGCCTTCAGAAACATATCACTGACACTACACATGCTGTTTTATAAAATTCCAAGAACCCTTGGACCAATTCTTTTTTTTATTTCACATTTATAGATCGGATTTAAATCCTTTTGAACTCAAAGGACTAAACAATAGATCCTTTATCTTGTTTATCCTCTTACAGGAAATCACTAAAACAAATCCTAATTCCTGTAATTGCATGGATATTGTTGGATGCTTGGCTCCATTTGGATTAAATTTCTTCCTACAAAAATCAGAAAACATTAAACATAATCGCCTAGGATCTGACTATCTAGCTGATGACAACTTAAAAGTTAACCAGTGCATATGAAGTCAATGAGTACAAGATACTGTTTGGGAGAAAGTAATGAATGATAAATAAATTAATATTGCTTTACTCCCTATCTGCAAGTTTCCAGTTGTTTGCTGTGATGGAAGAAAGGATGGAAGAAAGGATGAAAGGTAGAAAAGAAAAAAGAAAGTGGATATAAGATACAGGGTTTTTTCCCTATTGCATCAGAGCTCCAGATAAGATTTAGCTCATGTGGGTACTGTACCCACTGTATTTTTTTGGAGTGGGTATTTCATTTTCCATTACCTACTGCTTTCTAATATGTGCTTATTTCAGTCATTTTACTCACCTAAGTATTATGTCATTGAGTAAGTTTACTAAGCAGGTATGTTCTGCCTTATGTCATACCTAATCAAAACCAACTTAAATATAATGCAAATCACTCATCCTACACTAACAGTACAACTTGATAGCAACCAATGTCATTTTCATACCCAAGCCAATATATTCCGTACGCACTTGTTTTAAACTTTTTGCGTATCTAACATTTTAAATGCGTATTTGGTACGCAACAATTATTTTTCAATGCGTAAATGGGAATTTTCTGTGCATATTTTACCCGGATACGCAGCTTATCTGGGCCTCTGTGCATCATAGCCTAGTTTAAGCATAAACAATCAACTAGGATTACCACATGTCCTTGTAAGCAAAATGTTTTTTTCTTTACAATGTCGATTTTTTTGTCTTAAATAAGTTGCATCAGAAGATGCTGAACACTGCATTTTGATACAAGCCTAAACATCAAAACCTCTTCAGTTTCAGTATCATGGCTATTGGTCCTGTCATCAGTGAGTCACCTACACAAACACATCATCAAATGATGGACCAGCCTCCGAAACAGACCAGATGACAAACAGAGGTCCAGCCTCTAGCTTTTTGACACAGCGTATGACCCAGAGTGAATTAGTCGCCAGCCAGTATTGTAGAATCTACAAGCTCTGACTACTGAGTGGATTCTAGTTCCGTGATCAACAGATTTGAGCAATTTCTCCAACCCTGACCCAGACCCAGACCCAGATCCAGTTGCAGTTGATAGATAGATGTACAAGAAGTTGACAGGAACTAACTAGTTTGTCTCACAGTCCCTGAACTGCATTATTTTCCCTTCCGCCCAGGCCCTTCTGAAAAGCTAAAGCCCTAAATGAAGAAAGTCTAGATTTCCTCAAGTTCTGAATCCCCATCTCACTGAGTCTCCTTTTGAATTTAAAAGGAATAATTTGTTTGAATCAAAATTATATATAATCAGGGCTAGGCTTAAGTCTAGGAACTAACAATCAATGATATCATCACAACCTGAAACATGTAACCACACACCACTATCCACAGATAAAGTGTCAAGGCAAACAAAACAAGTCAACCAAAACCCTTTCTGAGGTTCCTAAGGTTTCTGGCTTTTACTGTTGACCATAAACTTAAAAAACAAAATATACTCGAGATGAGTCAAATTTGAATCCTACATGTCCATTGAAAAAAAACAACAGAATACATTAAACTTTACTGTTTATCATATTAACGCTAAAATCGTCCAATTTGTGTGTTTTTATTTTCACAGACAAAATATATAGCAGAAAACCTATTCACTACAATTTTACAAAGCCAAAATAATGATAACTAAAGAGTCAAAGACACAAATTTTACTTATGACTCTCCTCTCTGTCTCGTTTGTTTATAAAAATATTTTAAAAACCCATATAGACTGACTGACTGACTGAGTTTGGTTTTACGCCGCTTTTAGCAATATTCCAGCAATATCACGGCGGGGGACACCAGAAATGGGCTTCACACATTGTACCCATGTGGGGATTTGAAACCCGGGTCTTCGGCGTGACGAGCCAACGCTTTAACCACTAGGCTACCCCACCGCCCCCCATATAGACAAAAAAGGCTGACAGTGTGCCTTTAAGATTCCATTTGAGGTGAAGACTTTTTACAACATGGCATTGCCTGACTAGCAGTGACTGGTAATAATGAAACAATGTCGTGGACAAAGTTACAATGACATAGTGCAAGCTGGAATGAGTCCTGCTGAGTAAACTAGACAAGCCTTATGAAAGTAATGTGTTGGCGACATGAGCACTCAGACTCTGGAAGACAACGCAGGAAGGCATTCAGCCCTCCTTTTCATGTGCAGCTTTTTCACTTGATAACAAAAGATACCTAAACTGATAGTCATTTTCAGCCGAGCTGCACACACTCCAACAGGCTATGCACAGCATTAAGGCTTCATAATGTGATCAACAAACCATCCCAGAGATTGATTTGTGCCACATAAAATATCAATCAACGAGCCAGGAGTACTTGGTTTGTGGGCCAACCCAGTCTAGAATGGTGATTGAGGGGCAGGTTATTGTGTCAAGAGAAGCCCTTCATTATCTGTTAATTTTTGGTATACGTCCAGCCATTGACAGGAACTGGATAAGTGGGATACTGAATACCTGGTCAGCAGATCTCTTCAGTATGCAGGGAGAAATTAAAGTCACAATTATGGTTCTGATGGAACTGGGATGGTAACATAAAATGATTCTCTGGAGGCTGCTCACAGTATGTCAGTGTTATTCCAGAAAACATATCCCCGAATACTTGCTCAGCGCAGTGATATATCAGCTCCTGGGGTAGTCAGGTTCTGGGTCCCGATACACAAAGCGTTACGACCTGTCGAAACTCTATATAGTTTATCATTGGCGTACAATTTTCATACTGCTACGAACACTTTGTGGATCGGGACCCTGATTATGACCTGTCATAACTATAGATTATCGTTGTAGTTGGTTTGTTGTCTAAAGCCACAATCAGCAATTTTCCCTCCATATGGTGGCAGTCTGAAAATAATCAAGTCTGGACGAGACAATCCAGTGATCAACATCATCAGCATCGATCTATGTAATTGGGAAATGATGACATCAACTTAGTGACCTCTTACGACAAGCATGGGTTACCGAAGACTAACTTTAACAGAGAACTTCACGGATCCAATATTTTATCATAGGCTTACCAGAGCTGTGTATGGTGGCCTAAGTGGCAAGACGATATATCCCGTTAACAGTTTAATGAGGCGAGACTATATATCATGAAAGTATTGGCAAGGAACCTGCGAGACGATTATCATCACAATACAATGGTGGCGATACGATACGTATCCCGATACTGTACAATTTCTAATAACAGAACAGATATGATAGATAAAATGACTGAAACTTTATTTGTTATACAGCAGAACTTGTGTTCCATTCACACACACTTAAAAAGCTGTTCATCTAATAAAATTTCAGCATTTAAAGCTTAAGAAAGTCAAACATATTCAGTATACCTTGATCTAATATATATAAAACTGAAAGTGAAGTTTCCCTTGGGAAGTTGTGTTTCTACACCAATGCTTTCACAAACAACTCAATGTAATTTATATCAGCATTCAGAATCACTTAAGTCTGCTTTCCAAATTTTATCTTCTCTTTGTTCTCTTTCTTATCAACGCTAAGACATCGTTCATAGTTGTAAATAAATAGTGTTATTTGTCAAACAACTAAAACATATCTGCATATTTCAATTACTTGAAGACAATTATTCTCAGTTCACAGAGTTTGTAAAATGTTCACACTCTGTGACTTATACACCAACTCCTTTGTTTATGTAACAGACATAACAGGCACAAACAAATCCCTTTAAAGTTCAATTTGTTTTTAAAATTCAGAAGAATTTCAAAGAGACTCCTTTCCTATTCTTAATGCAATACTCCTTACAACTTTAAGTAGTATTTAAGTTGTAACGGGAATATATCGTCTCTTGTGGCGATACATCAATGTATCGTGGACCCTCGCGATATAAATACTCTGATATATTGCCTTATGTGTTTTGTATCAATGCACTCTTATTGCGTAGTTGACGATATAAACATCGATACTATCGATGAATCGTTACACCACTAAGGCTTACGAATGTCATAGCGCGCTACAACCGCTTTGGTTGTAGGGGCACTGAACAAAGAAACCTTGACCTTCTCACAGAATGTACATATGGTTTTCAACATCTGGGTTATGAGCCTTTTAATTTCAACTTTACCATGTTATATCATGCAATACAGAAAATGTATTTCTCTCTCAACAGTCAAAACTCTTGAGAAGCCCGCTACTGCAGAAAGATTACATACACTCACCACAAACAGTGAACTATATCAAGCAGACAGTAAATAATCAAATCTGTGAAATTTTAACCCTGTGGTTCATGTGGAGCACTGTCCCAAGCCATCCAGAGTACAATGACATGCCAACAAACAAGTCACCAAGCCTAAACACCCTCCCACCTCTTGCAACCAGCTCAAGTTGCTCGGGGCCAATCTGGTTCTTCTGATGACCTTACTAATGGGGAAGCACTGATGTTAATGCAACCTGTACTCCTGGGCCCGTTTCGCAAAAATATTGTAGACATGTACGACTGTCTTAAGTCTATGTTACAGTATAGGAGGTACGCCAGTCGTAGCACTACGATAACTTTGTGAAATGGGGCCCAGTGACCTAAAACAAAGTGACCTCATAGACAAAGCGTACTCAATACAGTTTCACTTGATATATGAAAGGTGTTATTATCAATATCATTTTTACATTTTAATATGTACAGGCTAGGCAAACTCAGTCAAGACGTATGCCAGAAGACAGGCCATGACCGCCTTTGATATAGCCATGTACATAATTTATGCTCTCTACAAAATTGGAAGAAAAGAAATGTTCCATTTTGTACAAACAGCATTAGCTGGCAACTTCAAATGTTAAACTGTTCAGAAATCAAGTACTAAGTCACCCGCCACCTAATCTGAAACATGCGCGCTGTTTATCGACATTGTAAATTACAAAAAGTCAACAGTAGCTTTCTGTCGCAAGCTCTCAAATTTGTCAGACAGAGATGCCATCACTCTGAACTACTGGTCATATAATACATGATGCCCATTGTGCTTCAGTGGCAGCAGAATCCTGGTTAGAAGAATGGTAAAAACATCTAAATCGTAGCTGTTCTTATACATATCAATCAAACATATTATCCAATTGATGTATTCACCAAGACAAACAGTGTACTTTATTTTTCAATTAAGGAATGAGCAACTATGAGACTCAAAATGAAGTATTCATTGAATCACAATAGTAGTGTTTCGCGGTGCAATTTTAGCAGGGTGCAGCACCCTGCCCTTTTCATTTGGCACCATGCCCTTCTTTTAATACAATAACTGATATTAGTGAGTGAGTGAGTTTAGTTTTACGCCGTACTAAGCAATATTCCAGCCATATGACGGCGGTCTGTAAATTATCGAGTCTGGACCAGACAATCCAGTGATCAACAGCACGAGCATCGATCCGCGCAATTGGGAACCGATGACATGTGCCAACCAAGTCAGCAAGCCTGACCCACCTGATCCCGTTAGTCGCCTCTTACGACAAGCATGGGTTACGGAAGATCAATATTCTAATCCGGACCTTCACGGATATTAACACTTGTTGGGTTTTAGTTTCTATTTCATGTTGAAGTAATGTGAAATAACTGGGCTCTTTGAGTTTTTAAGAATCATATGCATGGATAACTTAACATAATACTTGGTAATCTGTCATTGCATGCTGCTTTTGAAATTCTCTTGCCCTGCTCTTTTTGTTTCCTGGGGAAAACACAAAATAAACAATGTTTTTCAATTAAAACTGGGTCATACTTTTGATTTTCTTATTCCTCACTGATATAACAGACATGTCAGTTTTCTGCCACCACACTGTGCTTAATCCTGAATATATGCCCATGAAACTGATATAAGCATGTTCCTACTTAGTGTTACTTGACTGAATGGCTGAGTATGGTTTTATGCTGCTTTTTAGCAATATTCCAGCAATATCAACGCGGGGGGTACACCAGAAATGGGCTTCACAAGTTGTACCCATGTGGGGAATCGAACCGGGCCTTCGGGCGAAAACATTTAACCATTGGGCTACCCCACCGCCCGTTAACTGAAAATGTGAATACAAAACATACAAGAAGCATTATGATAGATTATCAACATTCTTAAAACTGAGAATGAAAATCTAACTTGATTTGCCTGAACCATATGTTGTCCCAATCAATGATATTCTGCATCATTCCAGACATTCCTGATTTCTCACCCATGATAGAAATGCCGCACTCAGCAATATTCCAGGTATAAGGTGGTTTGTAAAAAATCGTGTCTGGACCAGACAATCCAGTGATCAACAGCACGAGCATTGATCTACACAATTGTGATACAACGACATGTGTCAACCAAGTCAGCTAGACTGACCACCCAATCCAATTTGTCACCTCATACGACAAGCATTTATTGCTGAAGACCAATTCTAACCCGGATCTTCATGGGTTTATTCATCCATGCATCTATTTTGGTGCCTATAATAAAGAACAAAAAAACAAATACCCTCAAGAGGACATTTGGAAACTAATTCAAGTGTTAAAGAGATCATATTGGATTCTCCCGATGTTAGTAATCTAGTTCCACTGGGTTACAAAGAAAGACTACCCTACTTGATCAGTTAGTGAGTCCAGTTTAACGCTGCTTTTAGCAATATTCCAGCAATATCACTGTGGGGGAGACGACAGGCAATGGCTTCACACATTGTACCCATACAGAGAATCAAACCCGGGTCTTCAGCATGGCGAGCAAATTCTTTAACCACTAGGCTACCCCATATGCCCCTACAAACACAAAGCTGGGCCAAGTAACTGACAAGCACAAAAAACAGCTACAGTCATAACGGAAGTATCCATGCATTAACTGATGAAATCAATACTGAAATCAAACATTTTGTATGATCGCTAAGATCCCCAACATATCGCCCATATTTTAACAATGACCACAGAACTAAAATTGGGTAAAGTACAAGTGACCAGAGGAAAATTTCAGCATTATTATAGCAAGCTGACATTTACCAGTAGTGTGGGCACATGGAGCATGACTCATCTCCAAAGTGTGCTACTGCTGTAATTAACACATAGCCTTGTCATAATACACCTTCACAACACAACCAAACATTCAGACCTTCTTTCACTTTCTCTCAGCAGGAGACGTAGGGGGGAAATGTGGCTTAAAGTGGCTTGAAAGTCAGTGTGTGTCTGTCTGCTTCAGGGGCGGTGGGGTAGCCTAGTGGTTAAAGCATTCGCTCGCTACGCCGAAGACCCAGGTTCGATTTCCCACATGGGTACAATATGTGAAGCCCTGGTGTCACTCGCCGTGAAATTGCTGGAAATTGCTAAAAGCGGCATAAAACCAAACTCACACACTAACTGTCTGCCTGAACTTGTCTGGAAAAGCTTCAATAGTGCTAACCTACAAAGATACCACTACACTATTTATCTGACTAGGTGTATAAATATATGTGTCAATGCGTTACAATTCTGTTAACATATCGTATGACGCAAGACCAAAAAAATAGTAATTACTCTAGCACTAGTTAAGATAAATAACACCCACTTTCCTTAGTCTTTTGCCTACACATATTCATTTGAATTAACTAAGGCTATCATACACACTAATAGTCAGACATTCTTTTGTTGAGCTGTTGCCATTGTATAACTGCTAGTCTATTAACACACACAATAAAACATTCAGTAGTGAATGAAAAGAACTGTCTGATTTCATACGTTGGGCTGGCCTTACAAAGAGTCCTGCAATATTTAGCTACAAATCTATGCATCGTGACAACTACTGATTTCAGTAATGGGCACACTGATTAATAAACATCTACACTTGTGTTGATAAACTCGATAAATTGTTCATTCCGGTAACACATATTTCCCCAATATAGAATCTTGATATCAGCTTTTAAATGAGTGAGTGAGTTTAGTTTTACGTTGCTTTTAGCACTATTCCAGCAATATCAAGGCGGCGGGTGCCACCATAAATGGGCTTCACATATTGTACCAATGGAGGGACGCGAACCCAGGTTTTCGGCATGAGCGAACACTTTAACCACTAGGCATCCTCACCGCCTCCCAGGATATAAACCCCTTGTAAACGTAACAAAATGTCCCATTTATTCAGCAATGATGAAACAGTGAGTAAAAAATAAATGTGACAATCCCCACCCATGTTTTCCTGTATACTATGCATGAAAGACTTATCAGTTCAATTCCAGATTATCAGAATATTGTTTTAAGGTTCACAAAACTTTCAAGTAAATTGAGACCAATGTCATTACTTTCAAACCTCATATCATAATCAAAGTAGCTTCTAAAATGGTATTCAAGCCTACTATGAATAACACCATTATATTAAGGAGTATGACAAGAATTCTGCACTTGGGAGCAGAGGCTACATGCCTGAAAGCCCTACTAGCACAAGCCTCACATGCCAGAGCTGAGCATGAGATCAATCAGGGTCTAACATCTGCTCACCATCAAAGATGCAGCAAACAAAATTCTCCCCTTATAAACATTGTCCTCTGTGTTTCTTTGTCTTTTTAACTCGAATTACTGCCACGTAAGGACATTCGGGTTTATGTTTTTAACCATTCAGAATCTTAACTTAAGCACAGCTTCATGCTCCAGGAATGGACCAGGAAGTGACCTGATTGAGATGGAGGAGAGTTGGGTAGTGATGGATGGGTGGTGCTGCTGCTGAGCAGTCCTGACTCAGCAGCATCTCTGGTGCTAGGTTCTACCTGGCCAGTGTATGATACAACACTAAGTAGTGGCTGCCTAACTTGTGCAAATTGTTCATAATCAATGTACTGCTGTGAAGCCCAGCTTGTAAACCTGAGCATGTGCCTAAGTCTGTTTCAAATTACTACTTCAATCTGATATTTTTTTATAAGTGACGTGAGTATGGTGAAAGAAGAACTTGGGAAACAACAGAATTTCTGAATTGCCTTTAATTAAAATAGTCATGGTAAACGGTACTGACAACTAACCTTGACATGTTCAAGATTATCAATATTAGCCATATAGCATGCACTGAAAATGAAAAACTTGTTCATGTTGAGTAAACACTATTACGCTACCAAACCAGCATTAATCAATTTAATGATCGTGAAGTTACATGCAATCTTTCACAATTATGAAGCCATTAATCAAAACAGCATGACAGTAATATTTGTTTTGAAAGAAATACAAAATACACACCTACAATGTAAACAAAGCCAAAGTTTAATTCAATGCTGAAAAGCAAGGTTATTTCTTACCTTGGCTATTGGTAATTAAGGTGTTCACAATATCATTTAAGTCATTTCCCCATTCAAGTCTGTTAACATAAATGAACCCTAAGATGGTCATAATAATCACCATTAATGACTTTTTCAAAAGAGAAAATGTGTAAACTGCAGGATGATGCAGTGAAAGTGCTTGAAGTACCTGCCTGCCCATCTTTCCTGCTGCTGATCTTGTCTCAAACTCTCAACTATGACTACCATTCGAATAATGAGTGCCACTTTGAACAGTACTCCTGTAATATCACAGATGGTCAGCTAAATTTTGGAGGTGAGGTGAGGTGAGGTGAGGTGAAATTGGGTTTAACGTCATGCTTGAGAATATTTCGCTCATATGACAATGGCATGCGTGTGTATGTGGATGTGAGGCTGCTTGTACTAGCCCAGACTTATGCTGGTTTTATAGGGCTAGCCCACTGAGATACCATGCCGCAGTGAAGCATGAATACCCCACTCAGACACATTATACTGACTCCGAGCCGACCAGTCCTTGTTGTACCCATTAATTCCGAACGCCAGGCAGGGACCAACAAGTACCATATTTTCACGTCTTTTGGTTTGATACGGTCGGGGATCGAACCCGCGACCTTCCGCACTCCGGGCGAATGCTTTAACCACTACACCACGGAGGCGGTCCAGCTGAATTTTGGAGGGACGACTGAAACCCACAAGCACGGCTAACATCAGAATCTAGCAGGATTAGAACCCAATATCATAGGGTTCCTACATGACCAAGGGATGCAACCCTGCTCAGCAAACTGCAGTGTTCAGACTACTGATGCCCTTCTGTTACGTGAGTGACTATTGTTTTACATCACTTTTACTTTAGCAATATTCAAGCAATATTACAGGGGACACAAAAATGGGCTTCACACATTGTACCCATGTGGGGAATCGTGCCCATGTCTTCTGCGTGACAGGCGAACACTTTAACCGCTAGGCTACAACACCAGCCAATCCCCCTAGTGGCCCCGATTCTGGCATAGACTGGATAGTTTATCCCTAACTTGACATGCCAGACATGGAAATATTGAATGAAATATCATTCATAAAAAGGATTAAACCCAGATGTACAATGAACATCTTTTCTTACCAGATAGTGTTACAGAACAAATGTGAATCTCAGTATGGATTTATCAACATGCTCTTTTCAGTGTTGCCTGCTTGTGCATGTTTCTGCTCAAGAAAGACAATTAAAAATCAACTGTCTGTACATTTGCCACTACACAAATTATGATATTTGCCACAACACAAATTATCAGATTTGCCAGTCCAGCCCACTGACTGCAATTTGTCAGAAATTTTACCACAGCAATGAGCATGTAAGTACCTTTCAGGTAATTAATTCAATTTAACACAAACTGTCAATCATGGGCTACTACTGACCTGAAAATGAAGCGCTAACCAACAACACACAATTACACGAATGCTTGGGTAAAGGTGTGTTCATAGCAGAAGTGCTGTTGGGAGTACAGCACACTAGTAAATGAACCATCGCCACCCAAGTCTTAAACTTAGAAACACTGCACTGCACTTCAGATTGAAACCCACAGAAGGAATCAATATTTACATGGGTCTTCCAATAAACCTACAACAAACAACAAGCAGCAAGATTTTTGAGATGATCCACTAATTAAGCACCTCCACGAAATGTCTGAATCCTGCCCCAGAAGAAAGTCAGGGGGTTAGTGCAGCCTGTTTCAAAGTGGTAATTTATGTGAAAGCTAGTTCCCGAGTAGAGTCGTGTTTATCTGGTAAATCTGGTACACACTGGACTATGTAAACTAACAGTTGTGACCTTGAGATTCCCCGGAGAAATAAGTATGCATGGGCGTATGTACACAACTGGTGTTCTTGTATCTCCTGAATTAGCACCAATCATACAGAAAAAGCAATGCTTCAAGCCAAGATGATAAAATTCTTCAAAGTCCCTTTTCTTGCCCAAACATTTCCAGCCACAAAAATCATAATCCACATTTTCAGAAATGAGCTTTCACTAAAATAGCCTTGGAAGCCACTTAAGGTGTGCACATTCATCACTTGAAGATGTCGTGACTGGCCTTGGTTAATTTTTTGTAATGAACAGCCATGTAGCTATATATACTTCTACGGTAACAGTTATTTTACCGAACACTTTTTCAAAATCATTAATAGACTAATACATCAAATATATATTTAAAAATGCATCTAATTTCTTACAAGAGAAAACCTTTCAAGAACATTGATCATAATGAAATTACTGGACTTGAATTTCAAAAGCAAAATAACTGTATCAAGCAACAATATTCAGACCAATCAGCAAGTAATCTTTATAAGCACCGGAAAGCCCAGGCTGCTTATTATGGTGATTACTGTAGATCTCTTTCCTAGCAACATGTTGGCAATGCTGTTGAACAAATAAATCATCAACACAAAATATACAAACAGTGTTATCCCCATAAGGTCATGAACTGGTGCTCCTGAGTATAGGGAAATGTCAGTTCTATGTTGACCGTCAGCTATTCTGATGGTGTGGCATTTAGTACCATGATAACATGAGAAATTTCTTAGCACTGCGGAAAATACCAACCCGCGGAAGGCCCAAAATGGGCAAAATGGCCACCAGACTGAAGAGATGACTTGTAAGTTGTTGCCAAATGTGCAAGCACGGACATGTGGCTAATTTCCGTATCTAGCTAAGCATGCTATGTCTCTACCCAAGATTAAACAAATCGTGAAAAGGTACTACGACTGGGAAGGGTAACTCTGGTATTCCGGTTGCGTGGGTCATTACAATAGGACCTGGGTACCCACAGGACGACCCTTACTGATGTTAGTTGCATATCATTTAATGAAAAAAATATACTTTAACGCCATGGTTAAACCACAAATTGCTGATGTTTGCATTTGGTCTTGATACTTATATACGTCTGAAATAAGATAAAGCTTTAGTTAACTTCAGTGTACACTTGACTAGTGTTTATGTGTATATAAAATGCTGGGGTCTGGTGAAATAATTCTCAATTGGATGTCTGCAGATCTACAGAAGGTAACTTGAGAGGTTCAGGTAATAATAAGTTTGGTACCCAGGTAGCAAATTCATATTTTTCTCAGTCCTATCAGGTATCAAGTAAGATATAAAATTAGTCATAGGGAACCTAATTCAAAGCAGACTATTTCTGATTAAAAAATCTATGTGGAATCATGGTTCTGTCAACAAGGAGAGTTGCTTGGAATAAGAAAATGACAATTCATAAAAACATATATTAAAACATTAATAAACTTACACTCTAACACTGTAAAGAATAATACAGTAAATGTCAACAACAAAAAGACTTAGACCCGTTCAGTAACTGTTTGTGTCAATGTTGTGTCTTGACATTATGAAGTCCGTCAATAAAAGACATACAACTGGCTAGCTTGTGAGATGTACAATCTCTTGCCAGAGGGAAGATACAGACCTACCCACTCCTGACATTTTAGGGTAACAACAACAGAGTGTGTTGGTGCAGATCCAGTCGATGTCAAAGGAAAAGCTTCACTATACTCACTGCATATCCCAGCTGAGCCAGACTGTTGAGAAATGTCCCCATCCAAGTTTCCTGACAACATGGTACCGGCTGTTGAACATGTCTCCAATCTTGACTGGGTGGTAGCCACCTACAAGAACAAATTTTATGAAGTCAATACCATATCTAGTAACTCAAAAGCAAGGCTTCTGACACTAGTGAAAGTTTTCCTCATCATGGTTGTGAAAAGTTCAAACTTTATAATGTGAGTGGCAGATCTTCAAATATCAATGCTTTGTTGAGCTAGTGACTTGGGCTTCACAGTATTTCACATTTTCAGCCAAAATGCAAGAGGAAGATCTAAGTGATGGTCAGAAATATTTACCAGTTTGGAAAAGCCCAAGTACATCACAAGTATCATGTGCTGACAAACCAAGTATCATAATAAGGGGCAAATATGGTATTCAAACTCATGATCACAGGATTCTGCCATGCCCAAGGGATAAAACTCTGCAGTGCCTGAGACAACTGGGCCTTATATGAACATGACAGAACAGGCGCGCCAAATCCACGAAGCGTTCCTCTGGCCAACTCTCATTCTTCAACATAGATTTTAGACTCGTGCAACAAACGCTTTGAGGATCAGGCCCGGACTTATAAGGCCACTGCCACAGGGGACAAATATTTCTCAAAAGTGTCCATGTCTGTGTGTATATGTGTTTTTCCATGGCAACCTGAACTGGCTTAAGCACTTGAACACTACATGCCCCTGTAGCACTCCTGCCAACCACAATGATTAACTCTAGCAGTACAAACTGAAGGCCCTTGTGATTTAGGAAACATGCCCATGTCCATGTTGACAGAGATGGGTCTGCAGGACTGAACCTTTTTGTAAAGAACACAAAAACACCAACTGCACTGTGTCACATGGACAGACGTCTTATTGATGGTACATTCCTCGATGTTTCAGAGAGCTGAAATTAATTACCCACAGAAACAGCAGAAAATACTGATGGCAAGATTACGAGCCACATGTTTTGGAACCTCAGCTTATTTTAAAAATAATTTGGAATGTCAAATTGACTTCCTCAGGAGGGTAACTTAAAATTGCATCTGAATTCTTTCAGGACTTCTTAATGAGATACCAGTGCAGGGACCAACAGCTTCTAGCTTTTTACAGAGAATGATCCAAATACCAGAAGTTAATGACAGATGACATGCGTCACAAGAACCTTCTAGTCAGGTGAACTATAAATCTCATTGAAATCAGACTGCCCCCTACAGCTACACAAGCCATGGTGCAGAAGTAGGGAACTAAGATATGATTAAAACGACACTGGGTGAACTATATAACAAAAGATTGGATGAGTTACAGTAATTATTTTTCTTGCCCTATATATATAAGACTTACATATACCAGGAATAAACCTGGCTCAGAAAAGATATGAGATAAAATCTCACATGGGACCAAAAACATGAGATTTTTTCAAATCTTATGAGATTTAACTGTTCATGATCGTTCACAAGAAAAGGAATAAACAACAAATAGGACATTGTCATATGTATTTAACTCTTTAAACACCAGTCAACCAGAGGCATTTACTACCATGACATCAAGTTCCCAGAGACTCTGAGGTCATAGATGAAGCCTATGTTTATCAAGGAAAATATCAGCTTGCAAAACATTATTGCTACTACATATCATACACCATTTGAAAGGTCTAATCCTACTGTGTATAAATATGAAATTTATTTTTATCATATTATTCAAATAATACACCTACAATGTAAATAAGTTAATATTTAATGAAAATGCAAGCTTACACATTCATAATGTCCAGTTAAACCACGATGGGAGCAAAAAATGCGGCGATTTTTTCCATTTGTAACATGTCATAATATCCCCTTACCTTTTTCTTTTATATTTTCATATTTACGTAATCGGAAAATTGTTATAAACAGATTTCTCAAATAATATGCATGGTCGTCTGTTTCCCGATACCAGTGGCTTTCCGCCCGGTAACGTGATACAACAGTGGGAAATGCCCCCCTTTTGGAAGCTTCGTACGAATAACATGTGAGGCAATTCGTTTGATGGCGGGTATCGTTCGAAAGCTCTGAACATCAACAATATCACTGCACCCTTGCCAAGAGTATTTTCGCAGTTGTAAGAAGCGATTTTATTGGATAAAAATTGGTTTCTAATGACGCTTTTCAGCCACAGTCTGCTATGAGGATCGTGATTGGTCAAAATAGGGCATGTGACCTAAGGCAGCCAATCATAAGACAGCAATGGGTACCATCCTCGTAAACGAAAACTTTTAGATTCAGAAAGTTTTGGGCAAAATCATGCTATTCTGAACGTGTTACGCAAAAAATCACCACATATATATTATGGAACTTAGTTGTCGTATCTGGCTAGGTTATGACCTGTGACAAAAAAGGTTCATGCATATATTTTAGCATTAAACATCGTGTCCGAGCGCTAAGTTTGAGGCGATGAAAGCCGAGATTTCACTTGAATTACATTACACGATCGCACAAAAAAGATGGAAATAGTAAGTTGTAATGCACGTTTGACAATTTTTATGAGTACTGTTGTTGATTTTATTCTTCTGTTTATTCAATTTGTTTAATTAAGTGTTTTCAGACATTGTTAAAAGTGACAGATTTAATAAATAAATCATACGTTAGTTAGGTTCCTAAAATTATATGATATATCATTTTGATGCGACTACTGCCTGGCCGGTTTACCGGCCTACGGTGTCTGGGGACTTGTGACGTCTTGGCCGGTTTTCCGGCCTACGGTGTTGAATGGGTTAATCAATTTCAAGTCGATGGTTTCGTTAGCAGATGCTTTTTGGGAGGCATGATGTTGCAGAACACAACTTCCAAACACGAACTCTGTACAGCGTCATACAGTGCATAAACAACACAGTACTGCGAGGTTCAGAGTTTACCATACTCCTTGCAGCGCATCTCGTTTTGTACAGCACTGTGTAACGATATTCGAAGTTCCATACCGGAAGTTATGTTTCGAAGATTAAAAATAGGTAGAAAGCAACGGGAATATCTTTGACAGAACAAAATAATGACAAAGCCTTTCTCAGTAAAATATATTTAAACACTTTATTATTTCTATTCGTACAGGTGAGCACGATGAGATTTTAAATCGCTGCAGATGATAAATTTGAGTGCGATTTTATAGCAATTGACGCGAGAAAATCGCGATATTGCGGCCCAAGTCAATCCCTGATATACATGTAGTCTCTTATTGTCAAAGTTTGCAATGGTTTGCATGCTTTGTGATTTGGTGTCCTGATCCACAGAACATTCGTAACATTACGACATTCGACATTTGTAAGACTATGATAAACTATAGAGTTACGACAGGACTTTGTGGATCTGGACCAGGTTTGTCATTTTTCTCTCCAATATATTCATGCGTCTGTCCATTCTGTTCACACTGAAAGCTACTAAAACACACATATGCACCACTGCCTGAAAAACAGCAAATATGGAAATTGAGTCATCTTGTAGTCAATTAATATCCATTCCATTGCAATTTCAGCATCAACACTAAGCCTTTGTCACTGGGCAACAGATGGTCTGAAGAGTTTGAGTGTGTCAGAATGAACTACAAACAAAAATTAACAATGAGCAAATTCCATCAACAAGCAGACACGATGTCTCATGAGCATTACATAAAAACATAAAACATTTGCTGGAGACAACTTAGTGAGTGATTTGGGGATAATTTCAGTTATATCACAGCATAACAGCTTGATATTGGAGGAAAGCCTTATGTGTCTAAGACAATAACCACATTGGTGAAACCCATAAGATGAGGTGAAATGGGGTTTAACGTCGTACTTAAGAATATTTCGCTCATATGACGACGTGCATGCATGTGTATGTGTGGCTGCTTGTACTAGCCCAGACTTAAGCTGGTTTATAGTGCTAGCTCACTGAGATACCATGCCGCAATCAACCATGAATACCCCACTCCGACACATTATGCCGACACCGAGCTGACCAGTCAATGTACCCATTAAGGCCGAGTGCCAGGCAGGGACCAACAAGTACCTTATTTTAACGTCTTTTGATATGACGCGGCCGGGGATCGAACCCGCAACCTTCCGCAAACCTTGTAAGAAACCTCGTAAGAGGCCTTGTAAGAGGCAACTAGTTCAGTGAAGAAAAAATCAATGCTGTTCAGTTTTTTCAACATTTCAAATCATCAAAAGGCACAGTTCACCAAGAGACTGGTATATATATATACCAACATATATGGACCAACATGCTGATTGCTACTGAACACTGACCTTCAATCTCAAACAACTCTGACCAAAACTTTTCAAGAAGGCCACCATCCTTTGGACAGTACAAATAAACTGTAATAGAACTACATTTATACTTTCTTGAGAAAGTTCAACCATAAACCAACAATAGAGATTGTTCAGCCTTGTGACCTTGAACTTTGACTTTATCAAAGCATATGAGGAAATATATTTTCATGGTCCATATGAAACAAATCCATCATAGTTTATCCTGTCAGAAATCTTTGCACCATATCCCAAGAAAGCATAATACAACTACACTGCACAACCGAGACATAAGACAACAACGACCTTGACATAAATACAACTGACACATGATAAGGTAAGATTTGTTAGACAGATGTCCTTTTATTAACTTCCAAAACTGTCAATGACACACGAAACCCAGAAGCATTACATTTAACATATCTAAACGAATTTTGTTTCAAATGGGTCCCATCCCATAGAAGGTACATACCAAGTTAAATGGGATGGCATAAAAATTAATGTATATGCAAGTCTTTTTCTATATGCTATTTTTTGCATATCCGGACCTAAACATTTGACCTTTGCACGACGTGTGCCAAAAGAATTACCCAGGGACACTTGGAAGAAGTCCATAGGTGAATTAACATCTGATGTCATCGTATCTGTGAAGGAAGCCTTAGATAAAAAACAACAACCTGGCAGTGGAAGTTTAGCAAAAGGCTCAAAGCCGCGACAAAATCACAACATGCTAAAAAAACATGATCACTAGTACTTTAACCTTGGAGAATATCATAGTTTCTAACAAGACATTTTGTCTCAGTGGGGTGAGAGGGGCTTGGGTGAGCAGTGATTGATCTGTATCAAGATGTATGTACACACCAGCTGCACAGGCAGGAGACCCTTCACTTGCTTCAACATTCACACACTGCCTGTGATGCAGAAATTGATCAGGGGTCTGTAGACAATTATTAGATTTGTCTACCTACCCTAAGGAAGGATTGCAAAATAGGTGAAGGGACAACTGGAATTGCCTTCCTTTGTTGGTGCAAATTGTCAGACGAGGTCGTTAAATGCAATGATTATTCAACTTGTATCTTGCCTGAAATGTGTAACTGAAGTCAGCCTGCTGTAGGTCATGTTGGAAGAAATTTGATTTTCAATCTGATTAGGAAGTAATTACATACACCTAGCATTTCTCAAATCACACTAATCACTGTGACTCAGTTGTAAAGTTGAATGGATTTCCATGACTGACGAAATGTTTTGCTGAACAGTTTATTAAAAAACAAATAGCAATTCATTGTTTCAAAATGTCTGCAACTCCTGTTACTCTGGAGTGAGAAAACATAATCCAAGTTGGATTCTAACAGGTCCAATATTCTTTTCAAGTGTAAGTAAATCTAAAAGATTTATTTCATAGATTGTGTAAGAAATATTTCATGTAGTAACTTGATGAATTTAACAGTGTGGTGCATTGTGCATAAAAAAGAATCAATAAATGAATCAACCTTATTGAATACCTCAGATTGCTGAAGTAATAAAAGCCCTAGATGCAGACTATATTTTTCATTCAAGAGGAAATACTATTGAATACACCTACACAAATCAAAAATATTATTTCTCCATAAATTGAAGAAGGAATAGCCACTGATAGGAAAGACCATCTCTGTATCTCCAGGGCCTGCAGTTGTTACATCTTTAAATTACCTGCCCCTGATTATCATTTGCCAATTTGATTTGCTACGCTACTCACTCAGACTGACCAATCAGAAGGCAAATTCCAGCTTCAATGGCCAGAGTAGAATAGAGTTTAGGAGAAATTCAACTTCAAGAAACAGATATGCAAAAGTAATCCCTCCCTCAAAGATCTTCCTGAAGGAAAGGATACCTTCATGTTCACAACAACTTGGAAAGGCATTGGTTTCTATGCACTACAAGTCACCTTTGTCACCCACTTCCACTTTCCTATCACATTTGATTGGTCAGTATAATGTTAATAAAAAATAAGGGTGGGTAATTTGAGATCATGAGAATCTCTGGGATGAATTAGTTTAGGTTCACCAAACTGCAATGCCAGGGAATACAAGCAAAAGTCACAGACACAAAGAGGTATGTTAATAGGTACAATCAGACACAGAACTGGACCGGTGAAGGTCCTAGTTAGAATTGGTCTTCAGCAACCCATGCTTGTCGGAAGAGGTGACCAACAGCATCGGGTGGTCAGGCTTGCTGACTTGGTTGACACATGTCATTGTATCCAAATTGCATGGGCCTATGCTCATGCAGCTGATCACTGGATTGTCAGGCCCAGATTCGATAATTTTCAAACTGCCTCCAAACAGCTGGAATATTGCTAAGTGTGGTGTTAAACAACAAGCAAACAAAACAGACATAGAACTGAATGGAGGTAAATTCATATAGAGAAATGAGGTTCATGACAAATGGTTTCCAAGAAAGGATGAAGTTTCATAAGGGTCATTTTTAGCTGACATGATCTGCTGAAGTAGATGAACATAAGACACGAGTACAGCATTTCGATAAACTAATCAGCTGTGTTGTCATGAATGACAAATAGACTTTGCCGAAGTTGCCATTTGCATATTCTGGTTTTAACATGCTTAAAACAACACCAAATATACATCAAAGGCTAAAATGTTTCAAAGAGATCTTCAGGAAGTGTTCTTCTAGTATTTAGACAAGAGCAATCTTTGACTCCAGCAGATTTTCCCTGGTGATGTAGATAAGACAGTACAAATATAGTGGGGAAAAAATCATCCAGGCAACACAATTGCTTACAGATTTCTTTTGAAGTTGTAAAACCTTGGCCTTTTCCCACTAATTTTAAACACACTTCAGGTTTTTATAATGTCAGAAGTTGAAATGTAACATATGTACAAAAGGAATAGGCAACTTGTCAAACACTTGTACTTGTCCATTATTTTTAAACCAATATTTCAAAGTTTTACTACAGTTCTAAAATTTGTCATTTTCGTTCAGATGAGCTCTGAATTCCCCAGAGTGACTGTGATTCCCCGATCCAATGTTCCAGCAGATATTTTCTTTGTTCTGCTTGTAGCTGTCTTAGTGAGTCAAATTAAATATGTTTGTTTTGTTTGTTTTATGCAAAATTCCAAAATTGTCAAGCCCTGTATAAAGCAAGAAAGAAATAGCCATACCACTGACTGAGAATATGAGTTTGGGTTTGTTTTTTATCAACGCGCACTCTGCAATATTCCAGCTATATGGAGGCTGTATTTAAATAATCAAGTCTGGACCAGACACTCCAGTGATCAACATCTCGTTAGTTTTTCTTTGGACAAGCATGGGTTGCTGAAGACAAATTCTAACCCTGATCTTCACAGGCAGAAAAAATGAGGACCTACCAATGTTAACGCGCAATAGACAAAGTCCCTAGATCAACTGCACAATCCTCCCACTTTATCCTTTCAAAAAGATCAAATTACAAGGTCTTGTATAGATTCCGGATGTATGTGCCACATGTCACCAATCCTCTGTACATAACTAGATATGAAGTCAATGATGTGATGCAGCAGAACACATACTTAACAAATCAGAATCAATACTTGTCCTGAAAAATTACCGTCATCCTGTTGAAAAATACTTCATTCAGAATTATCAAGCATGTATTTTCCGGTGCCACGAATTGGGTCACATCAGGTTGTGGAGTGACCTTCGGTTGAAACATATCTTATACCACTGTAGTCATAGAATCAATATTTGTTTTCAAGGGGGAAAATGTATGTATCTTGCTGAAGATGTGAAACCTACAGATGACTTTTCACCACCATTAAACACAAGTCCATAGATTTCAGAAATAGGCAGATAATAAACACTTATCCAAGACTCATTTTGCGAGCTAAGGTGAAATGGGGTTCAACGCCGCACTTAAGAATATTTCGCTCATATGACAACGTGCATGCATGTGTATGCGTGGCTGCTTGTATGTGTGGCGGCCGGGAATCGAACACATGACCTTCTGCTCTCAAGGCAGACATGCTAACCACTACACCACGGAGGTGGTCCTCACTTTGTGAAAAACTTAATAATTTTGATAGGATGGCTTGGATTATGAACACCGAAAAAAAAATCCACAATTGGGATGGTTGGCTGAAAATGGCGAGAATGACAGTCACCAGACAGTAAGGGGTCCAGTGCACGTGAGTAATAGAAATCTCGATTTAAGGGAGAGAGAGGTAAATAGTATAAGTCAGGATGAGGTTATTCATTTTCTTTTCTATTTCACAATGGCACAGACATAGGACCAGGCATATTTGTGATGACAAAACATTTTACCTTTGATATAGTCATGAGGGTCCTCCTGTTCATCATCATCGGATCCCAGGATCTCCTCCTCTTCTTCCTCCTCCCCATATGTCTCACATTTCTGGGAGGGATCAGACCTGCAATAGTCAGTAAGTGGGTGAAATTGGTGTTGTGCTCAATAAATCAAACAACCATGACTTGGTGACCTAATATAGATGCTGAACTGAAATAACAAATGGTAAACATAAATGCTAAGCTACGTTATCAGCATGTGTAGATGCAGTGGAAAGAAAAACATATACATTAAGTTTTCAGTTTGGGTGAACATATATAAAGTACACCTTGTTTGAACACATATGTTAGTTTCTATTTGGAATCTATGCATGAATCTGAATCAGCAAATGAGATATACCTCCTTGAATTCCTTGAACTCCTGCTGAACAATGTCAAGGAATTCAGCGATGTCTTCCATAAGCGAAAGAACAAAAACTTGTGCATCCCAATAGTATGGGCATTATTACAACAGTACTACCATAATATCACAACAGTGTTCTTCATGAATTCCGATTGTGGATATGCCAAAGATACTTCTCAATAGTGACGTATCAATATACACCACAATACACAATGTGTGATGATAGACTGCTTACATGAGTCTTGGCTAATGGAGTTAATAATGATTATTTGTTTTTTATATCCCAGTCAATATATATGCATGACAGCCTCTACATAACTAGGGAATTTGTTTGTTTGTTGTTCAATGCTGCATTCAGTAATATTGAACTTTATGGCGGCGGGCTGTAACCAGACAAGCCAGTGATCAACATCTTGAGCATCGATCTACGAAGCTGGGACGCAATGAAGTGTCAGTAAAGCCAACAAGCATGACCATCGGATTCCGTTAAACACCTCTTACAACAAAACATGGGTTGCTGAAGATCAATTCTAACCGGATCTTCACAGGTATTAAAGTATGGACATTATTACAACAGTACTGCCATAATATGACAATAGTGTACTTCACAACTTCCGATTGTGGATATGCATCAGATAGTAGTCAATGGAGACATATCAATATACACGATGATACACAATGTGTGATGATATACTGCTGACATGAGTCTTGACTAATGGAGTTACTGATGAGTGTTTGTTTTGTTTTATTCCACAGCCAGCTGTATGCCCGTCACCCTCATTAGGTCTGTGGTCTCTGACAAGATGTTTATAAGGACACATAACATTTTTGTAATAGAGTTGTCCCTTGTCTTATTCAGTGCATGCCACTTGAACATCACACATCAGCAATAATCCATCACATCCTCTAGTTATTAGTACTCCTATCTACACATCAACAAAGTCAAAGTATAGCTCTAAGTACTACACACATAAGAAACCATGGCAGAATATCAATCCCTTTCCCAGAGGCCATGAATGTACTTCAGCACACATCCTCTGCCATTTTGGTAACAGATGTGTACAAGCTCCTTTGTCAGTAAAAATCTCCATGTTTTTCAATCCTCAGTTTTTGCCATCTAGTTAAAATAACAAGGTATTTGGTCTGCTTGAATAAGAGTGCACCTACTCACACACCTAGCCAGCCAGCCAGCCAGCCAGCCAGCCAAATGGATTAATTAAATGCTTTTAAATACCAAAGTTAACACAAAGATTTTCTTTGTTGAAATGAGAAATCAATGGATATCACTGAGCAGCTTGTTCCCTGCTATCATGTAACTTCTACATGCATATACCGTCCATGTTGATGTTCAATTTTCAATGCTGATGGATTGCTGACATTCAATCTTCACGTGTTATAATATTCAACCATATAATGCATGCAGTCATTTTGGTCTGTCCATTTTGAGTTCATCATCATATAATGAAGCATACAACTGTATGGATATCACCTTCTTGCTTATTGTATAGTGTGAAGTTTCAGTGTAGACACTTTTCTTTCTTTTACTTTTTAGCTTGGCAACAGTGAATCTACACCGAAACATCACTTTATGCCATAAACAAGTTGATATACATTAAGTCATATGCTTCATTATTGACTGACTCACCAACTTCTAGAATGCCGATCAAACAATTCATCACCCAAGTTTTTAAATAAAAATACCTGTCATATATGGCTATATCAGCAGAATCAAACAAGTGAGTGAGTGAGTCAGTCAGTTGAGTTTTACGCAGCACTCAGCAATATTCCAGCTATATGGCGGCGGTCTGTAAATAATCAAGTCTGGACCAGACAATCCAGTGATCAACAGCATGAGCGTCAATGTGCGCAATTGGGAACCGATCCCGTTAGTCGCCTCTTACGACAAGCATGGGTTACTGGAGGCAAAATATTCTAACCCGGACCTTCACGGGTCAGAATCAAACACGAAGAGAAATAGGTGTCCAGTGACATGCATACACCCAACAGTTCCCAAAATGACACACATGTGTAGGGCTGTGTATTGGTGTATTTCAGAGCCTAAATTTTCAAAGCTTTCTTAGCACTAAGATAATCAAAAGTTAATGTTAATGTATGGCACTTACGATTATCTTAGCGCTAAGAGAGCTTCGAAAATCTAGGCCCAGGTATCCGCTATTGTGATACGTATTGCGATATATTGGGAACTTCTTCTGTGTTTGGCAATAAGTGACACTAATTGTACATGTCGATCCTTTTTTCTACATTATAGGATGGGTATTGCAGAGAATTTTCATATTGCGATATATTGTGACGCGAAAGCATATATTGCTATATGTATTTCAATATATTGCAATAAGCGTTTTTTAAACAAAAAATACCTAGTTATAATCGAGTGTAATCATAGTTTGAACTAGTTCCTCCACTCCAAAAAGCCCTGAGATTTTAGACAGCAACTTGACCTGGTCAGGACATATCAGAGATCACTGGTCATTTATGAGCAAATATTTAAAACATTCAGATCCAAAACGTGCAAAACTCTTGAACACAAATTAAGAACACAACTTAAAAACCGAACTTAACAATCCAGTTAAATGTAATTTTCACCATGATCATTCCCACCACCATTACCACAATTGCCACAATCATCAACCACACCAAGAAAAAAACGGAAATATACGAAAATTTCCGAGTGTTTTTAAGTTTTCCAAATGCATGTCAAAATGCCGATTTTCGATCAAAGTATAGCAATACGTATCGTTTTCATGTCTGAACCGGTAAACCGGTTATATTGCGCAGCCCTAATTATAGGTCCCTAAAAATATATGCTATAGTTCTGATAACAGCAATCTCAAAATTAGGTTGTACAGTCAGGGAGTCTATTTTCTTTTTTTATATAGTAGATCTATTACAGTATTCCGTTTTGTCATTGAACAACAAAGGAAAACATCAATTGTGAATGAAAATCGGTGTAGATTTTAATTCAAACTATAAAGATAATCACAAAAACTTCATACATGTTCTTTACCCAATATATCGGTTCTCAGAAAAGATATTACAAAACGTATCTTTTGAAAAGCGTATTGCGGTATATCTGCAATACCTAGACTAACGCTTAGTCTCTGAATATATAATTTTGATTGTAACAAATAAACCCATTTAAATTGAAAAGAAGCCCAAAGGAGACCAGAGATTCAGAACCTGAGGAAATCTAGACTTGCTTCATTTAGGGCTTTAGCACTGCAGAGAGGGCCAGGCAGTAGGGAAAATAATGTGGTTCAGGGACTGTGAGACAGACTACGGTAATACCGTGCAGTCCTACAAATGTGCACTAATGAGACATACACCTGATCATAACCACACTCACTCAGTAAACTGTCAGTGATTATCTCCCATACCCTCATTCTAAATAAAAACTTTCACAGCATAAACAAATTGATATGTTCATGCACAGCCAGCTGCCTGACAACAGTATCTCCAAATAAATTTTAAATGCAATCTTGCTGTACAAATACCAAGACCTTTAGATAATTCAATGTTCTGACTTGAGGCAGGGTGCCAGATGACGAAGATCGATTGACAAGCAAACTTTCGCTGGTCTGAAAATTAAGCAGATATAGACGCATATACATGTATATTACTCCACATAGCTGTGTGCTTAAGAGCTCTGCAAACTGCCGACTAAATCATAAACGGTTCTTTGATGAGTAATACATTTTCTAGGCCAAATGCAAAAAAGGTCCTCACCTATCAGGAAATGCCCTAAATCCTGCCAAGTCTTCCATTCTTAATCATGTTAAATACATAACTTGATCATTTCAACTCATAACACGTTCAGTTTGATAGCAGAAAAAAGCCTCAATCCTGTGTTCTTCAAACATACATCATCTTTCTCATGATGTAGTTTCACCTCTCAAACCTGACCATATATTTTCCTCTCCACAATCAATTTTAAACAAATTGGTTAAAAATTCTGTCAGTGAACAGATAGCTTGGCTAAATGATCTTATTGAAACAGTTAAAATACAAATAAGCTTAATCATGTAAATCCATTATCTTCACAATAAACCCATTTCCATGTTTTAAGACATCCCATCATCAGTCAACTGTAACTACAAATAGATATTCAATAAGCAGCACATGCATAATATGCACACCACGCCAACCACAATGCAGCCAGTTAGTCAGGTCAAGGTGACCTGTAGGTGACAGCTGAGGTCTATGAAAGACAATGATATTCAATCAAGGAACAGTTTGCCACAACCGTCTTCATGATCAGTGTACCTGACCGAGACATGTCTGGAATCATAAAGCAGACGCCACCCTATTTCAGTTGCTCAGTGTGTGGAGCTGAGGCAAACACGAGGCCATGAGGACAAACACACACACGCCGCTCACTACTGATGAATGGCAACGGGGAGCTTGGACAATCCTCTGCCCTGATGCAGATCACTGGCACGGCCATGATAAAGAAATTTGCAGATTTTCATCCTCACAATACTCACATGTCTCATTACCAAAAACACTGTAAGTAAGTTTAATTTCATGCCTCTTTTAACAATATTGCAGCAAACAGCACAGTAGGGCACACCAATGGGCTTCACACATTGAACCTATGTAGGGAATCAAACCAGGGACTTCAGTGTATGAAATAGCCACTGGCCTGCTGGCCCATGGCTAGTAAAAATCCAGTCGGAGCAATTCCCACCAGTCAATATCACTGGTCTGGATAAAAATGACGAAACCCAAAATAAAAATTTTGGTCTTGTTAATTATTTTGTGGGCTAGTAACTTTGGCTAGCTAGCCCGACTGGCTAGCAAAATTTGGAAACTATTTCACACATTGGGACTTGGCATAACGAGCAAGAGATCTAATCACTAGGCAACCCCACCGCCCCTCCCAATCATACAGCATTTTGTCTCCCAAGTACCGACTGACAATTAACATCTCTACACATTATGAAATACATAGTTTATCATGTACATGTCGTCCTGCAAGACCTAATTCCAGATTCCTGAGAATCAACTCCAACATCCACATCCAGTCTGATTAAACAGTTTGTATATATATAAATGACAAAATATACCATGAATCAATATCTTCCTCACACTGAAATATCTGCATGTTAATCAACACCTCATTAGCCGTATTAAGCACCTCTTTACAAACCTCTAGAGCAATCCGTAAGTAACCTCTACTGTCTATAAGCAACCATTACTAACACAAAAAATTACATGACACTCCATATGTTGTGTATGTGACATAATTTTAAGAAAACAAGCGCAGAATGAGTGAGAGTATGGTTTTACGCCGCTTTTAGCAACATTCAAGCAATATCACGGCAGGGGAGACCAGAAATGGGCTTCACACAATGTACCCATGTGGGCAATCGAACCCGGGTCAATCGAACCCGGCCTTTACCACTAGGCTACCCCACCACCCCAAAACAAGCGCAGAAGCAATATATACTTGAATTGTACATATTACCAAAGTTATTGTTTCATTGACTTTTGAACAATGTCTGTTTAACCACTTTGTGATCTCTGAAAACATATTTAAATTGACGCTTATGGTGTCAAGTGAAAATGCCAAACATTCTTTCAAAAAGAAGCCAGTGAATACATGCATGTCTGCTTGTCAGTCATGACAAAAAAGATGCACTCAACACAATAAAATCCTGGCAAGCTCAAAGGTTCCAAGCTGATTGACACAATCAAGGAACCACTCACACTACAGAAAGCTGTCACAATACAGTCAAGTTGAAGCAGCTAGAGCAAGAACTCTAATTTCCTCAAAAACATATTAATCATCCAGTCTTGACAAATTTATTGTTCGAGCTCGACAAGTGACACAGAAACACCTTAGGTTTAAAAGAAAATATGCTAAAATGATATAGATCTGGGCCTAGATTTTCAATGCTCTCTTAGCGCTAAGATAGTCGTAAGTGCCATACATTAACATTAACTTACGACTATCTTAGCACTAAGAAAGCTTCAAAACTCTAGGCCCAGAATCTTAAAAGGCCACACATACAATTCAAAAGATCTTAAGATGAGCATTCTACCAATAATTCTGTATTTTTAACTAGTCAAAATTATCACCATTATCAAGTTACTTGCCCTGATTAACAATTACTAACATCTGTCCAGTGGGCAAGCCAATGACCCCTCTTAAACCTAAGGCAGATTCCAGGTTTGCCCACCTGAGGGGCCTGCCTGTGCAGGCAGTCACAGGGGGTCAGCTGAAAGTGGCCAGACAGGAATCCATAATATTTCTTCCAGTATCACAGACAAGTTGGGACAGGTGTTAGCAATGAGGCACTACTGCCTCCAGTGTGGGGACAGGTGTGGGCTGGCCACTACATCTACTACTATCTACTAACAACTCCCTCGCTATCATGACCTTTTCCTCGCACTCTGCAGTATTAATCACACTGTTCTCAACTGCTGCCAAGAAGCTCAGAAGATTCTTCATGACATACGAGAAACCACTTTTACAGCAACAGGATGTGTGTCAATTTCTGACAGTATCAGGAGGTACAACATTGTGAGGGGTTCAAATATTGACAACAAATCGCAATCTCAGTAAATCATTGAACAACTGCTGATGAAACTTCATCACACCACAAAATATATCCATAAGGAAAGCAATTGTCTCAATATCTTGGACCAACCACTGAAGAATCCACTCAATACATCAAAAAACAATGTACATGTACATACCATGTTCAAGTAATTTGATTTTTTAAACTGTATTTTGCAATTATCAGATGTTGCTGAACAAATATTATCCTGCAAACACAAAAAGTACACCTGAATGAAGAGCTTTTTTACCTTGATATGTTAACTAATTGCAGCAGATCAGGAAGGAAATCCACGACAGAAAAAAGCACTATGGATCACTCCCAACTAGGGCTCCACAACAGCAACTTGAGAAATCACTTAGAGAAAATGAACTCTCAACTGATCGACAAATCCATGAAAAAATGTGACACTTGTTCGCATTAACCCTTTCTAAATTGCTTTACTAAAGCCACTTTTAAATTGATCCCATCATTATGAGAAAAGTCAGTCTTCAACCCATTGATCTGAAGGGAGACACAACCAGAATGAGGTATCTCACAGATATTTCAGCATTTACAGAGAGCTTCCATCACCAAAACACTGCCTATGATCTTGTGCATGTGTCGGTTTCCAAATTAAGGCCCTTAGTGTAAAATTTATTTCTTCCACCAATAACTCTAGCTTCAAATAACTATTGAATCGTGAAGGATATTGCCATCACAACACCCAAAATCCCAAACAAAATGACAATAATCATGATAATTGAAACAACATACAATGATACCAGCTAGAAAGGGGAATCAGAATTCCTTCCTTGTAACACAAAAAGCTAATAGCAAACTGAACTGTTTATTCAGGTAGAACTAAATCTGTAAACATCTGCAGGGCATCTGTGCAAGGCCAAATTCACACAAACCACAGGTAGGTAAGACAAGGTTTTATCATGAGGCCCTACCTTTGTTGTGAAGGCTGGGGTGAGTACCGACTATGGACACAAGACCTGGCCATCCTGTGTAGGAGGACCCAGACAAGAATGTCAGCAATGCCCGTGGCCATGGTGTGGAGATGGCAGAGGACATCAGCGTCATCAAGTGGGGATGCTAACTAGCCCAGTACCATTATCCAGTACATTCTCGCCACAGTGGTACAAACACGCACCTTTTTGCTTACATCACACAGCAAACAAGAGTTTGGTGCTGCCAGCATTCTCGGCAACCTTGAGCGAGGACAAAAAGTATACCTACTGTATATTTATCACTGATCAACTGGGATTCTGTGGCTGCTGTTATGAGGAGTCCAATGGAAAATGCTTGGAAACTCACGTGCACTACAACACTGAAACACATGTCTGTGTGGAGCTGTTATCAATGATTGTTTTCTATTTGATCACTGTGTATCCTCTTCTAAGGTGGAATCAGATTACCATGATGCACTGTTATACCTCTACTTACAAAAGTGGGGGTCTGGAGAACCTCCAATAATTAATATTAAGGATCCTGCAGGCAATATGCTGGTCTTGTAAAGCTTTTATATCTTGGTGTGTACTGTATGTTTAATTATTTAGATTGACATTTAGTCCCAGAAATAAAGCTATCTTATTTGAAAATATATATCTTCAAAAAATATCCAAATGGAGCCAAGAACAATCCTTACTTTCAGGCCTAGAGCGGAGGCAATCGAGACTTGCAAAATTGGACGAGACTTGATTTGGATTATTCACTGTGGTCTGGGAGACTGACTAATAATTACTGTTAAACCTTGAATGATTCAGTGATCACAACGACAGTGTTCATGATTGATGGATGAAATATACACACACATAACTGCTATTGGAGTGAGTGAGTGATTAAGTGAGTAAGCAAGCGAGTGATCGGTTTTACGCCACTTTTAGCAATATTCCAGCATATCACAACGGGGACACCAGAAATGGGCTTCACACATTGTGCCCATGTGAGGATTCGAACCTGGGCCTTCGGCATGACGAGCAAACGCTTTAACCACTAGGCTACCTCACCGCCCCCCCTTGATGTGATGAAGGTACAATAATTGTATATAACTGTTCATACACTGGGATATAGTGTCTTTTGTTTTTCTGCATTCATTCTCTACATCAGTTAGTACAAGACGCACAATTGTGCTTCAGGTAAAACCTTGATGATGGGCATCTGTTAAACACTCCTTTCAATAAAGTGTATATTTATTCCAGAAATTACCACATTAACAGTTTCTAATACTGTCATGCATCCACAAAAATTATTATGCCAAATTCATAACTTTAGCTGACTGGCATGGCCATATTTGTCAATTCTTGTTTTCAGAGGATCTTGCATCTGGTCTATTACACACAAAAACAGGTTACACTGAAATCAGAAACCTTCAATGAACTCTCAGTCTTCTCTCAAACATGGGAAGCCTTCCCACAGAAGCCCGATCTATTCTTCAGCGAAATTGATCTTGACTCCAAACACTCATTTTGTCCCCAAACTAAATTTTCAATGATAAACATTTGCAAATGTCTTTGGCAACACCTATTGGGGAAAGCTTTACTAACACATTTCAGCAGAAGCAATTTTCACACGAAACTTAATTTTACCTGACGATAAGAAGGTCAAAATGACTATTTACCCAAAGCCCAAAATAGAAGGCTGCAATTACTTCCTATTGCGTTAAGTCCATATTGATTTGAACTATTTCAAAGAAGAAATCAGTTCAGAGCTGACCTTGCAGTCCTTCGAGTACGCATTCTTACTGCCATTAGGAAAACACTCCAGGTACTGCTGGGCTTCACAGAAGTTTAATCATTACCAATAACCCATACTCTTTACATCCATTGGGCATTTACCAAGCATAGAATATTCTTCCTCGGCATCACACAGATACCTTCCTTGATGAATAAGAAAAATGGCCAGCTTCCAAAATACATGGCATGACGAGATGACAAAGTACTAGGCAACATCATTACACAATCATTTACTTCAAAGCAAAATTGGTAACAATGTATTAACGAAATCACATGCGACATTATTAATTAATGCAGTCTTGGTTCGAGGAATTCTTCTCCTGCCATCAGATATTTCTCACCATGCAATTTTCTGTCAATTTATTTCTAGGATCTTCCTGGCTTTGATTTTTTTTTACAAAACCCTCAAATGTGGATTTTATAACTTTGCATGAATTCATACACTGGTTTATAGGCTGGCTAAAGGGTGTAAATGTGATGAATGCTCTCCAAACTGAAATATTAATTAATTCGCAATGAAATATTGGCAGAGATCTGCCTTCCAGCCAAATGGCATGTGGTAGTAATATCAGCAGACGCAGCTGCCTGTGGCATCTTCACCACCTAATGAACATTCCAGGGGTTGTTTAACCTCCAGGAATCCACTGACCAACAGGCTTACTGTTCAACCAAAACCATGTGAGTTCCTAACACTGCCCTTGACTGGCACATTGGTTGAACAGTAGCTCCATACCTTTATGACACACCGTAGCTTATTACTGACACAATACCTGTTCCCTTAACATTGGGTGGTCTTCATCACTATTGATCCAGGCTATATATATCTTGCACATATCCTATATCACTTGACTATGCTGGATTGTGATGCACACAGCATGGGAAAGTAAACAGATACTACGCATTAATGTTCAAATAAACTTGAAACTTGCTCAAGTACTCTCCTTGTCAAGACTAGCCTGGGAGAAACGCTTGGAAATAGTTTTCATGAAATTGAAAGCTGATAGGTAAGCACTTCTTCAACCTTGCTTCCCACTCAACTAATTTTATCTTGCACGCTGACGAAACATCAGCTTCCCTTGGATTCGTAATGAAAGAAACATTTCTCTCATCAAGCTAATAGCGGTGAGATAATTACCTGTAGAAAGCAAACATTTATATTCCACCCTTGTTGGTGAGTATTTCTCCCCAACAGTGTTAGTAGTAAAAGCTTCTACTACCAATGGTAAACAGTGTCGGTTACAACAACCTTCTTCTAATCATTACTAAATCAAAACACTACGTCTACAATAAGATCAAGTTCTGATACATGAGATTTGAACAGACATTTCTCAGGCAACAACTAACAACATAAGCACCATTCTTTCTAAAATTGAACCGTCCACACAGACAACATGTGTACATTCATGCGTTTTCCAACATTTGACATGAATATTGCATTTATTATGTTTTCAGCTTCAACAAAATATGATTGTATTTTCCGACACATTCCCTGAGCAAAAGGGGGCTGGTTGTTTAATATGAAGATGACATCAAAACATTATCCGCCAACTTTGCTGCATTGAAAAGTGACATCATTTGCAAAAATAGAAACCTGTATCGTAGAAAAACAAGAATTTCCCCATGTTAACATATAACGCAGATAATTGCACAAGTATGTAAGGCAATAATTATTGGAATGAAAATTTCAAAATAACAAGATCAAGTTGTACCTAAAAAGACTGAATGAATGACTGACTATCGCGACTTCGACTATTATTATAAAGTTAGAACCATATACAAGTATCAAATCCATGGACACATTCAGTACATTCAGTTTGGAGCAAGGCTAAAAGACCAAACTGGGCCGAATTTCTCCAAACAAACTGAAGTTTTTACTTAAATTAAAAACCGAGTTTGACAATTTGAAACAGCTGAATTTTACACTCAACTGCATTTTTAAAATACAAAATCCCAAACAACTTAAGTAATCTATCCATCAAACACAAATTGTCTACTATGTTTGAGTTTAATATCGATTTCAGTTTATTCTGGAAAATGCATTTTCTCAAATTTGAGTAAAAAAATAAGTCAAAACTCAGACTTAAGTTTGTTTCGAGAAATTGGGGGCCAGAACGTATTACAATAACTTTTAAATTCCAACCAAAACATATATTAGCAGCAACAGACATTAATTTCATTACTGCATTAGCCTAATTTGACAGAAGTAGCTGAAATAGCTTAAATGCCACTCTGAACAGTATTCTAGGTATATCACTGTGTGTCAGCTACTGTGGGAGGTGAGCACAATGTTCTCAGATGTCTACCGCTTCAGTGAAACCCCAGGCATGGTGCTCACAAACCAAGTCACAACTGACACAAACCAGGATGTGAACCAACAATCACAGCTTTCTGGCTGGTTCCAGCGCATTAGATGGCTGGGCCAAAGGTGACCCAAGACATAAAAGAAGTCATAAATGGGCAAGATAGCAGACCAAAGATAATGAAAACATCTGCAACCTGAACAATGTCTGTTATTTACATTTCTTAGTGAGTGAGTGCATGAATGAGTAAAGTTTTACGCTTTTAGCAATATTCCAGCAATATCACGGCAGGGATACCAGAAATGGGCTTCACACATTGTAGCCATGTGGGGAATCGAACCCGGGTCTTCGGCGTGACAAGCAAAAGCTTTAACCACTAGGCTACTCCACTGCCCCATTACATGTATTAATTTCTCCCACCACCAATATCTGAGAAAATATGACCCCAAAAAGTTCCCAGCTCTTTCATAAAGGGGACACTGTTATCACTCTAGTTTGCTGTTGTGACTTCAAAATATTGAGAATTTACACAGGTCACCTCAGACTATTTCAAGAATGTACATTAATTCTGAAAGTTCAGGAATGTCAAAAAACACAAATATGTAAAACCAAGTATTCATGCTTGTGGAAGTTACACGTCAATAATCTCATCTGGTCCTACCCCTGCCTAATGACTTCCTCTTATCTGCATCACAGAAATGAGAAATCTCTACAGACTGGAAATAAATATCACATCAATAATGAGTTTGTTTCTGATTCTTACAAATCTTAATTCACATTTTTAACATATGTTTCCCTTTCTAACCAACTGAAAGTCCACAAGAAAAACAGCTGTCCTTAACAGGCACAACATTTTCCTTCAAGGGACTTTTTATATCACCAACATGGTTTCTGCATCAGCTGATGAAAAAATTCATGAACCAACAACTGTTGTCTGTGGAAGGGCAACAAACATAAATAGTCCATTAATAGTGTTTTATTTCAGGGCGGTGAGGTAGCCAAGTGGTTAAGACATTCATTCATCACAGGGTAGAGCCAGCATTGCAATTCCACAGAGGCAGGGATTGGGAAAGGCAGGGGCCATGGGCCATTATGCACATTAGAATGAAAACTGGCCCATTAAAAATTGAATTTTACTGTTGATACATGGGCATTGGCCCATTCTAAATTCAGAAAATGGCTAATAATCCTGAAAATGGCCTATTGTCAAAATTCTCTTTCCCAAGCCCTGCAGAGGTAAAATCTGTCTCTCCAATTACAATGATCCTCCCCACCCCAACCCTTCCCACCATCCCAAAAATACTAATAGTAACATAAAAGCATACCGACTGACTCCTCCCAAAACATTCCATTCAAAATGTCATTAACATCTTAATGATACAACCATTCAGTACAGGTTAATACAGGAAATAAAGCAACCACCCGACTTAATTGAAAATGTTCCTTATTTCATCCATCGGAAATCCTTTCCCAAATATTTAGGACAGTTGCTGATTGTATTAGTTAATGATCTGAAAGGATGTCCCAACAAAAGCTGCTCAACAAAGAAACCATTTCAATTTTAAGACTTTTCAACTATGAAAAAAAGTGTTAACCAAACAATCAATAAAAGAGCCCTTTACTACAATAAGTACTTGTACAATAATAAATAATAATAAAATTAATAATTCCATTTCTGGGGCCCTGTTTTCTAATGTATATGTTTTTTCATCAATAACGTACTTCAAATATTTGAGAGATATAAATTAACACAACTGCATGATCATAATACAAAAACAGCGCTTAACAGAACAGAATATTTTCCAGAAAATCGCAATGGGAAGTGATACAAAACTCTCCAAATGATAATGACACTTAATACATTTACCAAGGACAATGGTAACCTAATACCCACTACAGTAATATAGGTCAAGTTAGCATTCAAGTTTTGACTTCCTTGTGAACTTTGCTATGACCTTTCAATCACACAATCAAGTATATGAAAATATACACAAACATCATACGGCCACGTCATTAGTCTCCCTTTGTAATGTCTGTTTCACTTTTACATCGATAAACAATTAAAAAAATTCTAAACTCATCTTAAAATTCAACAAAATCATCCAATTAGTACACAAATAAAACCTGAGAAAAAGTTATAATCACACGAAAGCTAACTCAATATCTTGAACAGAAAAATAATTTTACTACATTATACTTACTATACTATTATTACTTGTCACATGTCAGTGCAGGAAATTCCAGTGATTTCTAACACCCAGGCATTCTGGCTTTGTTTTTACTACAACTTGAAGTACACTCTTCATCTTATCTCTAACATGACAAAGATCTCTTGACTTCTCAATGTTATTGAAATGTTATTTACGAAATATATGAAAAATTTAGATCCTTTTGAAAAGGAAACTTCAAAAAATGTTTTTGATCAACAAATGTTTTCATCATTATTTATATACAGACAGTATGTTTACATTACTCACAATCAATTACACGAACAACACCAATCCACAGAAAATCTCTCATAATGTTCCAGTCAAGTAACATAACACCAAACTACTAATGAACATAAAACTGAGCTCCTTATGAAGTGAACTTGGAGTTAACATCTGCAGTTCTGGAAATGTGAAAAGCAAAGTCCATTAGCAAACTTATGCCTTCTTTGCTCCTGGAAATCGGTTGTCTTCCCTCATGTTCAGATTAAAACAAAAAGATAACATAGTTGGCATGAAACACAAACATAAGGGAACTTCAACCCTAATGAAATAGGAGGTAGAAGACACCCCGGGGTAACTAACCTTCTCCGAAACCAAGTAGGATGTCCTAGCATCTTGTACTCCTCCCATCTTCTTTCACAGTAGTCAATGCAGGCAACAACTCAAGGCAGACTGCCTGTTTAACAGTTTACTGCCAGGCCTGGCAGATAGGGGGTAATTACATGATGAGAGCTGCCTCGCTCACAGACTATTTATAGCGCAATCACATAAGCTGTTCAGAGTGCTGTCCCTTTGCTAATGGCAATCATGGAAATGCCCAGCCACCACAGTAAACTTGTTAGTTAGTATGGGATATTCCATGACAGTTCAAATGAAGTTGAGGAATTGTGAGTGTTTTTTGTGTGCATGTATTCAGAAAAACAATTTGGCGCGCTGACAGTCAGAAGTAATGGAGATAGGTACAGGTGATATAGCCTGTGAAAACACATAGGTTGAGGTTATTGTAATGGGTAAGGAAGTCAGTATCATAAAGAAATCTACAAATTTTATGTTCAACATGTCAAACCTTAATGTATTTTCAACTAAAGAAAAATTATGAATGTTTTTTTCTGCACTATCAAAACATAACATTTATTACATTTGATTAGATGATAGTAGCACATAAAAATAACTCATAAACTAAAATCATGCACATAGTAAAAAACATGTGAAAAAATCTTATTTTAACATGGTCTACTAAACAAGTTAAAAAGGATTTAGCATTTTTAAAGGTTTCAAAACACTTTTCTGTGTAACATGTATATGCTGTGTTATTTTGTTACAGGTCGTTTTCAAAATTCATGTTATATTTGAAGTAGAAAAAATTACATAGCTGAAAAACTAACAAAGAAACACAGGTTCTGAATTATGGGCAAGAACAGTTCATCAAGTTATGATGACATCTTTATCATGACCAGAAATTGTAAATGAACGTTAATACATCCCAATCACCTAGGATTACTACAACAAATGAAATGTCAATTGATAAACAGCTTGTAATAAGCAGCATGATTGTCAACCACAAGCAACTTTATTTACCATTTGCTAATGAGTGTCTTTCTGACAGTGACATATCAATGAAGCTGATAATATCAGCAGCAACAGCTGAAACGTTGGACATGAGATTTGTAGAATGGGGCAGTCTGACCCCTCATAAGTATGAGCAGAAATAGATTTCAATGTACACAAACTGCTGCAACCACTCAAACAAATCCATTTCCAATTCCATGCAATCATTCTCACAGACTTCCAATGTTTGTGTCAGTTTCTTGGTTTTCTAAGAGACCAGTTCAACATTCTCAATACATGCAAGCTGAGAAAGGAGTATGTACGTTGATTTAAACAAATTGAAAAGTGAAGGACTATTTTCATTGAATTACATACATTCACACTATCGATGCAGCACAATGACATCAAAGTTAATTATGATATTCAATTTATCAGCAATGAACTGCTATTGGTCGACAGTCAATTGTGACGCATCAATAGTAAAATCCATCTATACTCCCTACAAGCGACACAGGCACTTAGCAGTGATTCAGTCAAGCACTCTGTTCCACATCCAGCAGCAGTTTGATAGCAGCCAACCTCACCTCATTTCAGTTATCACTTTCTGAGATAATTGAGAAACACCAACCTGATTTGATGGCCTGGAGAAAGATGAATGAAGGCAACAGCCTTGAGAATCGCATTCATGGTTATGCTCCTGTTCAACTACACATTACTTTTTATGTGAATTTTAAAATAACATACTGACAAGGAAATCAATGCATCCAGGAAATGTACAACTATATTTTTCAGCATCCAGGAAATGTACAAAACTATATTTTTCAGAAAATACCTTTCATTTCACTCATTAAACACGATTTCAGTGGGTTTTTTCTGAGAAATAGATTGCGGGTTCTTGCTGTACATTGAGTATATAATATCAAGAAAATGTTACAACTGATGTTTCTAAATTAAATATGTTGGTGTGAAAACAAACAATGATCAAATCTGGAAAGTGTGATAAAGATACTTTTCATAGATTGCAGCAACAGCATCACATCTGACAGTTCTTCAGAAAATTCAATCTGACTTGGTAACCACTGAAGGAAAACCAAGTTCTATGGATAGTCAACTTCTTTAATTGTTAACCACTAGCCCAAAGTGCAGCTGAGCAGGGCAAGTCAGTTTTGGTATAGGTAGTCTGACCAGCAGAGCGAAAATATGCCAAAAACATCTCCTTGCCTAAATAGTGAAAACATGCAGCAATACCTCAAAACATGTGTAAAATGTCTTCTAACTCAATATCAAGAAAACAGATCTGGGATAGTACTAATTATTCCTGACTACAACTGTAATAGTGTTGCTACTTGAAGACAAGTCCCTAAGTTGCTTGTATCAATCATAATCTGATAATGTTCAAGTAACTGAAAACTATATTTGGCTAGCTGATGTTTGAGCAAGTTGGTTCCACATCACTTTGAACAGAGTTCACTTATATCATGAATGTCATCTCAATTTGGGAGGAAAGTCTGAGGTGATGCAGATGCGAGCCTGACATTTACCTGTGAAACCCTTCATTCACTTTTAGGGTTATTGCTAGATGTTACTGATCAATATTCAAGCTAATGTTCTGGGCAAACTTTCCTGCCTAAGATCACCAGTACAGTGCTGACAAACTGATACTCCTGATGGGATCTGGGACTCAAACCCATGATCACAGAATACGTAAACAATATTAAGTCAGTCGTCAATTTGGACACCTTCAAGTTCATGTGGAAGGACAAAAATGACACAGGTCAAAGCATCTTACAACTTGCATTTGTTGTTAATGCTGCACTCAAAAATATTCCAGCAGACGTCACTCTGTAAATAGTTGCCACTGGTCCAGACAATCCAATGACTGATATCATGAGTATTGACCTATGAAACTGGGATACACTGACAACCAATTTCAACAAATAACAATAATTGCCCTCTTAACACAAATGACATTCTAATGATTAACTAGCGATTAATTAGGTGAGGTGAGATGAAATTGGGTTTAACGTTGTGCTTGAGAATATTTCGGTCATATGACGATGTGCATGTATGTGTATGTGCGGCTGCTTGTACTAGCCCAGACTGAAGCTGGTTTTATAGTGCTAGCCCACTGAGATACCATGCTGCAGTGAAACATGAATACCCCAGACACATTATACTGACTCCGAGCCGACCAGTCCTTGTTGTACCCAGTAATGCCAGGCACCAGACAGGGACCAACAAGTACCATATTTTAACATCTTTTGGTATGACGCGGTCGGGGATCGAACCCGCGACCTTCCGCTCTCCGGGCGGATGCTCTAACCACTACACCACGGAGGCGGTCCGATTAATTAGGTAATGTACACTGATATGACAAAGTAAAACATTAGTAAATATGTCAAATGTTGATAAGTACTTTGACAGCCCAACAAGAGTTTACAGTTCCTTGTTCTAAATGACTGATATCATAATATTACAATAAAAATAGTTCCTGGTGACTCGAAGAGATAAGTGTCACACTACAGTCCATTGGTCTCCAAATAATAACAATAAATAGGGAAGTCTATCAAATGTCAATACAGTACATGGCAATAAATAGTCTGTACCCAACAATATCTGCTGTTCGGTATTTTTATACCAATAATTGGAATTAACTGTTCAAGAAACTGTTATATGTACAAGTTGATATCATTAGCTAAGCGAGGCACACTGGTAGGAGAAATAGCACAATCAGACTTTAAGAAATGATATTGTTTAACAAAAATACCTCTGGATTGTTTTTTTAAATGAAGCTGGGTCCTTCAACACAAACTGGGAATGAAATGAAAATGTTGATTGATTTTCAAAATAATTGAGAAATAGTAAAGGTTATTATCAAACACTTAAATTCCTAAAGACACACTTAACATTTGTATGAGGTCCCTGCAATACACTATAAAGTAGGGGCCTGTGAGGTAGCCTAGTGGTGAAAGTGTTTGCTCGTCACATGGAATACCTGGGTTCCATCCCCACATGGGCACAATGTGTGAAGCCCATTTCTCATCAATGACCCAAAAGTTATCAGCAGCTGCGTGGAATATTGCTAAAAGCAGCATAAAACTCAATCACTTAAAAGAAACTCATAATTTCTACATGTACAGACACTACCAACCATTTTCTATTACATGAATCACTAATGATTCAGATGGAACTAACAGTTGGAGACTATTAATAAAAATTGTACAAAACCATTGATAACAACAACATAAAGTAGTCACATAAGTGACATAAGAAAATTGTGTTCTAAAGTTAGTTTCATTGCTGTTCATCTTGTTTATCAATATGATCAAAGACTAAACAAAACATTTCCTTTTAACTGCTTCTGAAAGGACCCCTTGAACAAACTAATAATATTCTGTACAATTTCCTTATTTCAACACATCACTGGGTTAGATTCACCATGGTTCACACACTAGCATCACAGGCTTCATACCAGGCAGCAATCCCAGCATCACTTCAAACTACAAACAATCATGGGGTCCAAACTTTGTTAAGGTCTCAATAATGTAACTACAAATTAAGTCCCAGTTGACCTGACTGACTGACTGACTAAGTTTGGTTTTATGCCGCTTTTAGCAATATTCCAGCAACATCACGGCGGGGGACACCACAAATGGGCTTCACACATTGTGCCCATGTGGGGATTTGAACCCGGTTCTTCAGGGTGATGAGCCAACGCTTTAACCATTAGGCTACCCCATCGCCCCCTAGTTGACCTGAGAAGATATGGTTAGAATTGGTCTTCAGCAACACATGCATGTCATTCGAGGTGGCTGTCGCGATACAGTTGTCAGGTTTACTGACTCAACTGACACATCATTGCATCCAATTTGTATAGATTGAATCTTCTAATGTCTATCACTGGATTGTCTGGTCCAGTCTCAGTTGCTGAGTATGACATAAAACAAAAACAAAGAAAACAAACAGAGGAAAAAGTTAATTGTGAGTAAGACTTAAGGTTTCTCAAACTTCTGTGCATATTTCAGAAAGTGTTTAGTAAAGACAGTAAGGTGTTTAGAAGGGGCCCCATACATTTCCCAAAAGGGATTCAAACTCGACAACAGTGTAGCACCTGTACCACTCAGCTATGCCACCAACAATTACTTCTAACAGCAAGTAAGGGGGGAATTATGCTGCTTTTCACAATACTCCAGCAATATCACTGCAAAGGAAACCAGGAATGGGTTTCCTACTTCTACCCATGTGGGTAATCGAACTCAGGTCAACAGTGCAACAAGCAACTGGTTCAACAATAAGGTGACCTCACCGTCCCTCATCACCAGTACCCACACTCAAAACCATACCACAAAGCAAATACTAGACATGATTAAATGAAACAGTGAGCAACAAGGACACAGCAATAATACATGATCAAAAAATGATAACATTCTGCTCCAGCTATTTAGCGGAGAGAATAACAGAACATAGTTTATTATCTTTTCTTTAGAACCTCCAGAAATTGATGAAAAAAGGCTTTATGGAGGTTGTAAACTCAAAGGTGAGGTGAGGTTGGGTGGAGGAGTTCAACTGAGTTGAACACCAGGCAGGGTGACATCAAGCAGTGTTTTCTGACATTATCTGGTATGATGCAGCCAAACACCAGACAGGATGACATCAAGCAGTGTCTTTTGACATCATTTGGTATGATGCAGCCAAACACCAGGCAGGGTAAAATCAAGCACTATAGTTTGACATCATTTGGAATGATGCAGCCAAACACCTGGCAGGGTAAAATCAAGCACCATCTTTTGACATCATTTGGTATGATGATTGTCAGTCAGAGATTTTTGACAGCTGGGAGTTTTATGTCAATTGCAGCACGATTCCAGTCATATCACCACAGTGAGTGAGTGAGTTGAGTTTCACACAAGAAATGAGGACTCCAGTGATCAACGCAAGCATCGATCTGCGCAATGGGAACCGGAATCAAGTCAGCGAAACTGACGCCTCTTACACAAGATAGTGCTAACATCCAAGACTTTACCATCCAGGGCCAGTTCTTAATAGGAATCAGTGTCAGTGCTGTTTACCATCCAGGGCTTCCAGCAGTTGTGTGGTCCTGTGCTCCAGTTGAAGTTAAGCAAAATTGGGCACAGAGAGTCCTTGGATGGCTGACCATGTTTGGCAGCTCAACTCCTGAGAGAAGACTTCAGTCCTCCCCACAATGAAGCACATGAGATACATGTGGTCACACCTTAGGCAAGAGAGTTTGTTCAAAATTGCCTTTGTTAACCAAGCAGAAATTGGGTACCCGGTGGGATAAGTGTGACTATAACCTTCTAGCGTCTCACAGGCAGCTTCGGTTATCCACGGTAATAATGAACTGTGACTTGTATGCACTTAGAGCATGTCCCTCACTGATGTGGATGAGGCACTATAAAAGTACTCTTTTTATTATAATACAAGTGATCTCAGCATTTTCACTTATCACTGCAAATTTGACATGATCATAAAAATAAGAGATATTAAAAGGTCAGCCAAGATTGACAAAAAGGTTTCCAGAGAACAAGTGACCTAGAATTCGGGCCAGCCTTCATGATTCACACAACAGGCAGTTACATCTTCCATGTTAGGGACATGGATACAACACAATCCTATTGTTGAATACTAAGAGGAAACAGAGAGCCAAAACTGACATGTGGGTATGACCCACTTACAAAGTAGGATACTCAATGTGCAAAGTAGAAAAAGAAAACTAATTAAACAGAATCGTGAAAGAGATTTTGTAATAACTTTTCAGTATTTCAGCTCTTATCTAAGAGATATTTTTCATTTAATTCCTAACATCAATCATACATTCTATGCTGTGCATTGTTATTGTGGACAATACAATATGTCATCCACAGTGCAATGTTTGTGATAAACTGTTGAGCATAAATGATATATAAGGTGAGGCCAATGAATGAATGAGTTTAGTTTTATGGCGCACTCAGCTATATGGTGGCAGCCTGTAAACAATCGAGTCTGGGCCAGACAATCCAGTGATCAACAGCATGAACATCAATCCACACAACTGGGATACAATGACATGTGACAACCAAGTCAGCAAGCCTGACCACCCGATCCCATAAGTTGAATGGATACAAATAATTTACATTGGGAATCCTGTCAAATGCAAGAAAGTATGTTGGTTTGAAATCATCAGATACATATACACGAATAACTGATGTATGTATTGAGGTCATATTCACTCGAAGTTCAGAGTACCAATTGCTAATTTTAATCAGTTGAACATTTTAATCACCCAATGTTTCCTATCATCTGCAATGATGTGAACTGTGATGTTGGTAAATAACTTGGAAAGGAACGCACATGTCCAAAATGGTCCTTAGACTTAGAATTTATCAAGTGAGCATTTGTTTGTTTGTTGTTAAATGCCACCCTAAGCTATTATAATCTGTAAATAATTGAGTCGGAACCAGACAATCCAGTGATCAAGGGCTACTAATTGAATGAAACCAATGTGTAGGATGCAGACAGAAAAACGATCATGTAGGAGCCATAACCACACAGGGCAAATTGTGCCATTTCATTACGTTTGAATTAACTCAATACTTCAACATGCACCAATTTGAATGGATTAATGCTCATGTCGATCACTGGACTGCCTGTTCCAGATCTGATGATTTACTGGACTGATAGCTGAAAAATTACAGAGTGTGATGTTAAAGAACAAACAAACTTGGAACTTTCACATCCATGGTTTCATGTTAAGAATGAAAACAGGGAGATATAAGCATAACTGAGTCAAGAATTATCTTTTAATTTATAGACCATAACAAGAATAACATCATTGTGCAAATCAATGCTTTACAGTTCAGGTAGTCTCTAGGCTATTCTTGGTAGAACTAGGATGAACTAGGAGGGAGATTCAAGATTCAAGAGGTCAAACTATACCACAAACAATAAAATATATGGGCTGTCTAACAAAATAAACCACAGACACTTATGATTGATAATCTAACTATTGTAGACTGAAAATTGATCAAATCTGTAAGCAATCCACACATTTCACATAAATGGTGAGAGGTAACATGTTAAGATTGGATGGCTAACAAAGACAGCATTATGAATGTAATATAGAGATGATCTATGAATAACGGGCAACGGTGTATTGCAAGTGTAAGTTAAAACTTTGTTAGTTACCAACGGCGTATCTCAAACATATAGATTATCATTAATAATACTTCCAATTGTATTTATACTTCCAATATTTATGATAACTGACATTTTAGGGGCCCTATAAAATAACAATGTGAAATATATTAAGGATGTTTCCACAGCTCAACTGGTCACTCATTATGAATAGGCAAGTTGCCATATCTTTACAACGGCACCACATTGATAAACACATTCAAATGTTAAGCGACAGTCCACTACAATGGAATAAAGCATGAGTTTGAATGACTCCAGAAGAGATGCAGTGCAAGGTGTCATTTTACATAAAGTTCCAACCCACAAAATCAATACCACTTAAGCATTAAACTCGCAATGTAAATGAACTATTTTGATTGAAATGACATGGTATTTTCAAACGTTACACACAATTTGCTAATTAAAACAGATGTGTAAACACATGCTTTGGTCTGCTCATGATGACAACACTGAACAAGAGGTTCTCGTTTTGTTGCCAAGAACAAAAACAGTCCCCAGACAAGGGGCGATCAACAATAATAAGCTGATTTAAACGTGGGTTTCAATCGACCAGGGAAATAATCAGTTGCTGGTGTAGTAATTAAGTATGGGGCTGTGAATGGAATCTAACGACGACGTTCGACTTGTGAATGGAGCGTTGAGCTGTCACTAGGCATGATCCACACGTGTTCAAGAATGAATCATTAGCGTGTCTAGCAAAGATGGAACAAAAACAACTGACCTGAATGCTTACGAAATCAGACAGAGACATGTACCCGAGTTAGAAATATCCAGAACTACAACCTGACAGGGAATCAGAAGGACTGTTTCCCGTGAGATTCAGAAGCGAATAAACCAATGTTTTACTTACGAGGCTCTCTTTGACTTGTCGTCGTTTTTAAAACGCGGTTTAGCTTTTGAGCGCTTCTTCCGCGCCTGAATGGCCAAAGCTGAAACGAGATATAAAATGTGCGGTTACTAATTAACTGATAAGTCATGAAAATATCAAGACAACTCTATATTGGGTGAAAATACCAAACCTTTTCTAGGAATTTTCGAGCTCATCGTCTTCTCTCAGATACATTTGGAGACCCGGTACGCATGCGTGATATATGACAGGGGCATTGTGGGATATGATTTCCGGACACAAGCCTGAGCAATGAACAGTGCTGAAGCGCGGAAGCGCATTACATGGCAGCGCCAAATTCGAAATAGAGTGAAACGATAACATAACAAACCGCATGCACTGTGCTAAAACTATGCAGGTACCTTTGTACATAGCAAAATGTTGTACTTTCTACTCTCCTGCGAGCACACCAACTGCTGAAGCCTTGGAATATTCCTCCTCAGTTTATGAACAGTTTTGTCGAAACCAGGAACCCGACATATCCTGCTCTGTTGGACGACGCATGTCGATTAATTCAGATCTTAATATGTTAACATGGTGGTCGACAGGGCTCTCGCCTGTCTCGCGATAAAACGAATGACGTCACAAAACGAGCACTGTCCGTTACTCTACGTCACTGTGTACTATGATGTTACATTTTTTCATTCAGGGTGACGTCACAGTCTCGTCATTGTCTCGGGTTGGCGTTCTATTTCGAGGAGCCAAACAAGTGTTTCGCGTATGAACGACGATACAATTTTAGAACATTTGTTTTCACGAAAAGCTTTAGATAATGATTACTATTTAAATACACTGCATTTTCTTCTTGGGGCTATTCGTATGATCACACTGGCGTCACATCGTATTTGAGAATAATATTTTTTCCTTACTGCAGATATCTACAAACTTCAGGAATTGTCCTACCCGAGCCATAGTATCAAGCAATTGTGATATTTTCCACAAATACGTCGGATTAAAATGGTTATGAAATTTAAACTATATATTTATCTTAAGCTGATTAAATGGCTTGCACAAATAGGTGAAAAGAGCTGTTTCAGTTTTTATGAATGAAATATTATAATTGAAAGAAGCCTTCCTATTTCATCGATTGTTGGGGTGTGTCTAGCTAATGCCAAAACACCTGGAAATGAATAACTTATAATTTTCATCAGCAAATCAGTCATGCATTTCTTTTTCATATAATATGTTTTATAGAATGATTACAATGAGACAGAATATCCCGAAATCATTCCAAAAATAGAGTTGGAAGCGGAATTTAAATGACACATCTCCAGAAATCAATCGTTCTTGTGTACTAAGTATATGAGGAACACTCCATTTGTACTAAAAGACGCCGAGCCATAGAAAGTGTAAGAAGAGACACTGGTCTCTACACCTCGTGTAAAAATACGCGAGGTGTCTGTTACGGGCACTTACGGCCTGGGTCTCTAATGCTTCCTGGATCTTTATTACACCCAAGGTCTCTAATGTCTGCAAGGTCTCTGTACATAAGATTCTGGGTCCCTAATGCTTGCTACTTCCCGTATACCTGCATGGTCTAACGTACAGACCCGGGTCTCTAACACCTGCAAGGTCTAACCACGCCCCGGGTCTCTAATGCGTGCTGGGTCTAGCTTACACCCCGGGTCTCTAGCACCTGCAAGGTCTAACTTACACCATCAGTAACACAATGTCTCTGAGTAAATTTCGTTCATATTTATTACTCTCAACACGTACACAACATCCATTAGCTTCCACTTACACTCCATCCCACAGCTTTCACGTACACAGAACCCCAAAGCTTTCACTTACACGCCATCCCATAGCTTTCACTTACACAGCATCCTTTAGCTTTCACTTACACACCATCCCTTAGCTTTCATTTACACAACATCCCATAGATTTAACTTTCACAACATCCATTAGCTTTCACTTTCACAACATCCATTAGCTTTCACTTACACACACCACCCATTAGCTTTCACTTACACAACATCCATTAGCTTTCACTTTCACAACATCCATTAGATTTCACTTACACAACATCCCACAGCTTTCACTTACACACCATCCCATAGCTTCCACTTACACAGCATCCCATAGCTTTCACTTACACACCACCCCAAAGCTTTCACTTACACACCATCCCATAGTTTCCACTTACACAGCATCCCATAGATTTCACTTACACACCATACCATAGCTTTCACTTACACACCATACCATAGCTTTCACTTACACACCATCCCATAGCTTTCACTTACACACCATCCCATAGCTTTCACTTACACACCACGCCATAGTTTTCACTTTCAGAACATCCCATAGCTTTCAAAACATCCAATAGCTTCCACTTTCACACCATCCATTAGCTTCCACTTTCACAACATCCATTAGCTTCCACTTACACACCATCCCATAGCTTTCACTTACACACCATCCCATAGCTTTCACTTACACACCATCCCATAGCTTTCACTTACACACCATCCCATAGTTTTCACTTTCACAACACCCATTAGCTTTCACTTACACACCATCCATTAGCTTCCACTTTCACAACATACATTAGCTTTCACTTACACACCATCCCATATCTTTCACTTACACCCCACGCCATAGTTTTCACTTTCACAACACCCATTAGCTTTCACTTACACACCATCCATTAGCTTCCACTTTCACACCATCCCTTAGCTTTCACTTACACACCATCCATTAGCTTTCATTTTCACACCATCCATTAGCTTCCACTTTCACAACATCCATTAGCTTTCACTTACACACCATCCCTTAGCTTCCATTTACGCAACATCCCATAGCTTTCACTTACACACCATCGATTAGCTTTCACTTACACACCATCCCTTAGCTTCTATTTACGCAACATCCCATAGCTTTCACTTACACACCATCCATTAGCTTTCACTTACACACCATCCCTTAGGTTTCCATTTACGCAACATCCCATAGCTTTCACTTACACACCATCTATTAGCTTTCACTTTCACAACATCCATTAGCTTTCACTTACACACCATCCCTTAGCTTCCATTTACGCAACATCCCATAGCTTTCACTTACACACCATCGATTAGCTTTCACTTACACACCATCCCTTAGCTTCTATTTACGCAACATCCCATAGCTTTCACTTACACACCATCCATTAGCTTTCACTTACACACCATCCCTTAGGTTTCCATTTACGCAACATCCCATAGCTTTCACTTACACACCATCTATTAGCTTTCACTTTCACAACATCCATTAGCTTCCCCTTACGCAACATCCCATAGCTTCCACTTACACAGCGTCCACTGGTAAACGAGATCCTTACACGGTAGAGTCGGCAATGACATTATGCCTTGATGTACTGTCAAGTGTCGCGGCATACTCAGCGGTACCTGTTATCACGAAACCATAGTTCTTCTTGGCCATGTTCAGTCATCAAACACCGCTGCATTGCGAAGGCACAAAGGAGACGTATTCAGATTTATTTGCTGTCTGAAGAAACCAGTGGTTGTGTATCATGAGTCGGCAGCCATGTCATGTCTGTAAGTAACCAAATAAATCATAGACCAGAGGTTTATGGCAGAAGCTATATTCGCTGTCGGAGTACGATTCAGTTGGACATTGTTTCCACCCGATTTTCAGGTGAGTCTATCCTGACCAAAAGGGGAGACAGGTCTGATCTTCGGGGGCATACGTTAAATATGTCAGTGAGTGAATTTAGTTTTACGCCGCTTTTAGCAATATTCCAGCGACATTACTACGGGAACACCAGGAATGGGCTTCATACACTTCCAGCTTAGACAAAACGTTGTCGCAACGTTGTGGGGAGGTTGTAGACTGGTAACGTCACGACACAACGCTGTCACAACGTTAGTATTACGTCACTTTATAACGTTATGTCACAGTGTAATAACAGCGTAGTAAATTTACGTTGAGGAAACCTCATGATTTACGCTCCTCACAACGTATGTTTCTTATAACTTGGTGTCACGATAGAGTTTTCTATATAACTTTTCACTTTCAGATCCTTTCTTCAGTATTCAGCTGCAGCTTCAGAAACACGACCAAAAAAACGTGCAAATTGACGAATAAACATTGAAGTGAATTTCTGCTTTGTTTCTTATTTACTGTTCACTACTACGTTAAATAGAAAAAAATGGACGATGGAAAATACGTTAGCATCAAACAGCTTTACTTGTGGCGACGTAAATATGACGCATCACAACATCATGTGACAACGTTGTGACAACGTATATGTTACGCTGTAACAACGAAAGCATAACGTCCTGACAACGTGAAATTGTTAGCTGAGTTCTGCCCATGTGGGCAATCGAAGCCGGGTCTTCTGCGTGACGAGTGAACGCCATAACCACCAGCAGTGTATGAAATAAGGCCCGACCGACCGCCCGAGACGGTCTAGATTTCCGACGGACGGTCTACATTTACAGCTAGCCAGCCCGATGGTCTGGTAATTTTTTTTAGATGTTCCATACATCTGAGTAAATTCACCATATTTGGTCTGGTTAAATCCATTTTGGGCTGGTAACATTTTGAAGTTTTGATGTCTGGCTGGAGTTTTGGCTTATTTCATACACTGGCACTAGGCTACCCCACTGCCCTGTTAAATATGTGAAATATATCTAGCTAGAAACATTAGGTGAAGCACTGGCTTTCTCAAACACAAGAACGTAACACCTACAAGTGCAACATCAACAAGACCACAATTAACACGGCCATAATTTGTGACCGGGCACATGTTGCTCTACGTCGCCATCAGCACCACACCGGCTATACCCGGAACTGGGACTAGAGGACCAGTGGTGGAAAGCATGAACAACGATCTGACTAACGCCTGACTCCCGTTTTGGGTTGGGATATTGGGTGCCATTGTACAAAACGAAGTGAGTGCTAAAACTGGCGCATGAGTGTGTTGGGTTTTACGCCACGTTTAGCAATATTACAGCAATATCACGGCGGGGACACCAGAAATGGGCTTCACACAATGTACCCACGTGGGCATTTGAACCCGGGCCTTCGGCTTGGTGAGCGAACGCTTTAACCACTGGGCTACCCCATCGTCCCTACAATTGTCGTAATGTATGGGAGTTAACATTATTCTTTTGTATGGATAAACGGTTGCCAAAGCAGGTGGCTATCCACGTCTTTTCCACTCGGTTTACCATAGTCCAGTGGGTTATATAAAAAGTAAATAACGGATTAGTCTAAGGGGAATCGAAAACCTATTTACTGTGACCAATAGCGTCCCTTGCGCACGCCTGCCGAACATCAGCGCCGTTGTACAAAACAACCTTAGCGCTGCGCCTGTCGTAAATCTATGTTAAGGTATGGGAGTTACGATCACCTTAGCGCTAAGATCGCCTTGTGCAATGGAATGGTCGCGGTTCGAATCCCTGTTCGCCCAGACAATGTAGGTTTGTCATCATACCCGTAGGTTTCGCCGAGTCGTAAACGTCAAAGACATACGTCACTTCCGTTTCGTTTCCAGCATTAAGGTGACAGGTCGTGGTGAGGTCCTTAGTGTTGTGGTTTAGGGTATATTGTCCTTTGATTATCTGTCATACAACTGGGGATTAAGGTCGCTTCCGGGCTTAACAAACACAGGTCCATTAATCCCCGCATAAAAGTGAATTTGGACTGGTTGCTTTTGTCAATATGAAATCAAAACATGTACATATTATTTTAAATATTATTTTATTGAAATTATGGTACTGCAAAACAGACACCATAGACATTTCTCACTGTTCTTGTTACATAATACACAGAACATTCCCCTTCTCCACAAGAAAGGGGAGAAGGGGAACGGCATTATGACATCATTTAGTGTACAACTTATATATATAACATACATGTGTGGACAATGTTACACTCATGCGTTATTGTTTATCTTTTGGGGGAACGTTGATTAAAATGGGACATTATTATAGTTTTCATTACAAAGAGTTCATAATCTTTCATTTGGGGTGTTTTGATCCATCGTCCTGTTCAACTGGTAGGTATTGGTTTGGTGACACGACACAGTCCAGTTGATATACCATAACTGCCTGCTGTCCGACTGACCGTCACTCTTGGACATCGAAGGTTGAGAGGTACTTAGTTAAAATAGACTATAGCCAGCAGAGTATTTGTACATTGACCACAAATCCTTCCAGACGACCGGAAAAGTGGGATGAAGGTATTGTGATGTAACTGTAATACTGTTTAAATTGTGTAAAACCCGTCTGACTGACTGACTTACTCACTCACTCACCCGTGAGGATCCGGTTTAGAATTGGCCTTGTCTCTGACTTGTCTCTTTAAAATAACATCTTGTATTAGTAGTAGTTCTCCACAGGATAAATCTGGAAATCTTAGTGAGTGAGTGAGTGAGTGAGTATGGTTTTACGCCGCTTTTAGCAATATTCCAACAATATCACCACGGGGACACCAGAAATGGGCTTCACACAATTGTACCCATGTGGGGAATCGAACCCCGGGCCTTCGGCGTGACGAGCAAACGCTTTAACCATTAGGCTACCCTACCGCCCTGTAAAAATATTAGTGCTGTCCAAATGTGATTCATGTTCCAGTTGGTCATGTTTCCAATGTTCAGACCCCTGAAGATCCGACTAAGATTTTTTTTGGTCAGAATTGACAATTTTTTTTCCTGTTTCCCCTGTTACAATAAAAGGCAATAAAGCCAGTGGAATCTAGACTCTTTTGCAAGAAAACTTTGTTTGACAACAGAAAATACAGGATTTTCTTCTTACAAAGCACAAAACAACAACAAGACAAGACCCCACAACACATTCACTCACCAATCACACTTACAAGTTTCAAACAATTACAGTAAGTTTGTTTCAGTTCCAGTTCATTCAGCCTATATTTTCTCTTCATTAGGGAACAAGAAGAAAGAATTCAGAGAACCATTTAAAATTTGCAGAATCATGATAAAACCTTTCTTGTTCACTTTTATTGAAGGATGTATTCTTTTCAATAAAGCACCTATCTTGTCTAAAATGTTTAAAACTAAGAGTAGTTTTCAATACCTTACATTTATGTATGAAGAATTTAGCTAACAACAATATTAAATCAAACACATCATCAGTACAATGTATATGCATTTGTTCTCATTCCAAACACAGTAAGTTGCAGGTCCAATTTCATGTTGTGAACATGTTGACATTTATCATTCAATAATTCTAGAAAACATTTCCAAAAAGCTTGCACATGCTCACAATACCAAAACAAGTGGGAGATTGTTTCAACCTCACATTGACAAAAGGTACATAAGTTGCTTTCAGCTAATTTGATCTTAAATAAAAATGTATTAGTTGATAGAATACAATGTATAATCCTGAACCAAATCCTCGCACGAAGCGACTAAAGGGATCGAGTGGCAAGGCTAGCTGACTTGGTTGACGCATGTCATCATATCCCATTTGCGTAGATGAATGTTCTTGTTGTTGATCACTGGACTGTCTGGTCCAGACTCGATCATTTACAGACAGACATATGGCTGGAATATTGCTGAGTGCGGAATAAAACATTCACTCACTCACTATGAAGAATAACAGCCTCGGAGTGTGTGGCTATAGCAGTGAAGTCTACATTTTTACCAAGGAGTAGCCAGGGAAGATAGCCTAGTGGTTAAAGGTTTGCTCGTCACGCCGAAGACCCAGGTTCGATTCCCCACATGGGTACAATGTGTGAAGCCCATGTCTGGTGTCCCCGCCGGGATATTGCTGTAATATTGCTAAAAGCGGAGTAAACCCAAACTCACTCACTAACTCAATCATTCTCAACAGATTAACTGACCATCTTCTATATGCAACTAGTGATGCATCTTCGGTGTCTTTGTGATCAGTCGTGGTCTGGATTGGTAGCAAGTGTAAAAATTTCATTATCTATTCAGTATACTCAAACTGAAGAGAGAAGAATATGGCTTTATGGATATCAGTCTTGGTTTCTGGGTTCCATGGCGCATCCTACAAAAAGACCCATTCCGAGCTAAATTGAAGGCTGGCTGATGGCAGACATTTAGTGAAGATTGGCTAAGACTGAGTCAGTGTACATCAGGGTGATCCTTCAGTGTTTGGGTAGGAGAGGTAGCCTAGTGGTTAAAGCGTTCGCTCGTCACGCCGAAGACCCGGGTTCGATTCCCCACATGGGTTCAATGTGTGAGGCCCATTTCTGGTGTCTCCTGCCGTGATATTGCTGGAATGTTGCTAAAAGCGGCGTAAAACTCAACTCACTCACTCCTCCAGTTTTTGTGTAAGATAACCGTGTAGATATCGCTTTTACGACGCAACCCAGTCATTCAAATAACTGTTCAGTTTTGCCGAATACTGGTCACCGGGGCACGGACGTACAGCTTGTTCTGTACATTTATTCACATATACCGAGTAGTTTAACTTCAACTGATAAAATGTTTGTCAACATAGCACTATAGTCCGTCAACCAAACTTTTGGAACACGTTTTTGGGCAGGTTATGGGCAGAATTTATCCAGCGTTAATTGGCTCAGTTAATAGTGATATCTGACGACCTAATTGGGTGTTGAATTTCTTAAATGTATGTCAACTATTCAAGATTTTACTCAAGGAACTATCATATAAAGTCTCTAGCAACAGCAACATTTTCACAAATAGAGAACTGGCAAAATTTGGAATAGCTATCGACAATGTTGCAATGTGTGTCGCACGTGCAGGTTGGGTAACATCGTGATTGTGTCAGGACATGTTGAGAAGGGACCGTATCACCAAACTATTTTCAATTTAGACAGATTGTTTTACTTATTAATTTGCATTGAAAGGTGTAAGGAAAGCTACGCAACAAGGACTGAAGAGTTACCTCCCTTTCACCCCGCATACTCTTAACTTGACATTTCAGTACAAATCGTAAACAATCGTATTACCCACATCATCTCAGTCCCATAACAGCAACACATACCGAAAACGATGAAAGTGTGTCATTTTCGCAATAAATCTCTAGCTTGCACTTAAATATATAAATTTGACCAACGTTCATACCTAAAGGGTCTTTCTCTGGGGTCATTGTGGGTTAGCATGTTACAGACTATCAAATCAAAAGTTCAATGCAACACTTTATTTCTCTCGGACTGAATTCTACTATATTTATCCCACCCACCTGTTGCCATTCCATAGACTTTCTTTTCAATTTCAAAGGAGTTTGAACAGCTCCCTCAAAAAGGACTGGTTGGTTTGATTTACTGAACGAAGCGGACGTAATATGTATATTTGTCATAGGGGTATTTCGTCTCCATTAAAAGGAATATTCCGGTCACAATGAAAAGTAATACCTTACCAGATCTATGACAAAATCCTTATATATTCAACATCATTAGAAACTTGATATCCACATTATTGGTAATTATTATGAAGGAATAAAACTGTTTGTAGTTTCTTCTTATGCGAAACATGACAGTCACGATCAATTGGCTAGAGTCACGTGGTCGCCTGAAATGTACTGAAATGCAAGCGTGCAGGCATAGCAAAGTTGGAAAACGCATCAAAACTGCAAGTTTAATATAAAAAACGTATGCATGCCTCGTCTCACAAATCATCAATGTGAGCGTGACACGGTGTGTGTGTGTGTGTGTGTGTGTGTGTTTATGCAAGACTATCCGTTGCAACAGTTGCATGTGCTGTGAGTGAATGGGTTTAGTTTTACGCCGCACTCATCTATATGGCGGCGGTCTGTAAATAATCCGAGTCTAGACCAGACAATCCAGTGATCAAGAAACATAATGAGTATCGATCTACGCAATCGGGATACAGTGACATGTGTCAACCAAGTCAGCAAGCCTGACCACCCGATCCCGTTAGCCGCCTCTTACGCCAAGCATGGGTGACTGAAGATCAATTCTAACCCGGATCTTCACGTTAGGTAATGTTACATCGCATATCGCAGCCACATGGGAACAAGCGAATTACTGCCTGTCTACGGGTTCTATTTGTTTGTTGTTTAACGCTCACTCAGCACTATTACAACTATATGGCGACGGTCTGTACCAGACAATCAGTGATCAACATCATGGGCATCGATCTACGCAATTGGGATAGAATGACGTGTCAACCAAGTCTGACCACCCTATCCCGTTAGTCGCCTCTAACGGCAAGCATGGGTTGCTGAATATCCCGGATCTTCCAGGGTGCAAGTAGTATAACCGATATAAAACTAGTCCAGTGACTGGGACACGAACATGGGTCATCCCACGAGCTTAGCCTTGACAATAACGCATGGATTATATATTACATGAACAAAAGAGAAAAATAAAACACACTTCCCTTCTTTAGTCTAGCGCTTAGTCGCTGAAAACGTATCGTTTTGATAGAAACTGCAGCCACACTTATATTGAAAAGAAACCCAAGTGAGAGGGCAGATTCAGAACTTCAGGAAAACCTAGACTTAAACTCCATGTGGGGCGTTTGCATTACAGACAGTGCCAGGCGGAAGGGAAGTATGTTTCAGGGACTGTGAGACAGGCTAGTCCCAACCCCGCCTTTACAAAAAAAAAGTAAGAAAATATAAACAACAACAACAATCACCAACATAAAGATAAACTCGCAGATTCACCACCAGCCTGTAATAAACATGCTACCATTAATCGCCTCCCGGGGCGGTGAGGTAGCCGAGTGGTTAAAGCGTTAACTCGTCACGCTGAAAAACCGGTTCGATTCCCCACATGGATACAGCCAGTGAAGCCCATTTCAAATGTCCCCCGCCGTGATAATTGCTGGAATATTGCTAAAAGCGGAGTAAACTAAACTCGCTCGCTAATCGCTTCCATTTTCTGGCAGATGGTGTGTCTGCTCGGAAGGTCCTTGTTCGATCCCATGGACATGCCAAACCTAAAAACACGTCAAAACTGTATTTATTATTAGTAGGTTTTACAGTGCTAGCCCACTGAGATACCATGCCGCAGTGAAGCATGAATACCCCACTCAGACACATTATACTGACTTCGAGCCGACCAGTCCTTATTGTACTCAGTAATGCCGAGCGCCAGGCAGGGACCAACAAGTACCATATTTTAAGTCTTTTTGGTATGACGCGGTCGGGGATCGAACCCGCGACCTTCCGATCTCAGGGTGGACACTCTTACTACTACATCACGGAGGCGGTCAAACTGGAAATGTGTGCAATAGGGATGACCATTTTCTGTCAAATTGTAATATGTTTTGATTTTTGTTGGCAATAAACTTTTCTGGCTTGCAAATGTATCCAGTGATAACTTATTTTTATTAATACTTGATACGTGGATGTATTTTTTACTGGCAAGAAGTATAGGGTTCATAAGGTCGTTAAAAAAAGAAACACAAAATGAATTTCAAGAATGATACTTACAATTTTGTACACATATGTGAACTCAAACATTTTTTTAGGGTTGCACATTGTTTCTGGAATGTTTTAGAAGATCATGCTTGACCAAAACGCAACCAAAAATGATTTTGAACGGTTTTATCAATCAGGATTGTCATGACGAATATCAGGCACAATGATTGTTTCTCACGTGCAAAGCATGAGTACAGCATGTGACTATAAAAGACCCAAATGAATCTCACAATTTCATCCACGATCTTTGCAAGTACTGTACACGAAAATGGGACGTCTCAACGCTGCTGATCGAAATCAGGCAATTTGACGATTGCAAGCTGGCGAATCAAAGAGTGAGGTGGCAAGGACCTTCAACGTTCATCCCAGCACAATAACTCGATTGAGGGATCGATTTCGTCAAACAAATTCGACAAATGACCGACCTAGAGTCACCACACCTGCCCAATATCGGTACATCCGGGTAACCCACCTACGTGACCGCCATCGTTTGGAGCCCGAAGAGTGTCCGATCAGACAATCAGTCTCCGAGAAGTAGGAATACGTGCTAAACGTCCAAAAATTGCCCCCTCCTTGACACGACTACATCGACGTCGACGAGTGAGATGGTGTAACACGGCGCTGCCATGGAACCTGGCAAACTGGAGGCGCATATGGTTTAGCGATGAATCCCGTTATCTCCTCAGGCGACGTGATGGATGAGAACGTGTCTACAGACGATGTCATGAACGTTTTGCTCCTAACTGCATCAGACAGGTGGACAGATTCGGTGGTGAGGGTGTTATGGTGTGGGGAGCGATCTCATACACCCGCACATCTGAACTTGTGCTTGTCCAAAGCAATCTGACGGCCAATCGATACATCGACCAGATTCTCCGTCCGCACGTCCTTCACTTTGTTGACCGTCAACGACAGCTCTTCCAACAGGACAACGCCAGGCCCTACACAGCACGTGCCACCGTTGACTACCTGGCCAATAACAACATCAATACCCTCCCCTGGCCCTCTAGATCCTCGGATCTAAACCCAATCGAACACCTTTGGGATCAGATCGATAGACGGGTACGTCGACGTCGTATTCCACCACAGAATCTTCAACAGTTGTTCCACATGCTGCAGGAGGAATGGAGAAGGATTCCACAACCAAACATCCAACGACTGATTCGATCTGTACCCAGGAGGTGTCGGGCAGTGGTAGCAGCTGGAGGTAGTCATACGAGGTACTGACTTCAACATCACCTGGTGGACAGCAGTAAATATGGTCAAGTTAGCAATGCATTGCTCGACAAAATTTCATTCATGTGTCTTTGTTTTCCGCTGATCTACACGTCCTTGAATAACACCAAATTTTCATTGATATTTGGGGTTTGGGTTTCTTTTTTTTTTGAAGAGTGTATTTTGAAAATATGTTGCCATGGAATTGCAATATCAAAAATATTTTGCCACATGGTAGGTTTTCAGCACTTATCAGTTTATCATAGAAATATCTGGATCTAGGTTTACTTTCAGCACCACGAATACAAACTTGGAATCTCCGCTGTCTGTTTGCAGACGACCCAGAGGTGCAGAGGTTCACAACAAGCCCCACCTCCACACACATTTTGCAAGACGCATGCATAAATTTCAAACTTCCATAAAGGTCTAATGACATCCGATGTATTCTAACTGTGGCCGTATTATTACAACGCTATCATGAAATCATTTGAATAGGTTTCCCAACAAGTAACACCACTTGCCAACGCGCTCAAATATTGTGCTGCTGCAACAAAATAGATTTTAAAACAACCTGCATATTGAATACTGTCATTGTGAGGTATTGTACAGTGACTGAGAACAATACTGCAGTACCCGTATGTCACCTTGCCCTTTTATTTCCTGGAAACGCCACGATTTCCTTTCCTGGAATTTGAACTTGTAATAGGCAGTATTGATCCAAGGTTGTGTTGGTCGCTGCTGTGAGTCGTGGCTGCACAGTAGCAGAGATGTAGACGATGTCACCTCGCCCTTTTATTTCCTGGAAATGCCATGATATCTTTTCCAGGAATTTGAATTTGAAATAAGTAGTATTGATCCAGGGTTGTGTTGGTCGCTGCTATGAGTTGTGGCTGTACAGCAGCAGAGATGTAGACGATGTACCCGACAGGGTTGCGACAAGCATAGGACACTGTGTCTTTGTTTCATGTGGTAAACAGGTAAGCTATTTGTGGCATGTTTTTCATTATGATTTTGATATTTTGTTGATAGGTTTTTATATTATTATGAAATTGTCATTTGAACACGATATTGCAGACAGACAGACAGTTAATTCAGCATTTTAGGCCAAACGACCCATAGTACAGTTACATATTGTCAAAGTTTACATACTTATCACGTTTTACATCTATATATAAACACATTTTTCGGAAAACGAGCAACAGAGGTAATAACATCTTCATTCTTAGAATTTAAAAAAATTATCATAAAATGTTGATCCTTATACCTGTACATAAGTTTGGAAGATATTTATTTCGCAGGTCTCGATAATGCTTACACACAGATAACACATGATATTTATCTTCGACCTGGTTTCTATTACATTTTACACATACAATTTCACTTGGATTTAAATTGTTATATTTACGCTCAGAGTTTACATTGAAATCATGCAAGGAGATTCTGAATTTACAGAAAGCTCTTCTCAAAGATTTGTCATGTAATACAGTTAAATGTTACACGGGTATTACATTCTGGCATGGACAGAACTGGTCTGTAACAAGGAATGAAGGTGTTGAAAATGCAGATGATACCTGTAGAATCACCTACAGCGTCTGTATGTATATGGATGTATGTATATAACAATAATGATATTACTAAATGATAAGCATTTGCTGCCGAGGATGTGCATATAAAGTTCTTGGAAATCAGATGAACTGTTTTGCATGTCGTCAGCCGGGTCTTGGTCAGTGCTTGGTCTCCCCAAAATATAACTGGAAGTTTTAAGTGGATAATAATAATATTTGGAGTTTAAGATATATAGCCCCAGGACAACCTATATTCATTGTTGAATTCATGTATTGGTAGACACCAGTGAGTAATATAATTCAAGCCGGCTGGATATTGCTTCATTTATTGATGTTCAGTCTATGGTGTACCAGGAATACTTTCTTCAGTTTTCCATTCACAGAATTTCCACAAATATTTGGACTTCATAACTGTAGTATTTAATTGTTTGTGACTGAGATTGCACCCATCCATACACTGTGACTGTGAAAGGGACAAGCATTTTAAGTATACAGCAATGTCTATTCGCATATACCAATCATCTATAAATACTCAAGAACAAACTTTGTAAAGAATAAAGGCCCCTATGATCTTATCCTAAATGCGTAGATCGATGCTCATGTTGTTGATCACTGGATTGCCTGGTCCAGACTCGTATATTTACAGACAGACATATAGCTTGAACATTGTTAAGTGCGGCGTCACTCACTCACTCACTATGAAGAACAACAGTCTCGGAGTGTGTGGCTCTCGCACTATGACAGGGATGTCTACATTTTACCCCGGTATAACCAGGGAAGGTAGCCTGCTGGTTAAAGGTTCGCTCGTCCAGCCGAAGACCCGGGTTCGATTCCCCATATGGGTACAATGTGAGAAGCCCTTTTCTGGTGTCCCCCGCCGTGGTATTGCTGGAATATACAACCAAACCTAACTCACCCACTAATCTCCCTTCTCTAGCTGATCGTGTGTTTGCCGGGAAAACGGAAGGTCTTTGTCCCATCCCAAAGACACGCCAAACCAAAAACGCGTAACAAAATGTAGTCATTATTAACAAAAACTTGTCGCATCTGAGTTAGCGTACTGAATCTAAGGGGGCTTTCATGTTAAACTTCAGAATTGTAACCTTTAAGATTTCGTAATAACCAGTGCGTCTGGTCTTAACTGCACGTGCGTCGTTCACTTAAACACTGATCAAGGTGCAGCACCCACTGTACATTCAGGGCTCTGCACACGTCACTACATACGTGCACTTGATCGTGACGTTAACTGAAGTAAAACGTTACGTTTGCGTAAACCCAGGTGAGTGAGTGAGTTTAGTTTTACGCCGCTTTTAGCAATATTCCAGCACTGTCACGGCGGGGTACACTAGAAAAGGACACCACACATTGTATCCATGTGGAGAATCGAACCCGGGCCTTCGACTGACGAGTAAACGCTTTAACCACTAAGCTACCCCACAGCCCCCATGACAGCAAACACGTTTGAGAACGTTTGATTCCCCACATGGGTACAATGTGTGAAGCCCATTTCTTGGGGTCCCCTGCTGTGATGTTGCTGGAATATTGCTAAAAGTGGCGTAAAACCATACTCACTGACTGTGTATCTAAACACATCGCCCTTTCATACTGTGACTACACGTATACGAGCTGTCTGTTTGTGGACGACCCAGAGATGCAGAGGTTCACAAATTCACTCTCTCTCTCTCTCTCTCTCACACACACACACACACACACACACACACACACACACACATATTTTGCAAGAAGCATGCATACATTTGAAACTTTCACAAAGGTCTAATGACATCCGATGTATTCTATGCACCAAAATAGATTTCCAAACAACCTGGATATTGAATACTGTCATTGAACCGTTACTGAGAACAACACCCGTATGTAACCTTGCCCTTTTAGTCCCTGGAAATGCCATGACTTCTTTTCCTGGAATTTGAATTTATAATAAGTAGTATTGATCCGGGGTTGTGTTGGTCGCTGCTAAGAGTCTTGGTTGCACAGTAGCAGAGATGTTGACGATATACCCGACAGGGCTACGAAAAGCATAGAACACTGTGTCTTTGTTTCATGTGGTAAACAGGTAAGATATTTAGCTGTTATTACTGTTAGGATATTTTGTTCATAGGTTCTTATGATTATTATTAAATTGTACTTTGAACAGGGATATTACGTTCTGACATGGAAGGAAATGGCCTGTGCTAAAAAAATGAAGGTGTTGAAATTTCAGATGATACCTGTAGAATCGCCTACAGTGTTTGTATGGATAAGGTAACAAACAATGAACAGAATTAAATACTAAACATCTCCTGCCGAGGATATGCATGTAAAGTTCTTTGAAACTAATAAACCTGTCTTGCATGTCGTCTGCCGGGTCTCGCCAAAATATTACTGAAAGTTTTAAGTGGGTATGATAAATATTTGGAGTTTAATGTTTCTGTCCAAGGTGAATGAGGACACTTGTGTGTAGCTTTGACCTTTTGTTTCGTGGACATGCCATGATTTCTTTTCCTGGAATTTGTCATGAGATCGGTGGTATTGTTTTGGTCGTGGCTGTGAGTCGTGACTGCACAGTACAACCTAGAAGTGATTGTTTTCTTATTGTATAATATACTGTCAAGTGTCTAAGAATGTTACTCCCTGTGAAATTTCTCAATGTATCTGTCCGCGGTGAATGAGGACACTTGTATGTCACTTTGACCTTTTGTTTCGTGGAAATGCCATGATTTCTTTTCCTGGAATTTGAAACATGTCATGTTATCGGTGCTATTGGTTTGGTCGTGGCTGTGAATCGTGACAGATATACTCAGTGCACAAGGATTTTATTGTATACATACTTTCAATTGTCCAGGAATGTTACTCCCTCAGTAATTTCAAACTTCTTAATGTATCTGTCCAAGGTGAATGAAAACACCTGTCAGCATCTGGTGTGGAAGATGTGCATGTAAAGTTCTTGGAAATCAAATGAATTCCCTTTGATGTCCAGTTCATTGTTTGGTCTCCCCCAAAATATGACTGAACGTGTTCAGTGAATAAGAATAATGTTCGTAGTTTAAGATACGTAGATCAAAGACAATCTTTGTTCCCTGTTGAATTTATGTCTTGGCTGACACCAGTGAGTGAAATAATTAAAGCCGACTGGATATTGCTTCATTTATTGATGTTCTGTCTATGATGTTACCCGATTACCTTCTTCAGTTTTCCATTCACATAATTTCCTCAAATATTTGGAGTTTTAAGCCCAATTTGACCCACCCCGAGTAATTTCAAAATTCCTAATGTATCTGTGAATTAGGCAGGAAATAGAAATGTCATAGACAGACATCAATTTACACAGTGAAGCTTAGTGTAGTTTAGCCTTTCAGTATTCCAGCAATATAGTCTGTAAGTAACCAGACAATCCAGTGACTGACATCATGTGCTTCAAGCTACACAGTTGGGATATGACGACATGCATCAACCAAGTCAGAGAGCCTGACAACCAAATCCTGTTATTTCCCTCTTAAGTCAAGCATGGATTACTGAAGACCGGATCTTCACTAGTCATGTTTGCAAGGACAAGCTAAAGACCAATTCTAACTATTTAGGATCTTCACGGATCATCAAGTCACATCTTATGACAAGCATAGACTACTATGGACTCATTCTAACGTGCAATATCTATGGTAAAGATGGCAACCTGTTTGTGTTTTTGTCCTTTTATGCAGATTTTATCAAGAGATAGTTTGATGGTATTTTTTCTGACTTCACTAATGAAAGTTAAAGTTGTTGGTTATTGAGATTGTTTAACCGCTTTAATTTCAGAGACAAGGCGCGGGGTCTTGGTAGCACCGTGGTGAGCTATCCACAACTAGTAAGGTAATCATGAGTCAAGGTAGGTCGAGGTTACACAATCCAAATGTATCCCCATAGTCATCTGTAGTAATATCATATTTGTTTTCAAAATAACTAAGAACTCAGCAGCTATTGCATGTATACGTGGGCATCGTCTGGCCTTTCAGCAGCAATAAAAAACAAAATGACCAGCTTAACCAGTTCCTTTTCTGAGTACAGGAACTTAAACACTCCAACCTAAGTTCCACGCCAAATGTCACAAAGTACCACAAAGTAAAATATATCTTACAAAATATGTATAGTCACATATGTTCTATGTTACACATGTCACTATGTTCAAATATACCTGTAGTTACATTCTGCATACGTTCTGTTAAAGAATACCAATCTTCCTTCGCATGTGGAGGAGGCACAACAGCACCTGTAATTCTGTACCCTTCGAGACAAAATGGTCATTGACCATCAATGTGTCATTCATTGTCATCAATAATTAATATTTTAGATTCTGAGTCTGATGATGATGGGTATATGTGCATGGAGCTGCCCACCCTCATCAAGCAGCTCAAGTCTGTGCTGGACCAATACCCTGATGATGGACAGATACTCAAGGTAAATCTATGCTGGACCAGTACCCTAATGATGGACAGATACTCAAGGTAAATCTATGCTGGACCAGTGCCCTAATGATGGACAGATACTCAAGGTAATCTGTGCTGGACCAGTACCCTGATGACGGACAGATACTCAAGGTAAATCTATGCTGGACCAGTACCCTGATGATGGACAGATACTCAAGGTAAATCTATGCTGGACCAATACCCTAATGGTGGACAGACACTCAAGGTAATCTCTGCTGGACCAATACCCTAATGATGGACAGATACCCAAGGTAAGTCTGTGCTGGACCAATACCCTGATTAATGACAGATACTCAAGGTAAATCTATGCCTGACCAGTACCCTGGTGAAGGACAGATACTGAAGGCAAATCTATGCCTGACCAATACCCTGATGGTGGACCGATACTCAAGTTAGGTCTGTGCTGGACCAATACCCTGATGATGGACAGATGCTCCAGTTAGGTCTGTGCTGGACCAATACTGTGATGGTGGACAGATACTCAAGGACTAATACCCTCGTGATGAAAAGACACTCACGTTAAATCTGTGCTGGACCAATACCCTGATGATGGACAGACACTGAAAGTGAGTTTACAGGTTCATGTGACTTGTTATTGTCAAATTTTGTCACAATTTAGAAGCAAATTTCCCCCTCAATGTATAACTGTCCCTATGACAACAGTATAGAGTTTGACATTTTCATTTTTATCAGGAGTTGATCCAGAATGCAGAAGATGCTGAGGCCAGTGAGATACGAATACTGTATGATGACAGACATATAGACCCCGATCCAAGACTACTAAAGAAGAAACATTACCTAGCCTCACTACAGGTGAATTTACTTCACTATGTGTCCTGACAGTGTAAGACTAAATGTGTAGGGCAGCTCTTATCGTATCTTTGTGTATACACCTATTGACCATCGAAAACCTAACTGGGTGAAGTTCAAGGATACAAAAATAGTGTTTGTTTTCTGTTTTCAAAGCAAACCTTCCCATTAAAGTATAGAAATGAAAAACTTTAGAATATGACAGAACCCAATTAACGCCTTAAAAATATATTCAGTTTGGATGAACCCTGCCAAAGGGCAAACTGACATGAATGCCTTGTTGACAAGTAATGTATTGAGCATTGTTTCAGGCCCCAGGTCTGTGTGTGTACAATGATGCATTGTTCACCAAGAAGGATTGGAAGGGAATCAAGATGCTACATGACAGTGTCAAGGAGGAGGAAGTCCTTAAGGTTGGACGGTTTGGACTTGGATTCAAATCTGTATTCCATGTCACTGGTAAGACATTGGGGATTGTTTTCTAGATAAACTAAGTTACATCACATATGATTAGCTGTATCAGAAGATGAAATATACACACCATGTTGGGATTCAGATTTTGGAAGTTTCTTTCCATAAAATGTATGTCACTTGGAGCACTGGACAAGTATGAACATGAACATTATGTACTAATTAAACTTATTCCTTTTCACAAACTGAAATGTTTCCTTTCCAGACTTCCCAAGTGTCATAAGTGGGGACACTGTGTTGTTCATCAACCCACAAGAGAAGCATGGTGACCGAGTCTGCTACATGAAGAAACTGCGTGAACTTCCCAGTGGGATAAAGAACATGATCCTCAACATCTTCAGTGGCATCTTTGGCTTTACATCAGACACAACAGACACAGGTCATTATCCTGGAACCATTTTCTGGTTCCCCCTCAGAACCAACATCTCGAAGCTGTCCGACAACATTTACACTGAGAAGAAAGTCATGGATCTGTTCCAGGCTTTTAAGGCTGAGGCATCCATAACTCTCTTATTTCTGAAGTCAATAGAGAAGATACAGTTGTGCAGGAGACTGGAGGGAAAGACAGAAATCCAGTTCTCATTGCAGCTGTCTCAAGACTGTCTCCAGCATGTTAGAGCTGAGAAGAAAGACTTCATGAGGAAAGTGAAGGAGGTACAAGGAGAAATACCAACATCATCTTTACAGAGCGAGTTGATCGTAACTGTGGAAACACAGGATGTTGCAGAGACTAAATTGTCTAAATTGTCATCACAGAACTGGATTGTCATCAACTTCTACAAAGGAGGAAGTATGACTGAAAGCTTCCGAGATCTTTGCCATGACACAAGTCTTTCCTACTCCCCCTTTGTGGGTCTGGCTGTTCCTTTGGGTCAACAGTGTGAAGGTCACGTGTTCTGCTTCCTCCCACTTCCTCTGCAGAGGAACAGCCCCACAGGTCTGCAGGTTCATGTCAATGGCTTCTTTGCTTTGAATCAGAACCGGAGACACGTCAAGTGGCCAACAGCAGATCAGCTTCAAAATCAGGCTCACACAGACAAGGCTATGGAATGGAATAAGTGTCTTGTGAGTGAAGTTCTGCCAGAGGTTTATCGTAGCTTGATAGATAGCCTTCTTAGATGCTGCTATTCATATGATAACTCAATTACCATCATTCAACAAGTCTACAGAACAATTCCAGATGTTGATGATATTGATGTGCATTGGAAGCCTCTTGTTTCAACAATTCTGGCACAGCTTCACAATATCCCGTTCCTGTTCACACCGTCTGACCAGAAGAAAGGGGTCAAGATGAAGGATGCTTATCTAGTGGATGTAACCAATGATGCTTATTCATTAATCACTGAAATATTTACTTTGTATCACAGGTACATTGTCCCAGTACCTCCAAAACTAATGCGAACTTTAGAAAAACATTTCAGCTCACACATACACAAAGCTACACCTAAAGATGTGTGTGACACACTTAGAGTGGATAACCGTTTTACAACATTACCAAGACAGAAGAAACTCATGCTGCTGAAATATCTCCTGGAATCGGATGAGTACAAGCACCTGGACAGTCTGTGTCTTCTGCCAGTGGCTGACGGTAACTTTGTGGATTTTGGAGCACATGCAGCTGTGTTCATTTGCTACCCGCAAGAGGATGCCAAACTCTTCCCAGGACTTGAAAGTCAGTTGGTCTCGCTGGACCTTCCTGAGGAATTACAACAAGCTCTGCGGAAACGGGCTTCTGCTGGTACGTTGCTTTTATCACATTGATACAACCAGTTACTGGGGGTATGATAGCAAAGCTTCTAAGCAACACAAAGAATGAATTGTTAATCCCAACAACTACCTTTTTTCAAAAGATAAGGTGAAGATTAAATGACAATATTTTTTCAGGCAATACTAAATATCTAACTAGTACACAAGCAAACAACAGTGACCAAGACATTAATGGAAATTCATGAGGTCAGCGGTCCAAGCCCAAATGACTAGGATACATGTTTCTCGTTGCAGATTTAAGGTCACTCAAACCGTTCTTTCATTTTTGCATGTAACATGCTGTCTCGTGTCCTATGGAACCTCTGGTTTTGTTTCTGTTTGTTTGTTATTGCCACAATATTACTCTTGGAGCCTACAAATAAACCCTACCATATGTGTCAATGAGCAAACATCATCACTGAAAGTTTGAATTAATTGAGTTGGTCTTTATTTTCTCGATGGAACAAACTTTGACTTTGATTTGACCTTTGTACTTTTCGATGCTCCTTATGCAATTCCTTACAACATTTCCAGGAATCACTTAAGAAGCTGAAACTTCCAAATGCACTAATATTGTATCAAACATACATGCTTGGTATTTGCCTTGTTGGTAACAGGACTCGACATGTTTATTCGGCTCTTTTCTAGTGTTTCTAGTTTGACCTTTGTACTTTTGCATGTCCAAAATGCAATCCCTTGCATTGTAGACCTGTGGAGATCCGGGTTAGAATTGATCTTCAGTAACCCATGCTTGTCGTAAGAGGCGACTGACGGGACTGGGAGGTCAGACTCGCTGACTTGGTTGACATATGTCATCAAAGATCTTTTGCAAGCATGTTTGTTCTTAGCAGATTCAAGTCAATTCAATACAAGCAAACTGTGTTTTATTGCTATAGATTGACTGCCATAAATATGAAGTGTCTGGATCCAGAGCTCCGTATAATGCTGTCACAACATTAAAGTGTTCATCTACAAACTTCAATATACATATACATTTCTGACAAGGTAGATAGTTTGAAAAAGCTGAAAATTCTTATACAAATGTAGTTAATTTACAAAACAAGATTTTTAAGAACCCTTTTGATGTAAAGTGATTGTTTGAAGGAACCAACAAAACAATTGTGAAATTCGAATACAAACTTAATCATGTTTCTGAATATTGCAGAAATGCTGTACATTAATATTATTAAACATATAGTAATTCCTAGCCCCAAATATCAGTAAATATATTAACAACATTTGTAAACCATCTGCTCTTTGAACAAACCACTCCCACATGTCAAGCAGGTGGCTTCTAAAATAAAGCTGTCCATTGTCCAGCAGTTATCCCCCTTTGTTTCACACTAAGACAGAACACATACATACAAAACAAATAGTGTTGATAGTACAGATAACATCAACATTGTTCAATTGTCCTTGTTCTTTATTTGTGATAACATTGATTTCATTTGACTAATAATGCTAAATGTTTTCTTTTCAGGATGGCAATGTCTTTCTGTGATGTCATCTGATGCCTTCCCCAATCTGCTCCGGGAATGTCTGTTGAGGCATTTCCCAGAAGGTAATGCTGAACTGCCTTCTCCATCCCTTGATGTCAACTGGCTAAGGCAAGTGTGGATCTATATCACAGCCCATGGGATTGATGTTGAAAAATATTTCAGTGGTTTTCCCATCATGCCAGACATTGATGGCTGTGGCAGAGGAAAACTACTCCGCATTGATGAGGTCTTCATAGCTCAGTCCGTCAGGCACTCTGAGTCACTCCCACAGAATGTTGGTGCAGCACTGCAGAAACTAGGCATTATACATTTGATGTATGTCCCTGATTTTGTCCTCAACAATCCTCATGTTCTTGGGACAATTATTCAGTATTCGACACCAGTGGGTGTTGTAAGAGCATTAGAGACAGTATACGCCAGAAAACGTAACACAGTTGTACAACTGTTCAATGCTGAATCCTCCAAAGAGGAAAGGTCTGCTTTGGTGACATATCTGAGCTCCTGCCAGTTGAACGATGGAACTAAAGCTGTGTTGAGGAAGTTAAAGCTATTTACTGCAACAGACAACAGTGATTGCTCAGTGGAAACCTTGTATACTCTAGCCCCTGATGAACAAATACCAGTATCCTACCCTGAGAGGTACATCCAGTGTTCATCTCTTGCAGTCAGACCCCTGGCACTGACGCTCGGGGCAACTGCAACCCCGTTTCTTCATGTTTGTCAACAAATCCTTCAGCTGATGCAGCACTGGAGTATGCAATATACAGAAAGTCAAAAGGTAGAGTTTATGGAGTTTCTGATGGAGAAACACATGCCTGTTGTGAATGAAACGAGGCAAATTGCTTCGGCAGTACAGTTCCTTTCATCCAGTGGAGGGTCTTCTAGTCTTAGGGCTTGTGATCTGTTCAGCCAAGACGATCCATTCCTGAGAGCCTTGTTCCTTGAAGAGGACAAATTCCCAGCAGAGAGGCATACACGAAAAGACAGACTCAGGAGAGGATTACAAGTAATTGGTCTTAAAACTGTGAAAGAAATCTCAGAAAGTGATGTTAGAACATCAGCAATGAAAATTGAGGAGCTTGTTAGCAGAGGAATGGATTCTGAAGCAGAGCTGAAAGTAACAGCATTCATCACGTTCCTCGAGAGGAGCATAGACAGAATGGACCCAATGAAACTATCTGATCTTCAGCATCAGAAATGCATTCCTTGTTTGCAGAAAAAAATATCCAGATATCCCAAGTCTCTCTCATGGAATGGAGAATCAGGGCCCTGTATCTCATCATCAGAAGAGGTTTTTAGTTCACGACACTCATCTATCATTGGGTCTGTTAGTCCAGTTGCAAAAGAAATGGCAGAAGCTGTTGAAAGAATTTTGGGACTTTATAGAGATCCACCAGTATGTTCAGTGATGGATCATCTTCATAATCTGGGGGCATCTTATGACAGTAGAGAATGTAATCCTTGTATGGAGTTACTAAAGGACATTTACAGCTTTTTTAATTCTCCAAATGTATCAATTGCAGAAGAGAAACACCAGATGGAGTCAACAAGATCTGTGTGGGTTGGAATAGAAGAAGGTTTCCAGTATCCACGGTCAGTGTATTTAGAAAGATCTGAAGCTGACCTGGACCTGAAGCCTTACAGATACCAACTACCATCTCTGTTGCATGACTGGTGTTCATTACTGAGTGACTGTGGCTGCCATCAGAGACAAACCCCTGACATGCTGACCTCTGTCCTGGAAGAAATAAAAGAAAAGCATGACGGATTCAGGTCTTCCAACTTAAAGAAACCAACAGATGTGCGACATGACTTAAATCTGGTTCTTCAGATACTGAATGAACTGCAAAAACACCCTCAAAGACATGAAGTGTTGGTGCCAGTGCACCAGGCTTCTGAGGATTACCTTCTCTTGTTGCCAGCAGACCAGTGCACCTACTGCAATGCCGATTGGCTGCAGGATCAGATGTCTGATGGTTCTGAGGTAGATGAAGAAGAGGAAATATTTTATGTTCATTCTAGCATATCAGAGCGGATTGCACAATTAATGGGAGTCTATTCCCTGACTGAACGTGTAATGGATGACACTGAAGACTTTGATGTGGAGTATCATCAGTCAGAGCCATTGACAAGACGACTGAAAAACATTCTCCATGAGTACACAGATGGTTTTTCTGTCCCGAAAGAGCTGATACAAAATGCAGATGATGCCCGCGCTACAGAAGTTTGTTTCATGTATGATGAGAGACAGAATCTGAATGCAAGAACATTCCTCATGAATGAGAACATGGCTGGTTTGCAAGGTCCAGCTCTCTGGGCCTACAATGATGCAAGTTTTACACAGAGTGACTTTAACAATTTAAAGCAACTGAGCGGAGCCACTAAAGAAGAAGACACAACAAAAGTGGGAAAGTTTGGTTTGGGCTTCAATTCTGTTTACAACCTAACTGATGTTCCAAGCTTCATCAGTGAAAATACTTTGGTGATATTTGACCCTCACAAATCATACTTAGGGAAACCTGGGCTGAAAGCAAACCTCAAAAGTGTAAAAAATCAGAGGATGTTGAGAAATATGAATGGACAATTAAAGCCGTTCGAGGGAATATTTGGTTGTCAAGTCATCAAAGATGGAAAACGTGACACTATATGTCATGGAACACTTTTCAGATTCCCTTTGAGGACACCAGAACAGGCTGCTACAAGTGAAATTAAAGATTTGTCCTACTCAAGGCATGAGATGGAGACATTTTTCAGAAAATTTGCAGAAGGATGTGGAAATCTTACCCTTTTCACACAGTATGTGTCATCAGTAAAGTTCTTCTATTTACCACGCAATGGAGACCCAAATACGCCAGAACTTCTCATTCATGTGACAAAAGCAATAACAGACCAACGAATTCTGTCACCTCCAAATTCTCTTCTTAATGAACTTACTGTGTTGGCATATGCAGCTCAGGAGTGGAACACCCAGTCAGGAGAGTGCCTCAAAATAACTGAAATAAGTGATGTCCAGCTTGAAATTTGTGACACAGACATGACAAGAACACAAAAGTTAAATCCAAGTGTGACCACCCAGTCATGGGTCATTACCTGGGTAACTGGTCAAAAAGAATCGGATAAGTTTGCACTGTCTGGAAAGCTCAAAGGATTGCTTCCATTAGCGGCTGTTGCAATTCCACTGACTTTGGAAGATGGAAGACAAGGTATCTGTGAAATGGCCAAATGTCCAGCAGGATTCTACAGAGAAGGACATTTCTTTTGCTTTTTACCTCTGCCGGTGCACATTCCGTTTCCAGTACATATCAATGCACCATTTGCTTTGACAACAGACAGAAAACAATTGTGTACACAAACTGAAGATGACAAGATGAACTATGAGGCTGAGTGGAATACAGCTCTGTTTAAAGATGCTACATGTAGAGCTTACATAGCTGGGCTGGAACAACTGGAGATCACAGACCCTTCAAGCGTTGGTCAGTATTATGGCTTGTGGCCTACAACACCACATGATAAACCTGACTGCATGGTACAAAGTTTCTATGAGCTTATAACAGCTGAGACACATTGTGTGTTTCCGCATGATGACAATGGTGCACTCGAATGGCTGTCATTTCAAGGAATGTATATTCTTGAACCAAAACTTTGTTGGAATGATGATATTGCAATGATGGCCTTCAAAGCAACATCTCACTTTCTAAAGTCCACAAATAGAAAAATCGTAGACCTTCCACTACAACTCTTCAAACAGTTTTGTCTGCCTGGACTGAAGTCGTGTGCTACTTCCAGGCTTATCACAACATCAGAGTTTTTCGAGACAATCTTCTTCCCAAATATAAATGACAGCTACTGGTCACCAACAGAGAGAGATAGTTTGGTATTGTTTGCTCTGACATATCAGAATGAAAGTGTTGAAGACCTCATAAGAACATCCAGATGTATTCCGACAGAGCCTTCAGGTACTCTGAAAATGCCATGTGAACTAATTCATCCACATAAGGAATGTGCAAGGATGTTTTCTAAAGAAGATGAATGCTTCCCAAGAGGATTTAGGTTTCGGGGAATCAACTTTTGTGACCAGCAGGTGGTAGGCATTTTATGTAAGCATGGAATGGTCCAAGATGAACTCCCATGGGAACTCCTTGTTGAGCGAGCCTTGTCGGTGGAGAAGCTAGAAAAACAGGATGCTAAAACAGCTCACGAGAGAAGTGGACAGATCTTAAAGTATCTTGGCAGTGGGATTCATCATGGGAAGAAATGTTATGTCACTTGTCCTGAAGCAATACAATTTCAATTACAAAACATCTCCTTTCTACCTGTTCAAAAACGTCCCTCAATCTGGCCTTTAAAGTGGAAAGCAGATGACATAGAAGGAAAACCATTTGCATGTCCAAGTGAACTTTATTTGAAGAGTGTGTCAAGCTTAGTGGCCTGTTCACAGTTAATTTTTGATGACTTTTTTTACCCTCATTTCAGAGTGGACATGGATGTTTTGGCTTGGCTTGGTGTGAAAGGAAAGGAAGATGCTGACCTGGCTGTAGCCTCAGAACAACTGCTCCTCGTTTCCAAATCTATAAATGCACTGACGGATGATTCTTCTTCCTATGAGCTTAAAAAATTGTGCAAAGACATATACAAATTTCTGAACAGAAAGTGTGGGGAAAGTGATGCCCAGATCGGGATAATACAGCAATGTTTACAACATCAAGAAACTGTGCTGGTAGGAAAACAGATGGTTGAACCAGAGCATGCTGCTTTTCATCTGCCAACTGATTTATCACCCTATCTGTATCAAGTTGATGAAGCAATAGTTGACAATAAGATGCTTTTACAGAGCATTGGGGTTAAAGACAAATTTGAAGTGTCTGACCTGCTACTTGTTGTGCAGGAAGTCTCCAGAGATACAGGTTCAAAAGAACTTTCAGAAGATCAGTTAAAATGGTTCGGAAGGACTACTCAGTATCTTTCAGAGTTTGACAAATCATGTTTTGATCAAGACAAGTTTGATGTTTCACTTCCAAATTGTGACAGAATTCTATCGAAAGCAACATCACTTTGCTTTGATGATTATGAATTTGTTAAAAATGAATCCATGAAGTTTGTTCATGCATGTGTACACCATGAGGCAGCCAAGCTGTTAGGTGTGAAGGGAAAGCGTGCTGTTCATCTGAAAGGACACATTTCTCACTTTTCATCTCCCTTTGGTCAAAGTGAAAAACTAACAACTCGATTGAAACGAATTCTGAGTGAATACCCACGTGACTCTTCAATCATGAAAGAGCTGCTGCAGAATGCTGATGACGCAGGAGCAACAGAACTGATGTTTATAAAGGATTTCAGACACCTGCCAAAAGAAAAAATCTTCTCTGACGAATGGGCTTCACTGCAAGGACCAGCACTGTGTGTCTACAATGACAGTTATTTTACAGAAGATGACCTTGAAGGTATTCAGAACTTAGGTGTAGGGAGTAAGAGTGAGGATCCTGTAAAGACTGGGCAGTATGGTGTTGGGTTCAATGCTGTTTATCATCTGACTGATGTTCCGTCTTTCATCACTGTTGGCCCTGGGATGGAAAAATCCATATGTGCCCTCGACCCTCATATGCGGTATCTAGAAGCCGGGGAAACTGGAATGAAAATATCACAGCTGGACAGGCTAAGAGACACTTATGCAGATAGCTTCTGTGGATATCTGGAAGATGTAGTCAAAACTGACACAAAAGGAACACTGTTCAGATTCCCTTTGAGGACACGTGAAATGGCAAAAAAGTCAGAGATCACCAAGAAAGAAGTCACTCCAAATGATGTCAACAAAATTTTACAGGAATTCAAGAATGATATGTTTGACTCGCTCTTATTCCTTCATAGTGTTAAGAAAATATCTATTGCCATTGTCAACACAGATGGTACTTTCAATGAAGAATACAGTGTTACAGCAACAATGAGTGAAGCAGATATGTCTGCACATAAGGGATTCCTTTCTCACTTGAGGAAACAGACAGCAAAGATAAGAGACCCTTCTGCCGGAATTGGCCTTGATGCTGTTTCTTCTTTGGAAGCTGAATTGTCTCTCAGTGTTGATGATTCAGAAGGGAACCATCAGGATTGGGTTGTGTTTCACCATTGTGGATTTTCTAAAGAAAAACCTATTCCAGAACCTGTAAATCAGGCCTGGGAGAATAGGAACATTTGTCTTTTACCACAAGGTGGTGTTGCAGTACAAATAACTACTGGAGGAAAAGGTGAGAAACCTGTCAGGGGGAAAGCATTTTGTACCCTGCCTCTGCCTATCAATACAGGGTTGCCTGTACATGTCAATGGACACTTTGCCTTGGATCACGAAGCAAGAAGAAACCTTTGGCATGGCAATGAAGACTACCGGTCAATCTGGAATCGCCATGTAGTTGATGCAATCATAATACCAGCCTATATGATGGCTATGCATTCACTGAAGAAGAGAACTGGAATTTTCGGGGAAAAGTCACTAAGATGTCAATATGAAAGTCTCGATCATTATTATAGTTTCTTTCCACACAGGACTTCAGAAACCACGGGAGTTTGGAATGATGTTGTTACTTCTTTCTACAAAGATGTCTTTCTTAACAAAAGAAAACTCTTTGGAATTGTCAAACCTGCAAATGGAATGTTTTCAGATTTCAGCCAGAACAAAAATGACAGCAACAAGAATCTTAAAAAGGAAGACATGACCTGTACGGTTTTGTGGGCTCCAACTGCAAGTGGCTATTTTAAAGTACTGGGTAGCTTTTTCACTCAAACTGATCAAGTCTCACAATCAGACACTGACAGAGACAAAGATTTGACTGTGTTATTTCCACAGATGCATGAACAGAAGCAGAAAAACGAGAGAGCATGGCAGCTTACTGAGATTCTTAAGGACTTGAACATGAATATCATAGATGTTCCATGGTCGATTTATGAAAATATCAAAGCCATTTGCACTGAAAGTGAGCTGAACGTTGTCACACCAGAAAGTGTTATGCAGTTCCTGAAATCGCACGTATCTGACACCAAAGATAGCTGTAATCTTGAATCTCTACCACAGGACCTAGAAGCCACATCCCTAAAGAGCATCAAATCACTAAAATTATTGACAGAATTCTGTGAAAAGCATGCAACATTTGGTTCTGAATTGCAATCTTTGCCACTTGCATTGACTGAATCACATCAACTGCATTGTTTTGATGCTGAAAATGCATTGTTTGTGACAATGTACACTGATCTATTTGTTAGAACACCTGATGAGGTGCTGGATAGAGGAATCAGTTTAATGTATACAAAATACCTCAAAGAATCAGACTGTATAAAAGATCTTGATGTCACCTCACTGGCATTATTGACTGAAAAGACATTTTCTAGAGACGTTTTGCACACTGGCAAACCAGTCCCATGGGAGGTCTCAGAAGATCTTCCGACCAAGAAATGGATCTTTCTATTTTGGAATATTTTGTCTCAGCAAATGTGCAGTATCAAGGATGAAGAGTCATTTGACACACAGACGTTTTTTGGCTGAACTTGAAGGCTGGTCACTGTTACCTGCTAACATTGAAGAGCAAGGGAAGAGCATTCTTTTTCTATATCCAATAAGGAAAGGCACATGTGTGATTGTTGATTCTAATTCACATGGTAAATGTGCAACTGCTTTGAAAAACATGAAAGTTCCAATACTTGAGATGGTCTTGTTTCATCCTTTTTCTGAGTTTTGTCAAAACATCATTAAGCAACCTCATCTCTAGCTGCCAAAATGGAGAATCCTGATGAAATACTAAAATTGTTATCAGACATTGATTTCAGTGACTCTCTTGATATTACAACAGAAGACAGCTTGGCTGTTTTGGAATACTTCAGTGTAAATATTGAAAAACTCAGTGACCTAATTTGTGAACAGCCTGCACAACAGTTACTTCGGAAACTTCCATTCTATCAGTCTATGTGTGGACAGCAAGTTGCTTTACAAGATGAAGTGTTAGCAATAGAACACTATGATTATGTACCATCTGATGGTTTCAGTGAATTGATCAGGGCCACTGGTAAAGAATTGATCAAGCAGCAAGTTCAATGCAAAAGCATTTATGAGAAACTGCACATAAAGACACTGACACAAGAGGAACTGTATGTTCATATCGTCCTTCCAAAATTTGAATGTATGCCAAGTTCAGCCCAACTTTCACATTTGGAATTCATACGTGATATCATATTACCCAGAGAATTCCAAATAAGTAGTGTACAGAAAGCACTGGAAGATGAGTTGAAAACATTGAGATTCATTGAAGTAGAGGAGGGCTTACGTCAATGTGCAAGTGAGTTTTATAGTCCTTATGAAGAGGTCTTCAAACAGATGTGTAGCACAGCTGAGTTTCCACCATCACCATATGATGAAGAAAAATGGAAAACCTTTTTGGAAATTGCTGGTTTGACGAAAGATGTTAGCATTGAACTTTATCTAACCTTTGCTAGAAAAGTTGAAGCCCTTGGTAGCAAAGGTATTACTAAAGACGTTATCAACAAGTCTAAAGTGTTGTCCTCATACTTAGCTGAGCACCATGGGAGATTTCAAGGACATCTGTCACAAATTGGAGAGATAAAGTTTGTGTTACCTCATACTGTTCGAAAAGAGCTGATAGATATACACCCTCAGCTGCATGAGGGCAAACGGCTGGTTGCCTACTGCGAATCACTCCATCCTAAGAACCACCACTGTGTTTGGACAAGCTGTTCAATGTTCCACAAGAGTGCAAGCCCGTCCCTATGGGAATGGATACCATACCAAGATGACTCCTCTGAGCTTGGCATTAGAGCAACACCGGAAGATGTAGATGTAACAAATCATTTACAAAACATATGCAGCTCTTTTAAAGAACTTCAGAACCAGAATTCTGTTTCCAAGCTATGCCATATCATTGAAAGTGTCATGAAATCTATTTATGAACACTTTAAAAAGTCAGAAATCAATGACAGGATGATGCGTCAGCTTCAAGACTTTTGCACAGTCTATATTCCAGAAGAGAAATGTATGGTTCCAGCTTCAGAAGTTGTCACAGACATCGAGTCTTTTCAGATTGTGGAAGGATATGTTTATGCAATACCATGTGCATTACGAAAATTTCGTCAAGTTCTCCTGGGTCTTGGTGCTTCTGAAAAGGCACATGCTAACCTGTATGCATGTGTGCTGGAGAAACTGTCCAAAAAGACACAATCACTGAAAGACGAAGATCTGCGTACAGCAAAGAAGGCCATTACCCTAATGTTTGAATTTATCGAAAAGGAAAACGAAGACGATTCTCCCACATTAGACGTACCAACATTGTATCTACCAGATGCAAACTGGAGACTAACAGACTCCAGCCAGCTGGTCTTCATTGATAATGATTCTTTCTTAGAAAGAGTTCAATCTCTTGATTTGCAGTATTACTTGGGATTTGAGCAGTTTCCACATTCGAACAAGGGTCCACAAAGTCACATTAACTTGCTACCAGAGTGCTATCAGCTGAAGATGCTGTCATCTTTAGTCCAAGAATTTGTCACTGATGAAAGCAAATTGAAAGCATGTCCTCGTGATTTATCTCAGAAATATCTTGACATAATACGTGATCCAGATTTTGTTAGTGCCATTGTGAGACTGGTCAATCACACAAAGGTTTCAGATCGCAAACGAAGTCTGTACCAAACTGAAGCAAGGACAACTGAAGAACAGTTGAGGAAGCTGGAAATCCATGAAGTTGAGAACCTACAAACAGAACTTAGACAGAATGATGGTAGTCAAGTACCTCATAGCGAAAAGAAAAAGAGCTGGATGAAAGAACACTTCAATGCAAAAGTATACCTATTCATTGACAATGACATTAACACAGAGGAGTTATGTGCTGGCTTGACATCAACAATTTATTCTTTGACTTCAGAGGGAGAGATTTCAAGATTTCACATAAATCATTTGTTAAAATCTGACCCAGAAACATACAAGGAGTATTTGGATGAACAGAGTGTAAGGACATATAATTATGAATGCCAACTAAGAGAGGACTATTCGTTTCCTATTCCTGGGAGATCAATCCCAGAAGATATGCACTGGCGTCTGGACAACAGATTCCATGACTTTGATGAATGGGAGTATGTAGGACTGGAGGTTTATGACCCTGTCGTTGACACCGATACTCCTGATGAAGAGGGCAAACCTGAGTATGTCTATGCACTTGTAAAGAGAATCCTGTCAAAGGAAACTTTATTGGTCAGAGGGCAATATGAGGTTGCACTTGGGAATGGACATCTTGAGACTATATGTGGTTCAAGGATGTACAAAATTAAGAGTGAAAACACTGCAATAGTAGAACTATCTCAACATGAACTACCAGAGGTGAAACCTAGAGACCTGAATACAGTGTTGAAGGAAATCAGAAATATTCTGACAGAAACTAGGAGAACAAGTACTAGTATGGAGGAAAGAAGAAGGGTAAAGAAAAGATTGTACTTGGCTTGGCATCCAGACAAGAACATTGGAAATGAAGATTTCTGTACAAAAGTATGTCACTATATTCAGTCATACGTGACGAAACTTGAAAAAGGGCAGAGCATAACTGAAGGTGGTGACGTCCCTGCAGATGACGCAGACTCAAGTTTCTTTGAACATATGAGGAAGAGAAGTTCACATCAAAGGTCTCAGTACCAACAACACCAAGACCAAAGGGACACATCCTACAATCGCCACCACTCTGCTCATCCTCAACCAGAGGAAGCAACACGGTGGCTCAGACAGGCAACATATGACTTGAGGTCAGCCAGGGACACTCTCCAACTTGGTAGAGACTATAACTGGGTGTCCTTCAAAGCTCTCAAGGTAAGCTGATTTAATAGACTAATTTATAAGATGTTTATTTCTTGCTTAACGCCGCACTCAACAATACTTCAGCTCTATGGTGGCAGTCTGTAAATAACTCTGGACCAGACAATCCAGTGATCAACATCATGAGCATCGATCAACATAACTGGGATACAATGACATGTGTCAGCTAGGTCAGCAATTCTGTTCATTGCTTCTAGCAATAATCATGGGTTACTGAAGATCAATTTTAACCCAGGTCTTCACATGTATTCATAAACTAATATGGATGTTTTCATCGAATCTGTAATGAAATGCTGGATTTGATCAATGATGTCATTCAAGGTAACAGAAAAAAATTGGAGGCAATAACTACAACATGTCAGTTCTGTATGAATCATGTGAAATCTGTTTCAATGAAGCTAAATTCTAATTTTTAACAAGTACCTTGAAGAAACACGGTAAAGACAGTGGTCACAAACAAACTTTGATACTGTTGCTGCAATAAGTTATATTTGTAATAGTTGCCATGCTGTGTATCGCTTACGTTACCTTGTGATTCTGCATATCAGATTTTAAGTTTTAGGCACTTTCAAAAGGTGACCTGTTAGTGTTGAAAATGAATCTAGATATTTGTGCTCAAGTGACCCTTGTCTCCACTTGGTGGTCAGAGGTTCAATCTGTGTGTTCCAGGCAGCAGAGAAGGCTGTCATATCAGCCTGGTACAACAGGGATGCCCGCAAGGCACAGAGTCAATGGAAAAAGGGCATCATAAAAGCAGCTAGCAGGCTGGGAAATGTCCGTTTGTCTGAGCTTGTGACTCAGCTACAAAATGTCGTAGGTGACGATGACAGAATGCTATTTCCATATAGACTTGCCTGTCCAAATACACCAGCTGATGTGTACACTGAGAATACAGCGAGACAAGCATGTGAACTTGCAGAACGTGTTCTCAATCTCGCAGAAGATATGTAAGGTGAGATTCTATATTGATGCACAAATATAACCCCTTATATTAATATACCATATTAGCGTTGCAGATGGACATTGGTAATTTTGATTCACATCTCAGTCAAATGTGCTCCATCAGTAGAAAAAAGTATGCACACTCACCACCGTTGCTGTATCAAGACAAATATCAAAGTTATGTAGCATACAGTTTAATTTTACATGTTCTCTACACGGCAGTATTATGTTCCAGACTGCAGAGAAAACTGTGATGTTAGTCTCGTACTACAGATATGACGACAAGGAAGACAAGTTACCATGTACAGAACCTATTTAGCACAGAGGTAGATCTGATCAATTCCTTTTCTCTGAGGTGGTAACTTCGGCAAAATGTCTGGATAAACTGAGCTCAAAATTCCTGATAAAATATACACAGAGAGAATTTAAAGTTGCAGAAAGTATTCTTGATGTGGTGAGAGAGTTCTTGGGTCAGATTAACATTTTGTACATATCTCTTGATTTGATAAAGTTAATACATTTTGCTTTTTTAATAATATGTGTGAATATTTCAGAATCTGCAAATATTGTATTTTGTGTATAGAAGTAGATTGCAATATTTCTTGCTTCATTAAATTGATCAACTGTATTGATAAATTTAGTGAACTTGAGTAAACATTGCAAAATGTGTCCATATTTCAGGTTTGCAAATATTGTATTTTATGTTCAGAAACATATTTTCAATGTGTATGTAAATGAAGTTTTGAAAAATGTATCAAGTGTGTAAATATATGTACAGGAAATTTAATGAAATGTTTACAATGTTTAGATAATAAAGAACTTGGAAACATTACATATTGTATATAGTAAGGAATTGACTTTGACATATGACAAAATGTTTCTTCACAAGAAAAACCTCTTGAATTACATGAAACAATGTGTACATATTTTAGTGGATCAGACATTTACAATGTGTTTGTATTTGAAGATTTAGGTAAGAGTTGGATCAAACTGAACATGTTCTGAAAAACAAATTATAGACTTTTGTCAATAGAAATATGAAATGATGCACCAAATGCAAATAGTTCTTGCGTCATTAAATTGATCAGATGTATGAACCAATTTAAGGACTTTAAGTAAACATTGCAAAATTTGTTTACATTTCAGGTTTGCAAATATTGTATATTACATAAAGTAAAAAAGAGATAATTTGACATAGTTACAATGTGTCTGTAATTGAATATTTGAAAAATGTATATTGAGCGTAATATTAAAGAGCGAAACTTAAATAAATGTTTACAATGTCTAGATAATTGAGAATTTGGAAACATTGTATATTTTGTACAGTAATAAATTGGCTTTAACAAAATGTATCTTGTGTTAAACTAACAGTTAAGACTTGAATTTAATTCAGCAATGTGTACATATTTCATGTTTTGAAAAAAATCAAGTTGATAGAATAGAATATTCATATTTTGTATGCTTTTGAAGGCATATCTTGTCAATATAAAAAGAAGCGATAACCCGTATTCAACCACTTGTACATATTTGTTGATTTGTTGAATACATTGTGCATATTGATAAAAATGTGTGTGTTTCAAAATCTGCAAACATTGTATTTTGTGTATAGAAGTAGATTAGAACTGACTCAAACATTTACAATGTGTGTGTGTGTATTTGAAGACACATGGATCATGTGTATTGATGAATGGAATTGAATGTGTAGATATTTGAGAATTTTAGAAAAAGACATGAATTGGATTTAATATTTGATTGTATATACATATTGTTCAGAATTTAAAATACAGATATCTTGCTTTTGTATATAGAAGTAGATTAGGACTGAATCAAACGTTTACAATGTGTATGTATATGAAGACACATCTTTTCAATAGAAATGGAAATAATTTCCCAATGTTTTCAGATTTTGTAAACACATCAAGTTAAATGATAAAATAATGAACTTTGTTAAACATTACAACATGTGTGTATATGTCAAGTTGTGTTAATATTGTATTTTGTTTATGGAAAAATAGGAGGAACAATGTGTGTGTGTGTGTGTGTGTGTGTGTGTGTACATATCGTTAAACAAATTACAAACAAATATCTTGTGTACAATATAAACAATATGTATGTATTTTAGGATTAAAAGAAAGTGCATCTTGTGTGGAAATATAAAGAGGAACTGAAAACACAGTTTGTACACATTTAAGGATTTGCAAATAATTCATCTTGTGTGTTGAATAATTGACATAAACATTCAGCAATATGTATGCATTTCAGGATTGTAAACATGCATCTTGTGTATAAAATTAGAAAGAAATGGCACTAAACATTTAACAATGTGTACATAATTCAGGATTTAAGAAATATATAGATTGTAACTGAAATATTTCTAAATGTGTAAATAATATTAATATTATAATATATATATATAAAAAACTAGTTTTATTTAAACATTTAACCGTTTACATATTTCTGGATTTGAATAATGTAGAAAAAGGCTTTGTGTGTGGAAATAGGAAAGATTTGAATTCAAATTCAGCAATGTGTACGTGTTTCATGTTTAAAAAAGGTCATCTAGTTGATTGAAACAGAAATAATCAACCACTTGTACATATTTGTTGATTTGTTGAATACATTGTGCATATTGATGAAATGTGTGTATAATTCAGAATGTGCAAAATGTGTATTTTGCATATAGTAGTAGATTACATCTGAATCAAGCATTTACAATTTGTACGCATTTCAAGACACATCATTTCTATAGGAATGGAAATGATCAGCAATTTCAATATTTCCTGCTTTTATAAATGCATCATGTTTATTGATTAATTTAATGAACTTGATTAAACATTGTAACTTGTGTGTATTTCAGGTTTTGTTCACATTGTATTTTGTTTATGGGAAAATATGAGAAACTGAAACAAGCATTTACAATGTGTGTATGTAGTTGAAGATATGTAAAACAAATATCTGAGTATGTAAATATAGAAGAATTGAATTGAAGATGTACAATGTGTAGATAGATATTTGAGAATTTGCAAACATTACCTTTTAGAAGTAGACATGGATTGGATTTAACATTTGATTGTATATACATACATATAATTCAGAATTCAAAATACAGATATCTTGTTAGCCTTGCTCCAGGAGGCTGTACTGAGAACTAAGCCCATGGATGTATTGTAATTATTCTATTCTATTAAAGAGGCAAGTCTAGATAAGTGGAAAGGACCCCAGTCTGGTATTTAAATTTTTAGAAGTTATTATTCAAACTATTAACTATTACCATAAATGCTTCTGAAAGTCTAATATGTTGTGTAAAATGCATATGACTTGAATTAAATAAACAATGTGTATGTATTTCAGGATAAGGAAAAAATGTGTCTAGTGTGGAAATATAAAGAGGAACTGAATTAAAACAGTGTGTACATATTTTGAGGATTTGCTAATATTTTTATCTTCTGTGTAGAATAATTGAAATAAACATATATCAATGTGTAAGCATTTCAGGATTGTAAAAATGCATCTTGTGTCTAAAGTTAGATAGAAATTGCTTAAACATTTAACAATGTGTACATAATTCAGGATTTAAGAAATGTAAAGATAGTAACTGAAACTTTGCATGTATCATGTGTATGGAATTAGATAGGAATTTATTTAAACATGTAACCATTTTCATATTTCTGGATTTGAATAAGGCCTTGTTTGTAGAAATAGTTGGTAGAAACAGAAATAGTCAACCACGTGTACATATTTGTTGATTTGTTAAGTGCATTGTGCCTATTGATGAAAATGTGTGTATATTAATGTGCAAATTGTGTACTTTGTGCACAAAAGAAGATTACATCTGACTCAAACATTGACAGTTTCTATGTATTTGAAGACACATAGATCTTGTGTATTGATAAATTTAATGAACTGTAAATGTGTGTATATTTTAGGATGTGCAAATAGTGTAGTTTGTGCATAGAAATAGATTAGAACTGAATCAAACATTTACACTGTCTATGTACAGACTGTATATGAAGACACGTAGATTAACTGCATTGGTAAAATTAATGAACTTGATGTAACACTGCAAATGTGTGTAGATTTCGGGATGTGCAAACATTTTTATTTGTATATAGAAGAAGATTGGGATAGAATGAAATATTTAAAATTTGAATGAATATGTGGGGCATGGTGGGCGGGCTGGCTAAGGCGCCAGACTAGTGATCCAGGAAGCTCGAAGTGTCGGGATCGAGCCCACCTGTGACCGGGTGTGAAAACCTTGGAGCCAACTTTGTGGGCAGGCTGTTTCAGTGTTGTCACAACCCCTAGTGTACCCTATGCACTTAAAAGAAACCACGAATCCGTTGGTATATGACCAGATGGAGGCCACATGAATACATGCAAACACCCTAGTTGCCCGGGTACAGCAACGTGCAGTGAACTTGGACAAAGTACTGTGACTATGTGTCCTAGTCCACCCAGCTGTGAATGGGTATCTCTTAAGGATGAGAAAGCCGCAATAAATCGATGCGTCCAGTCGCTGAAAGAGTTGTATACTCCCCGCGGGGAGTTGAGATTGATAATACGATGTGCCTTTGAGATTGACATCCAGTGATCGAGGGGAATAATGTCAGTGTCTTGAGCATGTACTAGTTGCGTGGATATGTGCGCTATGTAAATATCCTAGAATAATAAATAGAAAAAGAAGTGATTAACCATTTTCAGTATTTCTTGATTTGTTATCTACGTCATGTGAAAATTAAGAAACATAATGAACTTGATTGAACATTGCTAAATGTGTGTATATTTCATGTATTGTTAATATTGTGTTTTGTTTATGGAAAAATGGGAATAAATGAATCAAGCATTTACAATGCGTATGTAATTAAAGATGAAAAAAATTATCTATTGTGTAATAAATAAAGGGAAATTGAATAGAACATGTACAATATGTAGATATTTCGGAATTTGCAATCATTAACTTTTGTGCACAGATATGAACTGGATTTTGCATTTGACTGTACATATTTGTAGAGTATACAAAATATATCTTGTGTAAAATAGGAGTTATGAATCGAATTAAATTCATGTCAGGATGGGAAAAATGTGTATACAATGTGTAGCAATGTGTTTGCGTTTAAGGGTTGTGAAAAATATATCTTGTGTAAAAAATTTGAGAATAACTTTGCACTAAGTAATAAACATTGTGTACATAATTCAGGATTTAAGAGATGTAAAGATCTGCAACTCAATATCATTATTGAATTGCAAATATTTATTGAATTTAACTCAATGTGTATGACACATATTTGAGGATTCCAAAATATGTTTTCTTATATGATCTGTACTTTACAAAGAAAGTTTAATCCCAAATATAGCATATGTTATATATGTATCCTGTGTTTAGAAATAGATAGAGTTTTACTAAATCATTTTACCAGATTTTACACATTTCTGAATTTCAAAACATTTGAAAATAATGTACAAAATACGGTGAAAACTATATTAAAATTCAGCGGTAATTGCATGTTTTGAAAAAATCGTTATCTTCTCATAATTTCTATTTTTTCTATTTCTGTTTAATACATTATGTGTATTGATGAAAATATTACTTATATATTCCAAAAGTCTATTTTCGGATGAGACACTACGTCTCATTTGTAAATATAGAGAGGATTACGTTTTATGTACAGAATTGAATTAAACATATTACATGTGTATGTATTTTAGATTAGCAAAATGCATCTCGTACGTAATTACATATAGAGGAATTGAATTACATTCTAAAATTAGTACATCTTACATTATTTAATATTGTACATAGATGTAAATAAGATTGGAACTCAACATTCAACTAATTGTACTTTTTTCAGAATTTTTTTTTTAACTCAACATTCAACTAATTGTCCTTTTTGAAATGTATCATGCTTATAAAACACACAAAACTTGAATATAAATTCCATCAGTGCTTAAATATTTCCTGTTTGAAAATTACCATGTTATGCATAGAAATAGAGTGGAATAGAAAGAAACGTACAATATACCAGAGATGAAAAAAATATCTAATGTGTAAATATAAAGAAGAATTTGCAAACATTGTGTTGTGTGATGTGGAGGTGTTGAACATTTTAACAAAATGCGAAATATCATTAACTAAATGCTAAATGTATCTTGTGTATATAGGTAAACCATACTTGAATTTAGAGCTAAGAAAAGTGTACATAGTTCATGTTTTGATAACAAAATCGTCTTTTAGTAGTTATAGAAACACTGAACTATTTTGCATATCTTTCAGGATCTATTCAATATACCATGTGTGTTAATGGAAGGAAACAATTCGATTAAACATTCCCAAATATTTGATTAAACTTTCCCAAATGTGTGCATTACATAAATTGTATTTTGTGTATGTGTGGGAATTGACTGTACAATCTCGATACATTTATATATCAGAATTTTTAATAAAGATATATTGTGTGTAAAAGTTGGAATTGCATTAAAACATTTAAACTTTGCATTCATTTCAAGAATACAGAAATATGTGTGATTATCAAAAGAGATATAAAGATAAATATTTAACCATGGGAACATCTTAGAGAATTTAAAACTGCATTGATAAGACAGACATATTCAACATTAACGTCAGAATTTTGTAAAACAACATCATATGTGATAATAAAGATATGACCCGGATTAAATTCAAGATTAATTTGCATCAAGATTAGAATGATGTGCATACACATATTTAGACATATCTACTTGTTTCACATATATATCCATATTTTATCTATTATTCATTTTTATATATAATTAGTCAATAGTTCAACGTTATTTTTCCAATGAACTCCTGGTAGTATCAATCCACAAATATTTGCAGTGGAGTATGAACAGAACATCAACCAGAGTATCAACTACAAACTCTGAAGTAGTTTCAAGAGCAGAATCAGTGGTATTGTTTAATATTTTTAAGACACTGAAAACAGTGTCAGACTAGCATGTTTTTATATGCCATTATGTCATTTTAATGTCATCCAAAGGTTGCAAAACCAATTAATGAAAACATCAAAGGTCTAAACAGGAATTCATTGGTATGTACAGGGATATTACTAACGTTTTATGGTTTGGACAAATATAGTGCCAGTGGATCAACTACAAAGATGATAATTATATTAACTTATGTTATTAGTTTTCACTCTCCTCGTGCAGTAATTTGCACCATAAATAACTTCAGTTTCCCTACATTCTATATACACACAAGTGTATTGGATGTATACCAAAATTAACTGCAATCTGATACACTGGCAAACCCTGTTAATCGTGAATCTGAATATATATAGATTTAAATGTTAATCAAATGAAAAACTCACCAAAAATATATGACGAATGGTGATTTTTACATTAAATATAGTGAAAGCCCTCAAACAGTGTGTGTTATTCTCAATTTTGACACAATTGCAGGAATTGATGCCCTTTCTTGATTCACTTGTGCAAAGGTCCCATTTATCAGAATTTGTATTTTCACAGATTTTGACATAAATCTTGTACATTTAGCTCTGCCCTGTTTAATAGCAGGAAGGTATATAGCAACCGTACTGATGTTGATGAATATAACCCAACGTAAAGAATAAATTGTGGTGTGTGTTGTATGTCATAGATACTTTCCTCCATGTGGTTGATTATTTTCTTTGTTGTGATGATAGTTAGCGTATATGTAATATGATAATTATAATATCCTTGACCCCACATTTGGGAAGTTATGTTGCCATCTCAATCTCTCCTGCCTGTAACATGGCACAGAGATTTCTGTCATCCATGAGCATGAAATCAGCCCTCATTATAAGTGTACATATAATTTCATCAGAGGGATTTATCTATATGTTACAAATCTAGATGTTACAGCAAGCTAAACAGTGGACATAATGTTGTTGGGGTTGGAGGCAGAAGACAAAATAAACACCGACAGTTGGGTACACTAACCTGATTAGACAGCTTTGCCTGTCTAGACTCAGAATGAAGCAATAATGGGAAAATAGGTCCAGGATGTGTCACGATAGATGAAAGTATGATGCACTAAATATATCTATATTGTCAGCGTAATTTCACTTTATACGTATAAAAGTCATAAAGTTGATTGTGTAACACATAGGTAGCATGGAAATCAGCATCTTGATGCTCATTAACAGTGTTCGAGTCAGTCACAATTTTGTGTGTATTTTCCGCTGACCAATCACTTTCAAAATAGTAGCTAGTATAGGATGTATCTTGTTGGCCATTTAAACAGAAGTCATTCTGACATTTATTGTCAGATCAAACAGCTGAGCTTCTGGCATAGTTGTGTTGTACGATCCCTGTCCATGGCTTTTTAACTTTCACACTTTTAACTCTACACTAAAATCGCAACTATGAAAGCAAATTTACTCATTACAGTGTTCTTTTTAAGTCCTTATAGAATACTTCATTGGGAAACATAGATTTGATGAGTAGGTTTGATATATAGCTTTCGATAGTGCCTGTGTTAGCAAATAGTGCCTCTGTGCACATTTTTAGGTTCACCTCAGCTTTATCACAGATTAATTTTAATCCTGACGGATAATACATGTACCGTAAAGTGTGATAGTAATTCTTTCTAACTCTTACTTCAAGCGTTTTGTGTGTTGTTTTGTCTCTATGTAGCCTGTTGTTCATTAAACGTACAAATGCTGGCATGTGCCATCTGACAGAATGAATGACCTTTAGTTTTTAAGCAATATTACGGCAACATCACGGCAGGGGACACCAGACCTTGCGTCACACAAAATGCCCACAATATGGGGAATCGAACCGGTGACTTTGACGTGATGAGCGAACGCTTTAACTTCTGCGGGTTACAATTTTCAACGACCCGCTTCCCGGACCAGACGTTGAGAGCGTGACTGAAACATGCTTTCATCGGTGGGATGACTCTAACTAGCTCAATCAGTTTGACAAAAACAATCAACTTTATTTCTTAGAACTGAGCACCAGTCAAACATTGCGGGATGATTTCAAACGTTCCTCCTCATTTCCAGGATTGTGGATATTATCGCATTAAAAACTAACAATTGACAAATGTCTTTTTGTTGTCTACTTCTTCCATATGTTTATTTTGTCTGACACTCCATTTGTGGATTGGATGCAATAAACCGTCTGACATTGTTAACTGAGTGCCGTCATTAGGGTTAGAAGTTACTCAGATTATCACTCAATATCAACTGGTTTGTACCGATAAATGCGGTGAATGGTATCAAATAGTTGGCTTGTAAATGAGTGTATTTTACGCAATTCAGTCTAATTCTGCTATACTGGGGGTGCCGTGAAAGGAGACAGTGCATTCTGTTGCTTTTCATTTAGAGATGATACGAACATTTTTATTCCACTTATTGTATGAACACAAACCCGGGCTGTGGTATGTTTCTCACTCATATAACATATAGGTGTGGTTGAGAAACATTGCACATGTTAATGGTGTGAACTGTACTTACTCATTACACAATCGTAGTCTAAGGCGGAGTAATTTCTTGTGATTTCCATTTGCATAATGTGTGGAAAGAGACATCGTACATCAAGCCAAACTTGTATGTTGCCATACTTGTGCCTGCAGCTTGCTCTTTGGATCATGAATTGCTATTACCAACCTCGTCAGCTGAACTATAAAACAAAATGCAGATGATAGAATCAAGATATTTTCTCCAGTTTACATGTCCATTCATGAAGGCATTGCAGTTCCTTTTGCAGAGAGGCAAAACTTTGGCGAGCTGAAATCTGTGATCGTGCATTGAATATTGTACTATACATGCACTCTCTCACATATAGATGCGCTCTTCGTATACCCGTGAGGATCCGGGTTTTATTGGCCTTCAGTAACCCATTCTTGTCAAGAGGCGATCTATATCCGTCAACCTAACTTTTAGAACACGGTCATTTTGCAAGTTATGTTTAAATAACAGAAGGTATCCAACTTTCAATTGAAGCTGAACCGGTAGATAGATCAGCTGACGACCCTAATTGGGGTCCGACGATTTCTAAAATTAATGTCAGCTATTAAAAGATTTTACAAGAAGAAACTATCATATAAGAAGTTTCTGACAACGGCAACTTATTTTCTCAAGGGAGTACTGCAAATTACTGGAATAGCTATCAACGATGTCGCAATG